>NW_027176262.1:6992230-7024730 GCF_023349555.1 Cebidichthys violaceus | reverse complement strand
GGGGTGCGTGGGCTTATTATATGAGGCAGGAATCTCATCAGGTGGTTCGACAGTTGAACAGCGGGAGTTAATGAGATATGTGAGGAGTGTGTTAGATGCAGGAGGTGAGTATGTGTGAGCAATAGGAGGGATAAAGTTTATGAAAGCGTGGGTCGCCTGCATTATTCACACAGCCCAGGGCTGATATCTGTATTTCAAGGGACTTTTATCAGGCTGTGTGTGTGTGTGTGTGTGTGTGTGTGTGTGTGTGTGTGTGTGTGTGTGTGTGAGAGATAGAGTGATAAAGGGGGTGAGAAGGTATAGATATCAGCATCATAGACAATATTAAGCTTTAACATGGAGCTGGATTGACATCACCCTTATTAACTTTCAAAGTGGTCCAGCACATAGGCCTGTATGCACAGGGATGTTCATTCACAGACAATGAAAAAAGAAGGGAAAGTATACGTTGAAGAACACACAAACCTCCTTTTCATTAAAAAAAGAACACTTTTAACATCCTTGTCCAAAAAGGATCAAAGTTGATGCAGAAGAAAATCTTCTATTTTTGCCATGCATTCTTTGTCCTTGTCAAAACCTGTCGCCTACATTACCCACAATGCAGCTCGAATGCCAAGTTCATTAGGAGATTGTTATGCCAGTAGTGGCTACTGTAGCCGCTAGCCTCAAGCAGAGATAAGAAGCAGGCTACAGAGTTCTGTTAAGCTCTTAACTACTCACCCGTTTATTCATTTTCAAACTTCTTCAGAGCGAACCGACTCGAGTGACATCACTTGAGGACGTTTATCAGACTTCACGCAGCTCCCTCTGGAGCTTCAAAAAGCTTAATTCAACTTCCCCTCTATCTCACTAACTTGTCAAGACAGAAATTTGAAATATACAGTACATATAAATCATAGCGATCGCCTGTTTGAAAAAATATGTCATTGCCGTCATTCAGTGTTCTGATTTCTGCACTCGCATTTCCACTTCTAAAACATTTTTGGCCGTCCATCAAAGTTCAGAAGAGTTGGGCCTCGGTCGCTTGGAAGGTGTTCAGCCATGGAGGATTAAGGGATCCGAGGGAAGAAGCAAGAGTGAAAAGGGGGGAGGTTGTGACTGAGGGAGGTACACAGGACCCCTGTGTACATGTACCCTGCTGTGTGTGTGCAAGTGTGTGTGTGTGTGTGTGTGTGTGTGTGTGTGTGTGTGTGTGTGTGTGTGTGTGTGTGTTTGAGAGAGAAGCCAAGCGGAACCTAGCGAAGACTTTGAATATGGATGAGGAGGCTCAGTCCCACATCAGCCAAATGCTCCTGCTGCAACTTGATTCAACTTAAGACACAAACAAACAGATGCCTGTACACGCACAATCACACACACACACACACACACACACACACACACACACACACACACACACAAACTTGAGCCTGAGCATCCAAAGAATGTGTGTGTCCAACAAAACTTTAAATTGACTTTTGTCAGTGGCGGCCTTCATGCCACCATTGCTTTCACTTGGCACACAACGAACATATAATTTGGCAGCACGCATGCTTTGATGTGAAAACTGCATTAGTCACTGCAACCCTGAAGAAATGTGCTGGCAAGTGAAACTAATGCGTCATCGCTTTTAGACGCCGTCTTTGTGCTCGACGGATTTGGTGAAGAAAGAATTACTGGAGATGGTTAAAGTAGAATATAACACAGTGATAGTTCACATCTACCTTTCACTTTAGTGTGCGAGTACACGAGTGTGTGGAAACGTAGGAAAATGTGAAAGTGATGCACACGATATTAAAACATAGGAGGAATTTATGAATGATTTACATCATTTTATGATCATTTCTGGACAAGAGATTAGTTGATCTGGATAAACTTGAGCCTCTTACAGCAGAACATCATTACAAAAACTGCCTACAAAGTCTTCATGAACAAGACACCGGTTTGTTCTTATGTCTCACTTTAGGAAACAATCGACTGTCAACCAAAGTGAGTTCTGCTTGTAATAAAAAAAATACTATTTCTGACGTTAATCATCTGTATTCTTCAGAGTTACAGAAATAAATCGCAGACAGATATATTAAAAATATTCAATCACTTCTGTTTTGTCAATTTCTTGCATCAACTATCAACAAAAGGATTCAGTGATTCGGCTTAAGCCTGAAAATGCAAGCACACTGTCACATTTCAGAGACATACGCAAATAAACACAACTTCAAACACCAACATACATCATTTTACACCGTCTCTCTAGCATATACAAACCCCCACCTCTGCAGCTTCACCACACACACACACACACACACACACACACACACACACACACACACACACACACACACACACACACACACACACACACACACACATATACTTGAAAGACAGACAGTACTGTGTCTCATTTCTCCTCATTCCCACTGAGAGAGCTCTAATAAACATAATTTAAATTGGGCATTTGGATTAAATTGGAGGTGGAGGCTGCAGCGTGGGGCTGTGTGTATGTGTGTGTGTGTGTGTGTGTGTGTGTGTGGGGGGGGGGGGGGGGGGGGGGGGGTGCAGGGAAACTAGGGAGATGAGGTAAAAAAATAAACAGAAGTGAACAGGGAGTGTCAGTTAGAGACTGAGATGAAGAGAGGAAGCAGGCAGAGAGATGCGCTGCACACTGACAAAGAAATTGGGGAGTGAACTTGGAAAACTTTTTCAGAGTTCACTCCCCAATTTCTTTGTCAAAGTAGCTCCTGAACTGTGGTTCCGTTCCGGCTCCTATTCGAACCCTTTGAAGCCATTTCTGCCTCCACTCTTATCTACCTTTCCACCTCCATCCCTCACTGTATCGCTCTCTATCTCTGGGGTTGATGCGTCCCAGAGGCCCAGAGAAGATCGGCAGTTTATGTCCGCACTCGACTCGCACAGACTGGTAAACACAACTTCATGTACTGAAGAGCATACTGGGGCAAATTTGGAGCAGAGTGTTTGTAGTTTGACGGTTATAGAAGTGGACCAGTGAATGGAGCATTGCCAGTTCAATCCTTCAGACAGAAACATCTAAGAAAGTGTTGAGTGCTGAGGCGCCGTGCTGGTTTTTTAAAGTATCCTGTCTCTGCGTCCGGGTCGGTTTTTACATCTTTTTTTTGTGTTTTTATGTAACGTGAACAGTTTTTTTTTTGTTTTCTTCGGTTAATGGAGGTTGTCAGTCTCGAGTTGCTCGATGTGACAGCTTGGCAAACGGGACGAAGTGCCACAGGGTTGAATTCCACGATCCACAAAACGTACAACAAAAAAAAGTATAAAACTCATGCAAAAACTTTCCAAAGTTTGTATGAACTCACAGAAGTGGAATAATAAATGGAGTGATTGGGAAGAAGAGATTAGCCAGAGGGGCCAAGTGTTTCTGCATTTTAATAAGCGCTGGCGTGATTTTAGGACTACTACTGATTTCACATGTGTGAGTCATTTGCATTTGGTACCACTGAACCCATGCTCTCATCAGTTGCCTAATCAGTTTGATGGTAATTCTGGGTAATTTTCTGCTATGTATGATTTTATCTTATTTTTCCCCTCCAACAAGGAATACCTTCAGTGAGGTAGTAGGTTTGCTGATCAATCCTACTACAAACAAAGAAAACAATACCAGACAGACACCCGCACAGAGAGAAACGAATCAATAAGTGAAATGAGAAGCGTTTATAACTTTCTATTGGAAATATATCTTGATCTCACTCTCTCATTAGACGGGTGTTTTTAATCATATATACTGCCTGATCTTTCCACTTCACCTGCCTTTAATACAGCGCTAATTAAAAATGTAATTAGGACGGAACTTGCCAATTAATGGGCTCTGACATGTAAAGGTTTTGGCCTGTGGTGAAGGCAAATGTCAGCTCAGAATAGAGGAAAAGGAAGCTGTTGCTCCCCGGAGGAATAAAATATTGATCTATGAAATGAAATACTGTATCTTTCAGCAGTGTGGCTAACAAAGGACAGCAGGGCAGAACTCTGACTTAAAAGGTTCAGGCAGATCTATAAAAATACAGACAGGAAGTCTCTAGAACATTTTCAATTCACTCATACCTGTTACTACTTAAATCATCAAACTAAAATCAACTTAAATCAATTTAATTGTATCTATAATATGATAATTCTTTTGACATGTAACCACATATGCTGAAGTGTTACATTTTGACCTGTAGTGTGCATTTATATGTGCAGGCAAACATACAACAACGTACTTTAGATTTTGAATTCTCTTTCTGCAGACACATGAGCACAGAGCTATTTCCAGCGGAGTGTGACGTGTGGAGCACGAGTCCTTTGAAAACAACACCACTTATTTTAATCAGCAGATAACTGCTCACAGTTATTTTTTCAGGTTTTTGCTTTTCGAAGATTCATATTACTTTTTTCCAAGCCTTTGTTCTCCCCCCCCCCCCCACTCTTTCCATCTTACTCTTTCCTCTGCACAGACCCTCACTCGTAATTTAAGTCATGAAAGTCAATTACAGGAGCACACATGGACACTCCATATCAAACCTGTTCATCAAACACACACACACACACACACACACACACACACACACACACACACACACACACACACACACACACACACACACACACACACACACACACACACCTGTGACTAGAGTCTGCGGAGGCTGGAATGCGGCACAGAGCACATCGCTGCGATGCTGAACACCTCCTTTCCACTCCGACGGTTCAACAAAAGACTGCGAGAAGGAGTGCAGACGGAAAACTGTTAACATCCTACAGAGACACAGAGAGAAGGCGGTGGTGAGAAGGGAGCAAGGTGTAAAGGTGCGTTACATATACAAACCTCATGGACTTTCTTTACAGTGTCTGTTGATGCACAACCCGGTTCATCAACACACACACACACACACACACACACACACACACACACACACACAGTGTTATCTAAAGGACTTTCAGTGGGATGGTTGTATAGCTTGATGATTTAACGGATGAGGTCCTTGAATTAGATGGCCGCCCTTAGCTTAACTTATTTATTTGAGCCAGAGACTCTCCTTGGACACAATAACAAACAGAGAGAGGGAATCAAGCGAAAGGTAAAGAAAACTCTCTCTCTGTCGGGTCCTTCCCATAATGCTGTCGCACACTTCTAAGAACAATCTGAGCCTCACAGTGGTGAAAACAAACACGTCCAGCGAACGTAACGCTCACTTGCCCCCGCAGCTCGTTTCGCGGTTGCCGGTTACAGCGATGTCCCTTTATACTGGACCAATTTCAAAAATTGCTTTCCCCATTAGTCTTTTAGACATAGAAACATGAGTAGAAGAACATAAATTGAAATATTCCGAAGATACACTTTAATACATTTTATTTTGTCATGCATCATTGGGATCATTTGTAAGGATAATCCCATATAAATCCTATTTTCCCTAAAACAGATTCAAACTTTGCTTTAAACATGCTATGCATCAGGGCAGTGTTTGTTATGAAAGTGGAAGCTGATCCTTTACACCACACTGCTACAGCAGACACCATGCATATTAATATTCTGTTTTAGGTCATGCCAGCACTTGATTTATATCATTGTAAGTGTACATGACATGAAAAAAAAAAATGATGCACAGTTGTTTCAAACTGAGGAATATGTGTGTCGGTGGGATTTGGATATTTCAACCTGCATGAGATCGTATGAGCAGCAGACGGCAAGCAGACTTTGAATTAGATGCCATGCATCACAGAACTATTAAACTGTGGTCTAGGCGGCTGTGAAGAAACAGGAAGTTAACGGCAGTATTTTCTTTTACTGCTGCTGATCTGTCGTCTATGCTCTCTTTACCGCAGTGACACCCCTGAGAGCAAGACGGTGTGTGTGTGTGTGTGTGTGTGTGTGTGTGTGCGAGTGTGTGTGTGTGTGTGAGTGTGTGTGTGTGTGCGGAGAAGAAAGAGAAACACAGAGAGAAAGAGGGAGTCGTATAACTTGATGATAGCTCACTGACGAGTTCAGTTCACTGGGTGTGAAATGATGATGATGAAGATGAAGAGCAGATGTGATGTGGGTATAAAAAGAAACACATGCACACACACACACACACACACACACAAATATGAGGTGGGCCAGCGATACTCGTTAGAGTCCAGATGTCTGGTTGGCTCTTAGTCGTTGGCAGACAGAGGATGCAGGACAGAGACACAGACACACACACACACACACACACACACACACACACACACACACACAGTATTTCTCACATACACTCATTTGCAGTCTCTTTCATACACAACGTGCAAACACACACAGTCTACAAAGTTACAGCATCAAAACTCATGAGACTCACCTCCGGTTTTGCTCACAGTTTTAGTTTTCCAGTACATTTTGCGTATTCAATCTTTCAACGAGCGAACAGAATGCGCATACTGTAAGTAAGCAAACCACAATAGTCACACTTGAATACACACACCTTTCCCAGCCCATCACCAGTATACTCCTCTTCAGCAGCAGGACCTGTGAGATCTCCACAGCCCGACCCAGGCTGGCGTTCATTCTGTGAAGGCAGCGGCCACTGAAGTCCCACACCTGCAGCACAAAGCACACTCAAAGCCCTATAACAACACTAAACACGCTTCATTTCAAAGCACACCTAAATGCAAACAGAGAAAACAGGACGTTTTGACACAAGACAAACTGTACATATTACACCCTTTTGTAGCACCTAACATTCTCAAAATGTTCTTGTCTGGTACAGAAAGAAGGAGCCGAAATAGTCACAGTTGTATTCACTTTTGTACAATTTCTTTTTTTTTCAGTCAAGATGTTGTTAAATGAGAATATTATTTGGCTGCCCCACGTGAGGATAAATACTATCAAAGCACCGTCCTATTGTTTGTACCTCCATCAAACGTGACAGCTCAGGTAACATTTCACACAGTTTGTCCAATTTGGCATGGTGACGCAGTTTGGATCTGTGTTGCGGCATTTAACAAAAGAGACACTGATTGGCCCAATGGGAACGCTGTAATTAAAAGGTCAAAATTTTAAATTCTGAATGGCCCTAACTGCTACGCCACGGGTTGCAGTGTTGATGAAAATTGGAGAGATGATGCATCTTGTTGCTAATTGGCCCAAGGGGTGCCTGCCTCTTCTGCTGAGGATGGCTCGTGTCGCTGTTTCACTTGGCACTGTGAGTGTATACCTGACGCTGCTTGCACATGCACAGGATGCACATAGCTGCATCCTCACCACGGCTCATGGGGTCAGGGAGATGATGTGGTTGATTATATTGATTATAATGTGCATAATTATTTTTCTAATCTGTTGAGAACAACTGCACTTAGCTTGGAGTTATTATGCAGTGCTTGAATGTGGAGTGCAAAATACGGCCACAGAGCACCACTTGTTTGAAATGCACATTAATAGACACACATGCTTGCATGTGCACACACGTAATTAGAGAGGGTACAGACACATAGGGCTAGAACTTTTTTTCTAAATGAAATGAAATGTGAACAAATACTCATTATGCATGGTGTCAACATGCTTAAGCAAACACACACTGACTCACTTCTGTTTGAGAGGCATATGCCGATACCTTATTGGTATGCCACTGTCGAATATACGTATGCCGGCCCTCACAAACGTACGTCACTCATTTCCCACCGACTCATATCACTTCCTAATGGGAGGTGGTCCAGCCCTCTGATACATATGCAAATTGTATGCAAATCTTCAGATTTTACAATACGCACTACCGTAAATGTTGTGTTCGTTTTTTCTTATCCTTTAAAATGAAAAAGATCAGTGGCTGGTAAGTGGTAAATGTGAATGGAAATTAGGTTCCAAAGGTCTACAGTGCCCCCTCCTGGCAGATGTAGGAGCTTGCCCTCACTGCAGAGTCATGCCAACGTTGGAAGTTATTGTAAAACTACATCTGGTGTCATCGATACAAACATACAAACATTGTCATCACAGGCGATATTAAGGTTGCCAACAGTGGAAAAAGTGCCTCGCTGCCATATGGCAATCATAACAGTAGTGGCATGCCAGTGGAAAAACGCATAAACTGGTGGATCATCGCATCCGCCTTAATCTTTGCATTCTTTCAAGTGGCCAGCAGGGGGCGACTCCTCCGGCTAGCTACAGCGATGTTAGCTAAGGCTAGTATTAGCTTTGGCTACATCACCAAGGATGTATTTTACAACCAGTGCTAGTAAAACAATTGTACATAAAATAACAAAAGACACGTAAGAGTATCCCAACATATATATTCTGGGGGATTTTGTAAAACAAATCACCAGAGTGATGTTATATTGACGATCACCGCAATATAATACACTGTGGCGTAAATCTCTGTGGTAGATAAGACGAGACAAAGCGCCATAGGATGCCCTACATGCTAGAAAATTTTATGTACGCTGGTACCCAACCACATGCAGCTGGCGCTCTTTATATTTATTTTTTGGTACCTACCTCTCAGACAGCCTGAGTCTGGTTCTAGGAGTCTTTAAAAAAGTGAAATTCTTGTGATTTCCAACAGTCAGCTACTTCACCTTCCTCTTCACATCTTGACATCAAACTCTATTCCCTGACACTTTTACCTTTCAGAGGTTTGCATTCTTTATATGGGGGATTGACCTGCAGCTATATGGTTCACAGCTGAACAAGTGTGTGTGTGTGTGTGTGTGTGTGTGTGTGTGTGTGTGTGTGTGTGTGTGTGTGTGTGTGTGTGTGTGTGTGTGTGTGTTCACCTACTTTGAGCTCTCCGTCCAGGCCTGCAGTAAACAGCCTGGTCTGCGTACCATCCAGGGCCATGGTGGAGATCTCCTTGTTGCCATGGCAACGGTGAAACTGCTTGACCTTTTGGCCCGTTTGAGCCAGCCAGCAGATCACAGAGGAGGCCGAGTCGCTGCTGACTACCTGCAGAGAGAGAGAGAGAGAGAGAGAGAGAGAGAGAGAGAGAGAGAGAGAGAGAGGAGAGAGAGAGAGAGAGAGAGAGAGAGAGAGGATATCAATCATCAAAAAGAGTTTGATCCTTTTTTATGCTGTTCCGCTGATGTATTCTTTGATGGCTCTCACAAAGCCAAACAATTCTCCACGCTTCGTTACACTTTATTTTAGTGCTAAGCCACCACTGAGGAAAACATGTGACTAATGCTGCTGTCAAGTGGGAATAAAAGCAAGAGTGAGTGCACTCTTTAAAATGAGAGACGTTCATATTGGATACATTAGTTGTTTTTTTGTGTGGTGTTCCTGTGTGGGAAAATGAATGTCAGCCGTTAGGCTGTCATGGAGAAGGGTAAAAAGAAAAAAATACAATAATTTATAATAATGACACGTAATTTAAGAAATAGATAGAAAACATTATTCCTCTGTGAAACCTCTGCTCATCCTCTAACCAAATGTTATCAAAACATGCTAAATTAAGAGAATATGATATGATCAAAAGTTCGAGAACATCCACTAAATGGATATTGAGTTGAGAACATCCAGTTTAGAACATCTATACAGCCTGCCTTCTGCTTGCCATATGTCTCTAGATAAAGATCACCAGAAACAAAGAGATCAAAATCAAAGAAATAAAGTCTCAGGGGTCCATTTCAAGCTGCACACCTGTCTGAACAGACTATTATACAGCACACAGGTCACAGGGTGCTCGTGGCTGCTGGTCCTCTTCTCTTCCTTCGTGGTCTCCAGCAGGAGAAGCAGGCTGTTGAAGGAAAGCATGAGGATCTGACGCTCCTCGTGGACAAACAGGAGTGTCTGTGTGTCCTCCCGCGTCTCTGGGAAGACGCCGGCCAGGCGGTGAACACACAGCTGACGAGACACATCCCATAGACACAGGACCTGGAAAGAGCAGGAGCAGATGAGCCGTAGATGAGCCGTAGTGGTAGACGCTATATGAATCGCCACATGCACAGAAGAAGAACAACTTCTTAAATCCTACTATAAATAAAACAGTTATTAGCACAAGACATTATCATAATTACAGAAATATAATTACTCTATCAGCCTGTTCACAATGTGACACTTAGTCAGAAATCACAATAACTCTGCCATATTGCTTTTACAGCACAAAACAAGAGGACTGTCGCTTTTCCAGGAGCTCTTCCAGAGGTAAAGCTTCTTGCGATGGCAGATGGTGTTTGAGCAAAAAGGCAGATGGAACATAAATCAGTTCTAAAATATTCATTATCTCCAGAAAAGGAGGCAAACATGCACAGCGCTACAAGGGGGGAGAGGAAGTGCAGCACAAGCATCAACATCCTCTTTGCATCAGAAAGAAGAAGAGCTTAAAGGAGATGTGGTCTTCATTTTTTAGAGACGTCAGCTGTTATAATGACAACGCTGTGAAACAGGCTACCAATCATCTGCACCACAGCCTCCTTCTTCTGCAGTAATTATAGCAAGGTATCACAATTAATACAACAATGATGGGGCTCTTTATCATCACATTATCTTTTTTTTCTAGCAGAGCGCTGCAGACAGAGACACACACTCCTACCTTATCTTTGGAGTAGCTGAGCAACTGTTGCTGGCTCTGCATGAAGCAAACTGCAGTGACGGGGCCGGTGTGCCCGACGAGCCGACAAACCGGCTTCGAGGTCACAAACGGGTTCCACAGCAAGACCTGATGATCCACACCTGCTGTGGCTACAGCCAATCAGAAGGTCTCAAATTAGCAGAGGCGCTAACTGCAATTAAGTACCGAAACCAAATTGAGAATTAACTCTTTTCTATTAATAATGCTCTCGCAACATAGACAAGTATAATAAGTCTGAGTACGCATTGGTGCCCACCTATCAGATTGAGTCCACGGTGGTGGTCCATGTCCCACACACCCCTCTTTGTAAAGAAAGAAGCGACTCGTAGACTCCTGCTTTCCTTTTCCCTCCAGCCGATCACCATGCTGCTCTGCGCTCTGGTGCTACAGGACACGAAGGCGTCCAGCGAGTCCAGGTAACGTACTGCAGGAAAAGTGAAAGCAAATTATGACAGACAGAGAGGTAATTAAATCAATCGGTGTGTCTCTTATTCTGGTCGTCAACGTAATTGGAAATCTATTGTTTATAATGCATCAGCATGAATTTTATCATCACCTGGTTAACTTGTTTTTTTTGCGATGTGTCCTAGAGAAATGTCCACATAGAGAGTCTCGATATGACAGAGGACAATAGGGTTAATTCATTCAAATGATTTGATCTTAACTTTCTCTGTACAAACTCATTTTCAGAGAAGAAATAAAATGAAGTCCACTGGCTTCCAAGCAGCCCCCTCTGTGCGGAGCGATAATGCAGCAGAGGGAATAAATTAGTTCTCCAGCTAATTCAATGTAAAAAAAAAAAACAAACATATTTTGATGATGACACACTGTTCATTAGTTACTTCATCCTTCTGATGTCAAAATCTGAAGGACATCCACTCACTGAAATGGCTACGCTAAATGTGCATTGACCGCAACCCTGCCGTATAGTAAACCAACCAATCTCCACAGGCGCTCAGCACAGCATAGAATTAGGCCGGTTTGATTTGCTCACTGGTATTACAGAAAATGTAATGGATATTGCATCACCATCTGTCTCAATTAACACTTTGATTGAGAACGGCTAAATTGGATGCCGCACGTCTCCATTAGAGGCTTCTTGGCTTTCAAATACTGCACAAACAAGTGCGGAGGTTGTGAGATGGCATGTGACAGTCGCAGGTCAAAGATCGGCCGCATTGCTAGGGCAAATAATTACGTCTGATTACATTTCATACACCACGTCTTTTCTCCATTAAAAGATCAGTGGATTTTCAGACAGCGTTGCATGACTCATCATTGATTAATGAGGCCATCTCTCTCACTGACACAGACGGATCATAAATCAAGCTATTTGTGATGCACACACACATACATAACATCTGCTTGAGCCAGTGTTGCACGTAATGTCACACTTTCATTGCTGTGAGTTTAGAATTGAAGGAGGAACGGCAGGAGTCACTGTATATCCCTTTTGTTCTGCAACAAATCTTAGCAACACATTGACATTTATCCGTAATGTTCTTTTTTTATTTCTTTGATCACAACATCACCTTCCTTGTCCTTACTGATCTGTGTCCATCCCAATTTCCTCCTAATTTCCTCTCACTTTTCCCTCTCTGTTCCAACAGCTTCCCTTACCCCGTTCCTCCTCCTCCTCCTCCTCCTCCTCCTCTCCTCCCCCCCACCACTCCTCCCTCCCTCCCAACTCTCTCTGGTGGCCCGTGAGCCCGAAGGTTTGGAGGTCTGGATAACCAGCCATGTCTAATAGTACACAGCCCACTCATACTGCAGGGTGGGCAACTTCAAAAGAAAGGAACCATCACCCCAGAGGTCCTTTCTCACACTCTCAAAAACACCGTACACTTATACACACACACACACACACACACACATGCACACAGCAAACGTTTGTATGCACCCTCTCTTGTTGATTCGCATGCATGCGCACACAGCCTGTGAAATTTCAATTAAGCAGCGCTTTTAATGTTTTGCCACTAACTCCTCTGTTTCCCTTCTTTTTTTCCCCCCCTTTGTTTTCCCATTTGTCGTGCTTATTTATATGTACTTTATTCTTGTTTTCCTCCTTTATCAGGATCTCCCCTTTAAGGCGAGCAAGTCTCAGAGCGCTGCCCCGGATGAATCATTATCAAACAGCCCGACGACACTTCAGAGGGACTCTACGCGAGTGATGCAATCGGGATACAACTAAGCGACCTCTTTGTTACCCAGGCTGAGCTGAAGTAGGGAGTCTCAAGAGGCCAGACCCCAAGCCCGATACTTTATGCCAATAGTCTAACGTCTGGCTGTGCAAGACTATAAAGTGGATGACTCAGAAATCACTGCATGTGTGTGTTTGTGTGTGTGCATCAGCGACACACCCAAGCGTTTCCATGGTATTGCTTAAGCCATTATTGTTGTGTTACTGAGTGAGCAAGCGAGCACAGACGGTGGTTCTCATCGGAGGTGTCAAGGTGAAAGTGTGTGTTTGTGAGCATCAGGTGTCCCTGTGTGCTCTTTGTTGTCATCTGAACCACTGGTTTTGTATCCTTGCTTTCATTCTGTCTGACTAATAACATTCTTTTTGACCTGAGGCCCCAGATGAATGCAGTAAACTATAGGAAGAATAAAACAGCAGGATTCGGAGTCCTATTAGCCAACACAAAACTCATTTAGAAATACCAGCTTTATGGTATTTTATCTACAATTGTAGGCTCTTTCTGTTGGCCCCTTCATGGCCATACAATAGGAAAAAGTACATGTGTGAACACAGAAATTGGGGTTGAGAAAAGGACAATGAAGAGGCAGGGAAACAATGACAAAGCTACAATAAAGGCATGCTTGTATGCATTTGTACAAGCTGATTGAGCTTTCATCAAAGAGAGACTGAAAGAGATGCTTTGTGTCTCATAAAAGCACATATAAATAGAAAGTAAATAGGTGAGTGCGTGTGTTTGCATCTACCTTTTCTAACCCAGGCAGGCGTGTGCCCTCGGTGTGTCACAGTGTAACAGGAGCGATGCTTCCCTTTGACCAGCTCGTCCCACAGGATGACGTCTGCGGAATCGGAGTCCGTCCTCAGACTGAGTCTCTCAAACAGAGAGATCTGAGCCGAGGTAAAATATAAAGCACTGACCTGGGATAACACACACACACACACACACACACACACACACACACACACACACACACACACACACACACACACACACACACACACACACACACACACACACACACACACACACACACAGAGTTACGGAACAATTGACTGATGAACACAAACAGATGATGCAGAAATATGAAGACTCCTGAAAATGTCTTCCTCTTTCTATTATTCTGTGTATTACCTGTCCTCCGATGTCTCCTATGGTGAGGACGGCCTGGTCCGGGTTAGAGGGATCCACCCAATAGTCTAGACACCAGGGAGTAAACTTCAAACCCTAGAAAAGACGTGATATGTACAATATATCAATATACAATGTATGTATATATATATATATATATATATATATATATATATATATATATACACAAATATACATGTGTATACTATGGATCGGTTACCTGTAGTTTATACTTGCACCCAAAGTCCTGTTTTGACAGAATGTCATAAAAACACACCTCCTTACTTGTGAAAGACACAGCTATCTGCTATCAGGAGAAGGGAAAACAAACTTTAACATAATTTAATTAGAAACAGAGACGCAAACAGTTCTTTTCAGCAGTATGATATAATAACAATGTAACAACTTCCCTGACTGACAATTGATGCATAACTGGAGCATTCTCGTGTGTGTTATACAACAGAATTATATCCGTCACCCACAAATCTGTTGATGAAAGAATTGCTCACGAAAAGTGTGCTGATCAATAATTGATGGTCTCATTACTGAAAAATTTATGTTTATTTCCTAAACATTATGCAACGGCTTCATGTCTGCAATGCCATTAACCAAAACCTCTGATCAATAATTAATTGATTGAGTGAAACGCTTGTTTACCTCAGTAGTACAATATCTGCCCAAATAACTCAGACTACGTATCAATAATTCATATAAATGATTCCTACGATAACATTTTTTCGTGTGTGTAAACTATGCTATGGACCCAAAAATGTGGCAACACAACCAGGACACCAAATCAATAATTTGACTGACTGACAAAGCTTCGCTGTGGGACTTCGTAGGAGTGAAAGTCACCTTGTGCACGTTGTGCAGCAGCACCACGTCTGTGACCCACAGGTCTTTGGGTGAGACCGTGCTGTTTTGCAGTCGATGTGTGTGCAGGAGGGACATATCGTCTGTGTCCCGCAGACACACAGTTCCTCCTTTACTCACAGTCAGATACTGACCCGAACTCTGCAGGTGCAACACCTGGGGAGACCAGAGGACATCACAAAACTACATTTAACCGGGACAAATTGGATTGGGGCGAAGCAAACAGAAAGACTTTCTGCTTGTGCAACACTTTTGTAAAATTGACCTTCAGAACAGCTTTAATGCTTTTTGTGACGCAGCTTGTAACATTTTATTGTGACATTAATTAGTCAAATGGAGGCTACAGCCTGTAAGATTAAAATACCTCAGTGGAAAGTTGCGGATCTTTAGCCATAAAACTGCACTAGAAAAACTTCATCAAACATGAGCTCCGCCCTAAATCTTCCTCTTATTGGAAGCATGTGAGTAGAAACTAATAAAACAAAAAGGATTAATGAATGACGCCATTTTATTGGCCTGGCCACAAGAAGAAGACAAAAAAAAAAAAACTGAGAGCAGCAGAAAAAAAAAAAAGGCTGGAGCTGACTGTATGAAGAGAAAGAGACATTGAATATCGTTAATGAAAGAAGAGGTTTATTAACACGTATAGAAGAGAGGTCAGGGCTTAGATTTACTATCAATGTAATTACTGCAGACTGTTTCACTTTCTCACAGCCAACCGCCGACTTCATAGAACCTCTCAGATTGGCGTGTCATGCATTTATCTCTAATTATTCTAATTACCTATTTATCAACAGCTGGTGAGGCACTGCTACGATGAGTATCTGGCAGAATTATTTTCTCATGGACCACTGGCATTTTACCTGCTGTGTAATTTGCTTGAATATATTTTGGGATTTTTGTTAAAACTGACATTTACTGCAAATTCTCATTCAGTCTCCTTCCGTGTGACTGCCTTTGTGATAAAGAGCTAAAGTCCTGCCCATTCTTTTTAAGCTAGCCTGTCTCATTAGGAAGATTGTTTTAGTGGGACTTAAAAACCTGCTCCCATTTTTGTGTCACTGAAGCTGTAATTATTAAATGTTAACAAAAGTAAATATTGCTTTATCCTGGTAAAAATGCCTGAAACTTCTACTGCTAATGGGAGATTCCCATTTAGCTTACATTATGGAGACCCCAGTGTATTTCACTATATTCAGTAAGACCATTAAAGGAAACTGGATAAATATGTGGAGGACCGAATACTTCAACAGAAGCGAAACTGAAAGTTTTTGTATATTTTTCACTGCCCTGCTTAAGTTCCGCCACCCTTTATTGACATTGTTTCATACTGCAATTAGTCTTCTAAGCCCCATTAGTCTGTCTGCCTCTTTAAGACTGATCGAAGCTAAAGGGGTCAAAACCTTCCAGCCATTTTGAAAACAACTTACACAACATCCTGACATTTTGACATTCTCAGGATTGAAAGATTAAAGTGGTGAGCCATCACTTTCTCCACAGCGGTAGGCACTTTATACCGGCAGCTTCATTTACATATTAATTGATAGATGTTAAACTTAAAAGAGTCCAGAGCCATTTATCTCAAAAGAGGTGGGCCATTCTGATGAGCAAGACCCTAATACTTTCAAACTTTTCCTCGCACAATGTTTAATAATGTGGAATTCCACCCAGTCAGCACAGTCGTGGATTCTCCAGTCAGTCAATGTCAGAATGTTTTTCAGATAACATGCTGCAATAGATCATATGGTTAAAATGGGCAACATGTTCCCACCCTCATAATAAACTCTTCTTCTCTTAAGCCTCCAAGGAGGTCCTTTTACCTTTTGAACCGGGTCTCGGTGTGGACAGGTCAACGTGCGCGGCGGCGTCCAGCGCGGCACGCGACTGGTTCTGGTGTTCTTCACTTTATCAGAAAGCTCCAGTAGCAGAAACGAGCACAGGCCTCCCCAGTCGACACGTCCCTCTTCCTTCACGGCGTCGATGTCCAGAAGGAGGCCGCGGTGCTCCTGAGTGACAACCACGCTGTCAAACAGGAGGCCGTATTCCTCCTCGGAGCCCCGGCCAACTGATGGCCAAGCCAGATTGACGAATTCAGTCCTGGACAAGGAGCGAGGTGAACCCGAGGGGTCCTGTAGCAGACGGGAGACATTGCACAATGTCAGCTCACAGATAAACTGCATTCAAACACAACGTGCTGCAGACTCTTCTCTGATCTTTAAAGCATTTCTTCTGAGACCTGGAGGTGTGGTGCTATGGGATACTACTGGTAAACAAAGGTACAGAATAATCTCTAACACTTAAGTGTTTCCAGTGTGAATTAACCGTGTTGTAATATTGATAAACTGACTAATATTGATGAACTGACAAAGAAAAAACACTCACCAGGAAGAGGCCCTGCAGCTTCCTGTAGTCCTCGGTGTCCATCCTGCTCTCAAGTTGCGCCACCTCCATCCTCGTTCCCATGGCTACAGCTCAGACCTGTCAATCATTCACCAACATACGAGACAAGGTCAGGAAGGTATGTGAGTCTGGGCTGAAGACTCGCAGTCAAATAATAGATTCCCCACATGTCTAGGTGTTACATGACAAAACACGATGTTCCCAGCTCCAGTAATCCCTTAATAACCATCTATATCTGTTTCACAGCAGGTTGTCATGTCACCATAATCATACGGCAGAGTCACCGCAGCAGATTTCTTTTGTTGGCTCTATCCACATTTTGAATGGTGTGCAGAGGTACAGAATCCCCCCCCCCGTTCAGTGGCTTTCAAAGGTGGGTGAATAGGTCCCCATGTATGTCTTGGGAATGGTTCGAGGAGGCGGCAGGTTGCCTGTCTGTCTGTGTTATGTCAGGTAATAAAATACCAGAGACGGGTAGGTGTGCAGCCTGAATAAAAGGTAGAATTTGTTAAATTAGCCTGTGTGGTGATTAAAAGCCAGCTGGAGGTCTATGAGAGATATGTGAGATGATGAGAAAGTTTCATAAAAACACTACAGAGGGGGGGAGAAGACAGCAAACACTCTCTGTTTCATTTCCAGCCCGACATAAACGTTTATGAGACAAATTCATTGGAAGTGGCATCAAACTGAGGCCGAGCTGAGATTTAGATGACAGGGTGTGCAATGAAAGCAAAAAAACAAGGCTTTGCTGCAGTGATAACTTTTTTTTTTATAGTGCTGATTAAATACAGCGTGATCTTGATATAATTATGAGCTTATTCACCTCTTCATTTATACTGACAAGTATTAGACTGCAACAGATGTAACAAAGGAAAAGACAGCCTGACAAGCAGCTGGCATCGGCCTTTAAGAGGTAACACAGGTCTATAAAATGAACAGAAAAGAAGCCCAAATCTTACTGCCGTCTGAACGAATGTAAAACATGTCCAACATATAAATGCTGCGCACTGTCATTTACGGAACCGCTCTCAATTGAGTAAATTTCACAAGGTAACCAAAATAAAAAATATAGTTTTGTGCTGTTATGTCTGTTGGCAAACAAAACCCACTTACCAGAGATGCCTCTCTTCTTCCTAAATGGACCCTTCAGGTGCAGTCAACTCTCTCGAAACTGTCTGTCACTGCTGGGTTTCTATCTGGGGTTTATTAAAGTTGTTCAGAGTATCACACGCCGCAGTCAAACTGTCCAAAAAAAGCCATCTAAAAAACCAGGCTGTAACTGCATAATGACAGGCTGTCAGCCTGGCAACATCACTGTCAAGTTAGTTGTTACCTTTCCAGTGTGTACACACGCTTCAGTCAAGCAGGTTTCTAATCATCAAGTCCATATAGTTTCTCAGTTAAGAACAAATTCAAACTTACCAAGACGACTAATTTCATATTCTCAGTACCCAGCCCCCATGCTCTGAGGTGCTGGAACGCCATTATTAAATGTGTGACATTTCAAACAGATCCTCCGCCTCTGGTTGGTTCATCTGGGCCTTGGCTGGGTCTGGTCCGTAGGAGATTCTTCGCGTCCAGAGGTTTGTCTTAGCCAGCGATGTCTGAGAAGTAATCAGTGCTAACAGCCCTGGCTGCGGCACAGAAACACACCCAGAGAGAGTTAACCAACTGCCCCCCACCCCACCCCACCCCACCCCTAATAGCCCAGACAGTGGCAGAGGCCCCCCACCCACACACACACACACACACACACACACACACACACACACACACACACACACACACACACACACACACACACACACACACACACACAATTCTTTTCTTTTATTATCCCTCACTCTCAAAGACTCAGGCTAAGTTTCCTGGCAACCATGTAGTCAAAAAGAGTGGCGTTTGTGAGTCCAGGCCCTATCGCCTGCATGTAACACAATGTGGTGTGTGTGTGTGTGTGTGTTACCTCTATTCACAGATTAGGCACTGGAGAGAAGCTAATCTTTGTGTAATAGTACAACCCAGATACACACACGCCATTGCTACAGCAACATAATTCACAAGAACATTAGTATTCTACTGCCACTCATAAAAGTGTTCATGCATTGAAACAAGTAGAAAAGTACTGACGTGAACCCGGACCTGAACAAAAATAAACCACACACACCACTAAAGCTTTATAGTGCCATTCAAATGCCTTTGAGAGGACTTCCTGTGGGTCACTCGTAGCTGTACACACACACACACACACACACACACACACACACACACACACACACACACACACACAACAAAAGAGGAAAAAAAAAAGTTTTCCAAGGTTGTTTTTTTTTTAAACTGAGACAAATAGATTGTCTGTATGACTGCAAGCATGAGCGCACACAACAGCTATACATCCAGCGCAGATATTATCGTTTCCCTCCCCGCTGCTTCAGCGACCACGGCCGAGCCCCGCGAGTGACTTAATGGCCCGGAATAACTCGAATTAGCTGATTACAGCGGTCATCAACCGGTGACAGGATGAGAAAATTAGGTCTCAGCAATTTCAATAATAAAGCTTTAAAAATTAACACTATCACAATTGGATTACAGTGGTGCATGTAAGAGCCAGTACAGAGCCCAAAATAGCCCTCCACAAATCCACCGTGGAAAATCCACTATTATACAGGGAGAAGAATGAAGTTGCTGGAATGGGGTTGAAATAAAATTGGTGCGGATCTTAGTACTGGGAGGAAAAGAGGTGCACGCGAAGAAAGAGAACGCAAGGGCAACCGAGCGGAAATGAAGCTCTTTCATACAACAATGCAAATCTGAAGACAGACCCACTTTAGAAAGTCTTCCTCAAATGACAGAACTCTTCAATTTCCAATAAAACGAAGAAAATGCTTTATCCAACACACTCTTTGTGACTCTCGTTTAATAAGAGTTCTCGAGCATTTTTTTATTTACATTTGGTTGAAGTTATTTTGCTATGGCCGTGGAAGAATAATAGAAACATAGACAGAAATGCTACATTCATTGTCGATTACATTTGTTTAAACAAAGGAAAGATTCAATTATTCAAGATCTGCTGCTTCTTTGAAATCTGGATAAAAATGAATAAGTTACTAAACATCTATTTAGGATTGGGTGTTCCCAGTTTAAGTGTTACACTTTGTCAGTCTGAGAATTATTATTACAGTTCTGTAACTTCCTCTGTTGTACCTAACTTTTCCAAAACCAGTCTATTTCTGCTGACATTACTTTTAACTACTTCTGAATATGGACTCCAGGAACCAACCTGTTTCTGAGCTCTAGGTTTGCAGCGGTGTCCTCGCACTTCCCTTTATGAGATCTTGGTACAAAACAAAACAAAAAGGAGTTGTTGTGTGACTGACGTTGAATAGATGCTGAAAAGAAATCTCTGATCAAATGGCGGGATAGCTTTACTGGAGATGTGTCAGTGCCATGCATGTCACATTTACAAAAGGGGAGAGAAGATAATTTCAATAGCAACAATACATTGTTTCAAGAACATTTCATTTTGTATAAATACAGGACAAAAAAGGAAAATTCACAAAAGAATTGATTGAGCTTTTTCCTTCTGAAAAACCTTCTAAACACTTCAGTTCTGTAAAAATCCTTTAAATTGAACAGAGAAGGAAAAATCAATGCGATTGAAGTGCTCACACCTCGTGACACAAGAAGATATTGTTTAAAAGGGTCCCAAGAAAATAAAAAACAGCTGACATGCAGCAAAAAAACTGACATACACATCCCCAGTACATAGTATAGTTCTTCCAAATAAGTGTAGGATCGGGTCATTATCCTAAGACATTTCACCTATCATTAAAAAAATATATAGTGGACCAATATGAAGTCAGCTGATAGAGGCAGGACATAATACCACCGCATAGATCACGATTATGTTTTACAAAAATTTGAATAAAATTAGTAAAAGTGCAAAAATGTGGGAAGATATTTGGTAAACTGCCTTTTTCCATTGTACTTTTAATAATAATAATCCCATTTTCCTAAACTTTTTCCAGAACCACACAGCACTGAGCAGAACTGAGGGGGAAATATAAAACGGAACCAAGAAATATCTGCTTGAGAATCTGATAAAAGAGAGTATAAAAAAAAAATCCCTGGCAATTACCGTCAGACTGATTTGCTTTGAACCTCAAACTACCTGATCTCCCCTCAAAGCCACAGAATTATAAATTATACAGCCCAAAATAATAAAATGTCTTTACAAATTACAAAGCCTCACATCACCTGTTCTCTAATAAAAACATCTGTGTGTGTGTGTGTGTGTGTGTGTGTGTGTGTGTGTGTGTGTGTGTGTGTGTGTGTGTGTGTGTGTGTGTGTGTGTGTGTCCTCTCGGGCTGCTACACCACGGTCTTGAAGGCCTGCAGTATCATGTTGGTTTGGTGGGTGAGCCGGTTGGCGCTGACAAACACGTTTATCACTCTGGAAACAAGCGTGACAGAGACACAAGGACACACGAGTCAATCATACGGCAAAGAAACCATGGCAACAATATTAGGATTGATCCAAGAAACACTTTGATCTGGCTGGAATGGAGAATGTCAGGCTTCAGAGAATACAAGCCAGCGTGAATCCACAGGAAATGGGTCAAGGGAATTATTCAGCAATGGTGGATTTGATAGAAGTGGGCCTGTGATCAAACGACAACCATTTATACGGTGGTGACAGTGTGTGTGTGTGTGTGTGTGTGAGTGTTTAGTGGTGCTGGCATGTGCGGGTACAGCTATTAAATGTGTTGGTAGCTGTGTGTGTGTGCTTGTGAAAAAGAAAATGAGTGAGTGAGAGGACAGAAAAGGAAGAAAAACAGACAGAAAAAACCTCCTAAAAGTGAGAATAAAGTAGAAACGAGTCATACTTTCCATCTCTGAAGTAGGTTTTGAGAGTGACACTGAAGCTCTTGGAGTATTTCACAAACTCTTTCTTCTGCTGTTCCAGTGCCTAACCAATAAATACAGACAGCCTTTCAGCTCCACTTATTTCACAGATACTACATTTGTGTGTGAATGCATTTCTTCTTCATGTATCTACTCACCCGTCTATTCCGATACTGGTATTTCCTGAAGACGGTATTAACTGTGTCTAGCAGCTCCTTGATGGCACTGGCGATGTCTCTGAGGATGACACACACAAATAAGAGCAGGAAAAACAATATCTCAGAATCTGTCTGTTTTTGTCAGGCAGCGATACCCTGATAACCACAGCTCCTTGATCCGGCAGTGTCTTCCCTTTGTTCCTCGTTTCTCTCACGAGCACGCTTTCACCTTCAACTTCTTCTCCTGGCGTGCACTCGAAAATCTGCCGTTTCATAACTTTTCATTTTTCAGCGTTCCTTTAGAATTTACTTCATTTTCTAAGCCCTCCGCTGGGTAAGTAACTTAAGCAGTGACTCACTAAGAGTATTGAATTCGATCAAAAATAATGGCAAAGTGGGCCAGGAAAATGAAACGACTTTCACTTCCTCTCTTTATTCTGTGTGTGTGTGTGTGTGTGTGTGTGTGTGTGTGTGTGTGTGTGTCGCGATGAACAAAGAAATAAAATGCCATGCAGGGACCTTAGAATTTAGTCATTACTAATCCATAACAAAGAAATGTCTAATAATTGAGATCAATTATATCATTTTTTTTAATTTGGTTCATGTGACATTATTTTGAAACCCAGCTGTTCCCAAGGTCCCAAAAGAACTCCATTCCACTGTGTTTATTCATACATTAGTTAGCTCCAGCTAGCCTATGTATCCACTGACGTGGAGTGTGCATGTGATCGCTTGTTTGTTTGGACTCAGACTGATCTCATAACTCCCCAAGGTTGACTATTGAAAAGATGTTCAACTCATCTTTGTTCCATTTTGCTTCATAGAATGAATTTGCATCTATTCGCACCCACTCGTGTCTTCTCTTTGACTTTGTATTCAATTGTGCCTCGTCCAAAATGTGCCTCACAAAAACAATCTTTTGGTTTTTATGCGATGAGGGTGTTCATCACAAAAACACACACACTGTATCAAACCTTTCTGTCTTGGCACCAGACAATTAACAATGAAGGAAAAAGATTTGTATCACGTTGGAGTGGTTGGCAAAAGTCATCTGGGGACATTTACTGGCAGTGTTTACAATTAACACAGGAAGTTATGAGTGAAAACTTTCATATGGAATTAAACCTGGTGTATATTGCGCGCACACACACACACACACACACACACACACACACACACACACACACACACACACACACACACACACACACACACACACACACACACACAGGGCTGTCTTACTTGATACTCTGTAGGAAGCCTACTCGGTCATTGATCTCATCTGGTATGGTGCTGAGGATGTGTTTCAGAGCTCGGGCTCTCTCGTTCAGCTCCTGGAACTCTGGCTCTCGCCTGTCAATCATGAACTCTGAAAACACCAGGAGGAAGAGAGAAGTAACGATCACAAACTCACACGCGTGCAATCAGCTTCAGGAAACACTGAAATTAAGCAATCAATAATGGTGGTCTGCACTGCAAATGTATAAGATTAAATACAGGATGGAGTATGAATGTGTGCACGCGCTTTAAAGTGAAGGTGTTTAGTTTCTTAACTGGAGGCAGGATGGAGGCAAAGCTTGGGCTGTACCATGCAGGAGGTACATTTAAAATTCATCTAAAGTGTGTGTATTCATTACTACCATCAATCACTGTACGCCGCACAAGGAATTCAATTACAGACAGAAAGGAAGGAACGCTTGAGAACGGGGAGAGCGGTTGATTTGTGGAGAAACAGCTCCCCCCAGTGGATGACTGGTAGAATGGAAGAAGAGCACAACAGAAAGTGAAGCCAGGTCGGTGATCATGCCGCTTGCTGAAGTGGCACTGATGTGCGTGTCCTGGCAGAAAGTTCATGTTGACCAGTTCAATATGCCTTTCTAATTATTGCCCGCTGTGGGAACTCACCCCCCCCCCCCCCTTTGCACGCGCTGTTCACCGAGCATCCTACCTTCCACATCGTCTGCAGCCATGCGAAGCAGAGACTCATTATAGTCGATTTTCACGTTCTTCTTCTCCAGTATTTTCAGAACAATGTCCTGGGTCAGACCGGGGTTCTCCTTCTCTGCCTTGAAACACAACAAACATGCAGCTGAACTGACAGTAATCACAGTCAGCCTTCATCATCTGCGGCATATAATCCACAGATGACAACTCTGTTTATGATAAATATGAGCTCAGGTATTACAAGAAAGATGGCAGTTCATCTAAAACCCACAAACAAAAGAAAACTTTTTTACCTTTACAACGGCTGCTCTCAAGGTCTGTGCTGCTGATAAGTTCACTTTCTCCAACTGCAAGTTG
Organism: Cebidichthys violaceus; assembly: GCF_023349555.1. Classification (NCBI taxonomy): domain Eukaryota; kingdom Metazoa; phylum Chordata; class Actinopteri; order Perciformes; family Stichaeidae; genus Cebidichthys; species Cebidichthys violaceus. The sequence goes on along the minus strand of NW_027176262.1, from coordinate 7,000,265 downwards.
TAAACACAAACACACAAACATAAGCACACACACACACACACACACACACACACACACACACACACACACACACACACACACACACACACACACACACACACACACACACACACACACACACACACACACACACACACACACACACACACACACACACATCATGGCTTCTCTTCTGTCCTGAAATGTAATTCTGCAGAAAGCACATACAAGCTAAGGAATCCTGCAATATCGGAGGAGGACACCATGTTATTGTGTCTCAGTCCATTCCTCTGAGCTGATATTATGGTCTCACAGAGCTTGTCACTACTTCAAACTGTATGTTCCGTCTGTCGCTTTGTACAACGTATACTACTTTTTTTTTTAGCAATCACCAAACTTTTAAAGACATGGGAAATAATTACATTTTTGGTAAACTTTTTTTAGAACTACCCAGCACTGAACTGAGGTGGGAATTACATAAAGGGACGAAGAAATATCGACTTGAGAATCTGATAAAAGAACAACATAAAAGAGAGTATATAAAAAAAAAAAATCCCTGGCAATTACTGTCAGACTGATTTGCTTTGAACCTCAAACTACCTGATCTCCCCTCAAAGCCACAGAATTATAAATTATACAGCCCAAAATAATGAAATGTCTTTACAAATTACAGAGCCTCTCATCACCTGTTCTCTAATAAAAACACGTGTGTGTGTGTGTGTGTGTGTGTGTGTGTGTGTGTGTGTGTGTGTGTGTGTGTGTGTGTGTGTGTGTGTGTGTGTGTCCTACAGTATCATGTTGGCTCTGGTGGCTGAGCTGATATTATGGTACTACAGAAATCCTCACTTCTTCAAACTATAATGCATGTCTGTCAATTTGCACACTACGCACTCACAGGTGTGTTGCGTGTGAGTTTAAAATAAAATGTCTTTTAATCATCAATTTTCCATCAGGCTTCACTAACAGAACAGGAAATACTGTAAAGTAAAAGAGATCAGGTGTGAGGTGAGCTGACACAAGGCTGAGCTTTAGTGCACTTTAAACTTGTTTCATGTCACTATTGGAGAGTGGCCAGACAACAAATGAAAGGAGAGAAGAATGGGGAGTCGTGCTAGGATAGCATGGTCAGCATCACAGACTCATAGGCCACCAGGGCCTCAGCAAAGTTATAGTGTTTGTTTTTTAGTGCGTCGTGCTGCACACACACACACACACACACACACACACACACACACACACACACACACACACACACACACACACTTGTACATATAGAGGCCAATCAAAAACTATGAAAAACAAACTCCTCTGCACTTGCATGGAACTGTGTTCTGTTGTTGTCGTCTGCTTGTTTCTCGTTCGTCATTTTTCCTCGTGTGTATTTATTCTGTTTTAACTGTTCTCTCAACACCACTGAAAGTGAGGGCCCGCCCCCAATGATTCCACGAGGTTTAAATAAAAGCTTTCAAACACAATACTCCCATCCTCTGTGGTACAATATGAAATAGATGATTTAAGAATGTGTGCGTTTGTTGGCCTATACACAAAGAGCATAGATGTGAGTTTTAATTTGTTTTCAGTCAAATGTGGGAAGTAATTTGTTTGATAAATGATTTTCGTTTCAAGCAGGCCCATTGTCTTTTGATGTATCACTTGCACATCTCCACACTCCTGTGTTATTGAAACCTCTGTGTATTTCATGGAATTTTAATTTTGGATTTGTATCGTTTGCATGCTAACATTTGCTGATTTGCAATAATCACAGCGTACAGCTGGAGCTGAGGAACGTCAGTTTAGTAAGTATTTTGTCATAAAACTAACTATTGGCTACAACTACATGTGGAGCTTATCGTGGCACTGGATGAAAGGACGTTTTTACATTCCATCCTTTGGTGAACATGAATATCTGCACCAAATTTCCCCCCGCAATCCATCCAATAGTTGTTGAGATATTTTAATCAAAACTAAAAATGTCCACACCATGAACTTTTGAACCTCGCACAGAATTACATTAACAGCAATACCGCGCCAGCATTTTCATTAGACGCACTTTAAGACCTTGTCTACTTGACCTGAATATTCAACACATATCCACATTTCTTTTCTTTTTTTTTGTTGTTGCCTGAACTGAACCTCTTAAATTCCTCACCTGGTTAAAGACGGGATACATCACGGTGTAGAGAGCCATAGAGACCATCGAGGCGGCGTCGGCTTCATTCTTCATGTCCTCCATGGTCATCCTTGACCAATCAATGGCTCTTTGTTTGCGTGCTCGTCCACTGATGCCAGTTTCGCCTCATTCGATCACTCACGGGAGCCTGACAGAATGGGAGCAGACAGGGACCTGAAGAAGAAGAAGATGAAGGCAGGACAGGTGAAGAAGGGAGGAGAGATAGATGGTGGTGGATGGAAAGGACAAGAGTAAAGGATTAAAAGAAAGATAAACATTACATCATCGTTACAATCAGGAATCAATTCAAACACTTTAATTAGGTGTCTTTAAATGTGCTGCATTGAAAAGAGCGGACAGAAAATGTGGTTCGTCATAGATGGAATAAATTCATAAAACACATTATAATAATTCCAAACAATGCAGCAGCTTTATTATTTCCCCTTGCGTGCCATATATAAGCTGTATGCCACTTCCCAGAAAGCCTTTCAGTCACAGACATGATGGTCACATAACAGCCACATTACTGAGAGGTGTGTGCGCTTTTTACTGTTCCACCGGGTCCAATGGTGACAAAACTGGCATGAGTCATACCTCAATAAGGAACACCCTCTCCAATATTACTGCTGCAATAAAAATATCACTGTGATAAATATAGAAGCTTGGCATATGTGTTCAGGGATTTCTCGACCTCAATCTTGTCACAAGGAAGCAGAGAATCCCGGCGGTGAGAAGTAAGAGGAGCGTATCTCTTGATACCTTCTTTCACCGTCTCTATCCGACACCTCCAGGACCGGTTCTTCCTCAGCCAGCGTTTTTTTTAACGGCATCTGTAACATGACGCCACTCTTCATCCTCCTCATCATAGAACATCGTTTAACGCATGGGCAGGGACGCTCACTTTAATACTCTGTCTTCATGCGAGGGCCTCGTCTCTTCACGAGTCCAGTGAGTCACCACGTGAGGACCTGACAGGGACTTTATAGTCCGCAACTAAGAGGGCTCTTAAGTTTATTAGTGGCTTTATTTTCCCCCTTGGTGATACCCACTATTACACTCGTCAAATGTAAGATGTAGTGTACGGCGTAGTTTTGTGAGCTGACTTTGTTGTTTTTTTTTAATCACGGTTAATTAAGTGAGTTAATTATAAATTGCGGCCGCTATTGACGGTAGCTTGACTATTTAAAAACAGTCCGCTTTGTGTTGCACTAGTGATGATTCACTCTGACCAATCACCTGTCTGCAGTGTTTACTATTGGTGCCACTGTCCACAACTTATGCTGACAGAAATGCAAATATAAGCGTTCCAATGTGTAACAAACTGGACTGGACTGCTCGGTGGAAATGCAGCTGTGGTTACAGAGAGTGCGTACATAGGCTTTAACCAAGTATCAGAGAGGGGTGTGGTCAAAGGTGTGTTCAGCTGCACTTGTAACCACACCCAACAGTGATGTCACAGGGTCCTGGAGTACACCTGTGAATCACTGCAGCAAAAAGGTGACAAGTGAAACCACTGGAGGTCAGCAAAGACAATATTTCCATGAGAAGCTAAATTACTCTTCAAGTTAAACAGATTAAAAACAGATACAATATGAACTCTGTTTTGCATAATTAGACTGGGCTTTTCTTGGACTGACATGCGGATGAGTTTAGATCTGACTACATGTGTAATATGAACAAAATATACTAAAATAAATACACATATGTTTACTATTTTTTAAGGTTGTCAAAAAAAAAACTGTAAAAATGAGGAATAACATTTGTAAGGTTAGTTCATTTGCAGATGAAAACTAAATTGTCCTTTGACAGATTTTAAATGAGGAATGACGGGTGATACGTGCGTTAGGTTAATTAGTGCAATCTTTGCTAACTCCTAAAACATAATTAAAGGTTGTGTCAAACCCTAATTGTTCAATTAAAGGTTGTGTCAAATGTCCTAAATGAATGTGTAAAGGTGTGTTTTAGCCCAAGCATTTCTTCCATAGGTGGTAGCACTTAACTGTAGTATCTCTATATGTATCTGATAAACCTTTACCCAGGTGAACGTTTCAAAATATCAACCACAGGTGTAACAAATATTCATAACGACTACACTGCATTATTTATTTAGGTTTCTGGTATCTATATAAAATGTTACAGAAATATTCATTAATGTTATTAGCTACACCTGTGCTTTGCTTTACCCGTCAGGACAAACGTCTATTAGACACACTTCGGAGTCATTTGTGCAAACCATTAGAATGACACATTGAAAAATGACAGTGTAGCCAACAACAAGCAAAAAGGCATAAAAGTTCACAACCACAACGTCGCATGTCTGGCTCATTACGGAAGTTAGTTCTTTTATATTGCAACTGACACAGACACCATTTTTTTCCATCTTCGTTAATAACACCGTCTCTGGTTAACTGACAGTGATGCGAGGCAATGCTATAGCGCCATAACTACTGTAACATTATCCCAACAAGTTTGTTAAAAACATATCGCCGGTGGTGCTGGAGAGTGTTCACACAGTTATAGCACGACACTTACCGGTGGGGAGATTGTTCCCAGTGAAGAGAAGAAAAGTACAAATAACGAGGTGGATGATGTTATAAAACGAACAACACCTACAGGTAGTGTTAGCGCTAACGTGAGATTAGCAGTTTAGAAGCAGGTGATCAACTCCGCCGTAAGCTAACTAGCACTCTATCGCTAAGCTAAGTGTCTGGTGATAAAACGGCGGAACTATTAATCATACAACAACATTAGACAGGTGTTAAGGTTGTTTGGTCCAATAAGCCCTCTTGTTGTGGTTTGTGTCTTATATTCAGGAAGTTTTCTGCCTCACAAAGCTGGAGGCAGGAGTCCGGGGTGGGCGGTGTCGCGAGCTGCGCCCATTGGTATCGCAGGAGAGGTCTGGTTGTAGTTCTTTCGGTAAGTCTCCTTCATGCTTCGTTATCGCAACGGCCACCAAAACAGACTTCAAATCCCAAAAAGGTACAGGACAGGTGGTGTATTTTGTGACGCTTTCGTTTTACAGAGCTAAGCACGAGCATTTTTAGCGCTTATCCGTGTATATAAAGCACACAATATAAGTGGTAGAGCTGTGCAGAAGACATATTTAAAGTTGATTGAGAGCAAACTAATTTAGGTTAACGCAGCATGAAATTAACTGTTGCACCGTAGGACAAGATAGTTCTGTCACTGTCAACTCGATGACAGATGAAGAAACTCTTAAACAGCAGTATCAAGAAAATTCAATTGAATTGCAACGGGTTGAAGAATACCCATTACAGTTGAATGCACGTTACCAGCCTACATATCTGTGCATTAAAAATACAAAAATAAACAATGCTAACTATTGTAGGGGACTAGTTTCGGGGCTGTTATATAGATGGAGGGCACACCAATTGAGACAGGTGAAATAAAACACACACACACACACACACACACACACACACAGTTGAATAAAATGACTACGAATATGTGACACATTATGTGTTCAACACAAAGCCACCGTGAGTAGGGTCGAAACCATTCTTATATAGACGATAAAGGTAAAGTAAACGTAGGCTACTGTTCGCTTAAACAAAGACGGAAGCCGAAAAGTGACTTATTTCGTTTCACATCGATACTCTTTGGTCGTCGGTCATTGGACCAATCGGCGTGGAGGGGGGCGGAGTCTGCGGCAAATGAACAGAGCAGCGAGCTGCGGCGCTGTAGGAGAGCAGCAGAGAGAGAGACCGCACACATCCATCCATCCATCATACCTAACACCGTTTATCGGTAAGAGCCGTTTTATGCAATAACCTACAACCGGTTCAATCGCAAAACCTGCACTGATTTATCTGAATGACATTATAGGATAACAAACCTTAACTGCTCCGCTTTTGCAAGATAAAACAAAGATTTCTGAGTGTGTCCGTTGAATTGTTTTTTCTTTGAAAGGTGTAGGAATGTGTTGGTGTAATAGGGATTTTTTATGGTATGATGTAAAAGGGATTTTGATCCTATAATCAACATGTGTAGGCTTTTAATTAGGGGGCGGGTGGAAACGCACATTGGAGCCAAACATATCTCTTCAAGCCTATTAAAGCCGTTGCCCGTGTGTTCGCCACCCAATGCTTTTTAATTTTTCTCGGTGGTCTTTGATTGCAATGCTTGTTTTTGTTGTTGTTGTTGTTGTTGTTTTTTCTCACTGAAAACAAGCTCAGGCATTGCAGTGTTGTTCTTGTCCTTGAAATACGGGCAAAGGCGCAGTGAGTGAATGTGTGTGAATTAACGAGGCAGATTGTAGTAGCCTGGTCCTACCCTATCCGCACCACACACACACACACACACACACACACACACACACACACACACACACACACACACACACACACACCACTTGTTATTCCTTCATGCAGGTCTATGTATGTTTGTGTTCATGTTGGTTTTGGTGAAAATATGATGTTGCTAACAGAACCGATTCTGCTGAGAGAAACAAAATCATTTGTAAATCAAAGATGAAACATTATGATGTAGCCTATTTATATGTATACATGACACTGCACCTCTGGTTAAATCATATTAATTTCATAATGATACCATGTGTGTGTGTGGGGGGGGGGGGGGTATCAGTAATAGCTTAAACAATTCAGTGCTGCTTCCTCTCATGTCTCATTCCCTCAATCCACCTATGATCTCTTTATCTCTGCAACTAAGATAATGACCTCCTTAATCCTCATTTAGGCCTGTAGTTCTGCTCCACATTCAGAAAGGCAGCATCCCTTCAGTCATAATCTCGATGTATTAATTCCATATGCTGTTGAATCACTAAATCTCTGCTGTTATGAAGCCTGCTGTTCCCTATGCCCTGCTCATGGTGTTTGTGCTTTTGTGTGTGTGTGCGTCCTGGCTATTCCCACCGAGCGCTGCATTAATTGCATTTCAATAATTAAATTTTTTTCAAATCAGCCTAGCGAAACAGAATGAGGGAAGGGAAAAGCAACTGGCTGTGTCTGAACACTTCCAAGCATAACCTTGTGTGTGTGTGTGTGTGTGTGTGTGCGTGCGTGCGTGCGTGCGCGCGCGCGCGCGCAGGAGTGTTGCTGTTTTTCGGTCAGTTACATATTCTGCAGTGAGAATAAGGGGACATTTGCAATAAATACTGCGGTTGACTACAGATGCATAATCTCAGGCTATGAAACCTGATATTTGCTGCAGCACGAAGTGAGAAGAAGAAAAAAATATAATATATAATCTTTCTTTGTCCTGAAATACATTTAAGCCCATACTGAATTTAAATTCACTGAAAAGGCAGGAAAGCTAAAGGTCGGCAGTGATCAGCATGAAAAACTGCTTGTCTGCCATCCAGAAATGGAATTTATATGAAAAACACATAGTGAGAAATATCACGACAGTTTAACTTATACATCACATTTGCCGTATGATCAAAAACATAAGAAAGTTGGGTAAACTATATTTCAGCATTTTTTTTTCTTCGCGTTTGTTCTGCTTTTCCCTTCACTTTCTCAATAAACACACACCTGCACATCCACACTCAGGCAGCCGGTTTGTCCTCCGTACATTGTGCTGCAGCAAAGACACAAGGGATTAGTTCATACCTGTCCAGATAGAGGATGTGAGCAGAGAGAAAGAGGTCAGGAGTTACATCAGGGAGTTCCAGAGGGAGGAAACCTAGAGAATGGAAATGAATTGTTCATTTGAATGAATGCACCAAACTCTTATTAAGTGGTTAATTAATATCTAAAATGTAATACATCCACATTGGGAAAAAGCATTGGATGTATACCATCAGAAAAGTGAGCTCTAAAATTTAGAGGAGAATATGTAAACTAAATCCAGCAAATATACTGAATTACCTTTTTAACATCTCAAAATAATTAACTTCAATTAGTA
>NW_027176262.1:6827230-6989730 GCF_023349555.1 Cebidichthys violaceus | reverse complement strand
CTTATTTGGTCGTGAAACTGCGGTTGCATTTTATCCTAGGATTTATGGTTTAATTAAAAAGTAATTCAATGAAGTTTATTCCCGGACACATTGCATTTTATATTCGAATTATGGAAAATAAAAAAAGACATGAAACACCTGAGTGAACATGCTGGTAGTAATTGCTGCTTTGGGGGGAGTGGCTGCATACTGTTTTTGAAGATGTTGAACCTGAGAGGGTTTAGTTTTAAATGATGAACATTCATGTAACACATTGTAACCTCTTCTAAATAATGTTGAAGTGGTTGTTAACTTACCTTTTTGTCAATACCTTTTAATAATTAAAATTTACATATAAATGGACTAAAAACTTAAATTCTGGTCATTCTTCAGGATTTTGAGATTCTTCCTTTGCGGTTACTGTGATTGTCTCATCTATTACCGCTACATAACAGGGTTATTACAAACAGAACTGTTGCACTCTTCTTTCTGTTCTCTCTCTAGATGAGATATAGTTGCTCCAGTAAGTGCAAATAAGGGGCGAGAGCCGAACGGACAACTTGATTGATGAATTGTATTCACTTTATTGGACACAGTAATGGAAGTCCCCAGCCGGTCACAGGGGCTTAATGCTTCCTTCCTCCGACACTGTAATGGAGTTAAAGACTCTACCCAGCGGTGGGTTTTATTTCAGCGTCGCTGTGTAAATCTTCCGCCCCGCCTTGGGAGTCTTCACATCAGCGGGTGAGCAAATAGGTGGGAGACTGGTGTCTAATCAAACTGGGAGAAAAGTGAGACATTCAGAGACGTGTGTGATTGGAGATTAATGATGTAGGTTTAATCATTTTTTAGTGTGAGCGTTCATGAGCCTTCTTGCATTTATCTCAGTTCAAAACCAGAACAATATGTAGAACACGGCCGCTCTGGCGCCTCCAAGGAAAACTTGAAACTCATGAATGATAATCAGACTCCATTCTCTCTGAACTGGAGAAAAAAAAAGCCCTTTTATAAGTTCGACATCTTCATGGTGAAATCGTGCCAGATTACCAGAGTGCCAGAGTGTCCATCGCAGAAATTCAAGGCTTTTTTTTTTTCGAGAACAGAGACAATCACAGACGTCATTCTCTGCAGATCGTTCCCAGATTGATAGGCCTTCATGAAATGGGACGCCAGCATTTTCACAGAATTTATCAAAGGGCCTTTGAGCTTCGACAGTTTGGAAGTGTACTTAGAGCCTAAGTGAACCAGTGTGCAGAGATTTGAGATGGAGCAGAGAAGTGGGTTAAAGGGGGGGAAGATACTGTTTGGGGACTTTGCTGCAGCTCCATTGTGATCCCTTCCAGAGGGAAGAAGAAGAAGAAGAGCAGGAGCTCGCCTTGTTTTTGTAAAATGACTGAGTGCAGTCGGTGTACTGCATGTGCGTCTGGGGAGGGAGTGTGTGTGTGTGTGTATGTGTGTGTGTGTGTGTGTGTGTGTGTGTACCAGACAATGTCAGAGAGTGCAACTGAGTGACAGAACTGGAGCTGGTGTGAAGAGTTCCTGCAAAGACAGGGGTTAGAAAGGAAATGCTGAGTAGTGTGTGTGTGTGTGTGTGTGTGTGTGTGTGTGTGTGTGTGTGTGTGTGTGTGTGTGTGTGTGTGTGTGTGTGTGTGAAAAAAAAAAAAGGAAAGATACTTTATCTGCCTATATGGAGGGAGGAAGATATCTTTAAAGGGTAAAAAATTCTCTCTGTCAGCTTGGCAAAACGAAAAATGTCCATCACTTGCAGTTGCTTTGGTAACCTTGGCTTGGAAGTGTGTGTGTGTGGAAATGTGTACTTCAATATGTGTGTGTGTGTGTGTGTGTGTGTGTGTGTGTGTGTGTGTGTGTGTGTGTGTGTGTGTGTGTGTGTGTGTGTGTGTGTGTATTTGTACCGTGAATAAGAATGTCCATGTTTAATAAATTCCCCCGGCCTCCGAAGCGTGCCGTTTCAAGGTGTTGGGTTTAAATGGCAGTAAGGATTAACGTACATGCCGTGGATTCTGGTGACGTCACGTTTTAATTGTGGAAATGTCAACCGCCGATCTATTCTGTCTGAGAATTAGGATTACACGGAGAGATTAGAGGCTGCTTTTTAAAGGCCAGTGAGTTTAATTGCACAGAATGAATCAAGTTGTCAGGATTAAACTCTTGCAACTTAAACCATGGGAGATTTTTCTTTTAGTCACGAGAGAGCGTTTTATAGCTGGGTGTTGGGTTTCCCTGCTTACCTGCGAGGCATGCTGGGAACCCCACCTGAGCAGACTGGAGCCAAAGTTGGGCTCATATAGTCATCGATGGCCAAACCGCCAAAGTGTGGGATCCTCTTGCAGACAACATGCCACAACTCAAAAGGTCAGAACGGTGTCACCGTTACAAGTAATAGCCAGCCACCCATGGTGTTATTAACCACTCACTCACACACACACACACACACACACACACACACACACACACACACACACACACACACAGTTGCACACACAATGATGCTCCACACTACTTTCCCTGGCTTAACTGCACGGCTGGGTCTTTCCTTACAGAAAGCAGGGCTGTCCGTCTCAGAGAAGTTCAGCTCCCACAGCTCGGAAGGTCAGGAACATTACCTCCATTTACATCTCCGCCAGCCCCCCCCCCCCCCCCCCCCCCACTCCTTCCCCTCACTCTCTCTGGAACTCTCTCGCTCTGTCTTCAGTGACGCACGACATGTGAGAGCAGGTGAACACACGTGAGTCGCTAACAGTTTATCAACTGCTTGTCAAACACTGGGTTTGTGCCTTCGGGTGTCATTTCATTTTGTTATTTTTTTTGCTAAAATCTGAAAGTTCTGCATCATTAATGCATCAACAACTTCTGCCCTGTTGATGGGCCGTCCTGCTATGGAATGACTCATATCTAACTTAATATTTGATTAAATTCAATATCATGCAGTATTTCTATCAATGGACTTAATACTCTTATTCTCTTTTTTAACACAATGAACGGACACATTGAGCGATTAGGCAGGTGTTACTCTATATGTCAACAAATCCCATGAAAAGAACCAACATCAATAATGCATCAGTCTCAGCACTTTTTGACTGGCCCACGCTGTCTCTAAGCCAAGCTCCATTTCAACCGACTGACGCTGTAACATTTTTAACAACTCACAAATGTATTGCTGCTGCTGCTGCTGTTGTTGTTTTGAAATGTAATCATTTCTTAAACCAGCTGGGCTCTGCAGTTTTCAGCAAATGTTACTCAAACAAGCTTAAATAGTGGATTTGTTGGGCACTATTTTCAGACAGTTTTGACAATAAGATGAAAACATAACCGGCCTAATCTTTTTTGGATTACGTCAGAGGCCACCATATTGTATTTATACAGTGTGGCGCAAAAACTCCACAAATTGTTCACATCTTTGGGTACATGAAGGGCAAAGTGTCATGTGACTCCACTCCCAGTGAAAAGAAATGGATTTCCATTTGCTGACTCAACTGGATGCAAATCCAGCTGGCAGTTTGGTCAATGCCGTTCTTGTCAAAAGCAGTTTGTCCGAATACTTATAGATTGAGAGCAAACGAGATGAAATGCCGACCGTCGGTTTGGAAGGACATAAAGTGGAAGTGAGGTGTGGCGATGTGTGTTTAATGCAAGAGAATGAGGGATGTAACCTCAAATCTTATGACCTGATGCATGTCATTGTAAAATGAAGCCAGGGCTGGCCGGCTCCGGCCACTCACTCAGGATGTGTTGCTTTAAGGACAAGGCTCTAGCAGAAGTCTATATTTGTATTATTGTAAACAAATCACAGAAGACCAGAACCAACGATGACAAAAACCAAACGCCCAAGCCCCTCTGGTTCTTTTAAAGATGTAAATCTTTAAAGATGATTTTTAAATGACAAATAATTTCCTTGAAAAGTTTAAATAGTTTCAAACGTTACTCAAACAGTTAAAAAAGAAGTGCACAGATTGGCTGCTGTACTAGTAGTATTTATAGTGAGTATTTACAACAGGAGGGTGGTTTGTGTGGGATTGAATCAAAAGAAACTACTGTGGATGTATTTTGATAGTTAGTTTTGGGTTCTAGGCACAGAGGAATACGCTTTGGCTACATAGACACAGAATACGAGGATCAATTCATTGTTGGGTTTTGGTCTTTTCATTGAATTCGTTGACAATGAGGAAAAACGTCGACCATCACCAGACTAATCCTTTTTAATGGATCTGACATTACTGCATCCCCTCAGACTGGACCGGCTCCATTTTGGAGGTGAAACGTTGTTTGTCACATGCCACAGCACAGCAATGGAAAGGACAGCACACAACAGGACGGGTCACTAACTCTCTGTGGCTGCGGCCCATTGTTGTTGTTGACACTCAGGTACATTGTGACCACACATACAGCAGCAGCCAGCAGATTCCGGCCCAATTGAATCCTTTATACAAACTGTATAATGACAACAGCACAGCGGGGAGACAAACAACACAACAAATGTCCATGTGTTAGTTCACACTTAGCGCCATCTCTCAGTATCTCTCTCTCTCTCTCTCTCTTTATGCTAGGCTATACATATTATTGACTTCTTTTTTTATCCTTTGGGCAGCAGCAAACAATGTTGCCTGGCAACAGCAGCACCAGCGAGATGGTGCAGTGTGTGTACATTCCTTGTCATTTTTTTTTTACGTCTATAAAGCAAGGGAGGGTTAAAGAGACTGAAAAAGGTATAAGTAGAGCAGTGAGAGGTATAGGAGGGAGTTGGTGACGATAGATAATGTGTGGATGAGAGGGACAGAGAGATGGAGAGACGAGGGGAAGGATGGAGGATGCAGGAGGGAGGTAAAGGCCGCTTCCTCATCAGTCATTCTGTGCGGACAGGAACTCGCCCATTCACATTCAAAGGCTCAAACGCACACAGAGAGCGAGAGACGATTTTGCAGGAAGGAAGCTTATTTAACTCAAGATGATAAGAATGGTCATAAAATATGTATGAGCTCATTTAGCAGATATAGTCTGAACAGCAGTGCTGACTGCAGTCAGCAGTAGTACACTTGTAGTTACTGCACATTCTTGTTGTTTATCAACTATCTCTCTCTCTCTCTCTCTCTCTCTCTCTCTCTCTCTCTCTCTCTCTCTCTCTCTCTCTCTCTCTCTCTCCATGTCCTTCTGTCTGTTATTCTTGTGCACAACTGCTTCTGCCCCCCCCTCTCTGTCCTTTCTGTTCTACCTCTTCCCTGACCCACTGCCCTTTCATCTGAATTCATTTTAATCTGTAGCGATTTTTCTTTTTTCTCTTTAATCGCTCTCCTTTTACCCCTCTCTTTTCATTTTTCAGCACTATCGCAGCAGTTGTCCAGTATTTAACACTGTCTTTATCCCAAATATAGAGTCCTCTTTGCATTTGTAAGTACACCTGTGCGAACATTGTTTTTTCATGAATGCGTTCCTCTTTTGAGCTCACTGTTTGACTGACAGTTGTTTTCTCTCTCTCTCTCTCTCTCTCTCTCTCTCTCTCTCTCTCTCTCTCTCTCTCTCTCTCTCTCTCTCCATCCCTTCCAAAATCCTCTTGTCCTTCATCTCCTTTTCTCCCTCACACAATAATCTTCTTTACCTGTATCTCTCTCTCACCTCCTGCCTCCTTTCTGCAATCCTCTCCTTTTTGCCTTCCCTCTCTATCCTCTCTACAATCCTCCTCTCCCCACTTTTGGCTCCGTCCCTGCCCAAATCATTTCCTTTCTTTCATCTTGTCTTCCCTCCGTCCTTATCTGTTTCCCTTCCTTCTCCACCTTTTTGGCTGCCCATCCCCCATCCACCTCCCCCAATCACTCATTTTGTGTATCTCTCTCTCTCTCTCTCTCTCTCTCTCTCTCTCTCTCTCTCTCTCTCTCTCTCTCTCTCTCTCTCTTTTGACTCTAGCTATCCGAGGTCTCTGCTGCGATGTTGATACTGGAAGTTTTCTCACCGGTCCTCCTCCTCCTCGCCATCCTGTTGCCGCGCTACGGTTGCCGGGCGGCGGACATTCCGGAGGACACTACATCAGAGTTCTCCGTTAGACTGTACCACCGGCTGCAGGCGGCGGGGGATCAGGATAACATCATTTTCTCCCCGCTGAGCGTGGCTGTGGCCCTGGGGATGGTGGAGCTGGGGGCCAGGGGGGCTTCACTGGAGGAGATACGGCAGGCTGTGGGATTCAGCCACCTGCTGCCAGGTGAGAGACGCGTTCATGAGCAGGTTTCACCAGAATCAGGATCTGTGGTGGGTGAATTACGAAAGTGAAAAGTCTTTGATGCAAGTGCCTTTTTTACTAAATCATATTTGATGTTGCATATTTGATTAAAGCCACATGAGCTCAGTTTACTCGTTCGTTGTACTCTTTTTAATGAAAGATGCTTTCCAGTTGCTTCATGGTAAATGTAGGATCCAGTGTTTTTGGCGGTTGACCCATTGTAAACATCCCCCAATTCTAAGAGGTGCACAACTAAATAACTAGAGTACCCCTTAAATATTATATTAACTATCTCAGTTAACATACACACAAACATGCTGTACATGTGCACGCCCCCACACGTACATAAATAGACACTGCACTGTTTCATTTTCAGAAAAGAAACCAAGTGGCAGATAGCAGTTACTAATGTATATGCTCAAGCAGTCAACAGCCAGTTGTCATTTCCATCTTAAATGTTGTAGTGATTTTTTTTTTCTGTTACGCCTATTACTCTTTTCCAAGGTTTGTTCCATATTGCAAAATGTATTCGTTGTTTTAATGACCATGAGTTCCCTTCACCCTTAAAACAGAAACAGAATGGTGAATGACATGAAAAAGGTGCTCTGTGATAAATGCATACCACTAAGATTCAATTTCCACTTTGGACAGTAGTGTGGATCTATTCCACAGCCCTGTGCTCTTTATATACAGCTACATTATGAATGTGTGCCTCCCTCTGTTCTCCAGGCGTGGAGTTCTCTTTGCTCCAGAACCTGACGGCGGCGCTGTCGGACGACGACACCCACTACGTGATCAGATTTGCCAACAGCCTTTTCCTGCAGGAAGGCGTCACCTTTAACCCAGAGTTTCTGCATCTGATGCGGAAGTACTTCCGGGCCGATGTGGAAACGGTAGACTTCAGCGAATCGGCGGCAGTGGCCGAGCAGATCAACAACTGGGTTGAAAATCACACTGAGAGTGAGTTGTAGTGGGTGGGAGGAAGAAGGGGAAAGATGAAGGGAGTGAAGGAAAGGAGGGCATTTTGTGAATACATTTCCAAATCTCAGTTGCACAGATCTCCATCTTTATCCTCATGCGCGACTTCATTCGCTGCATCACAGCCGACACCGTATGACCAAATAAAAACTAATATAGATCCTGACGCACTGCACTAATCACCCCTCCTCCCAGGTAAGATCCGTGAGCTGCTATCAGCGGAGGACTTCAGCAGCGTGACCCGCCTGACCCTGGTGAACGCCGTCTACTTCAGGGGCTCCTGGAAAAACCAGTTCAGGCCAGAGAACACCAGAACCTTCTCCTTCAGCAGAGACGACGGCTCTGAAGTCCAGACGCTCATGATGTACCAACAGGGAGACTTCTACTATGGTAGGGATGAGCTGTGTTTTCCTGTGTGTGTGTGTGTGTGTGTGTGTGTGTGTGTGTGTGTGTGTGTGTGTGTGTGTGTGTGTGTGTGTGTGTGTGTGTGTGTGTGTGTGTGTGTGTCCGTCTTTAGAATTGCACTTGTGGCTCTTTTTCTGAAGCCCTTGAATTTCGTTTTTCCTGAGGTTATTTAAAATGTTAATCTTAGATCTGAAATATTCATATTTTGAGCGTTATTCCCAGGAAAGACTCTTCTTTTCTGCTCAGTGAGCTCTGCTGCAAAAATCTTCACTGGCACAAACTCCTCCTGGTACATCTGTTTGATTTAGTACATTTTGTAGGCTATTTTGTTCATGTCATACAATATTAGCGGTACTGTGACAGTCTGTGGCAACTTATGTAGTGATACATTAGGTTTTGCTAAATCTACTCTGACAGTCGGCAGAACAAACAACGTTGTGTTTCCTTTTGTTTCATTTTGTATTTCTTTTGGTTTTTCTGCCCCTTCACACACACCTGTGTCATGGGGGATTTTTTTTATTAATATCTGCTTCTAATTGGATTTAGAACAGCACATCTTTTTGTCCAAAGTTATGCTGATTTTCAATCATTTGGAGTAATTTTAGAGTAGTCACTGTGAATTTCCAAAATATATCTCAAAAGACCTTTTGCTTCTTTCCATTTTTAATATTTGATCATTCAATTTTCTACAAACGGCATGCATGCTGGGACACAGCTTTGTTTTCAATGGAAGAAAAACATTCTATCAATAGGTCAAAGGACTGGAACAATAACTCACTGTATTGTTTTACATAGAGCTGCAACTAATTATGGTTTAGTCTATTAAAAAAGAAGAAAATCCTCACATTTGAAATGCCGGAATATTTGCAATTTTGGCAAAATAAATCATTTAAATGTGTTTTTTTAATGTGTGTGTGTGATTTGGGGTTATGATGTAGCTAACACATGTATTATACACTGTCTGGGTTTACTCTCTGAGTATGCGCTGTCTTAAAAATCCTGTTTTCTATACCTCAAACACTTTCAAGGCTATGTAATCAAAGTCACAATCTGGCTGCTTTGAGTTGGGAGCACTTTTATACTTGGCAGTCTTTGGTGTATTTGGTGTTGTGCCAGCACTGTGAGGTGTAAGACCCGTTTGTACTGCAGTCCTGCAGGTTGGCTATAATACACCTGAATGACTCCAGTCTGTCTTTTCTGCATCTAGTCTTTTTTTTTTTTTTGTTTGACGTACTGCCAAAGACGGTTACATCAGCTTCTTACTGCACTGCTACTAAAGTTGGCGCGTTTGAGTTATTTTGGTGCAGTCTGTATGTGTGTAGTGAGATTGCACTTGCATACATCTACTTTCACAGGGTGCACACATTCTCACACACCCAGGATCAAGGAGATCTGTGTGTGTGTGTGTGTGTGTGTGTGTGTGTGTGTGTGTGTGTGTGTGTGTGTGTGTGCTGCAGAACAGGGACAGGTCCTTGGGGAGAAGTCTGATTTTGCATTCTCATTTTGAAGCACAATCATGTTGGTTAAGTCAAATGTTTTGGGAAGCCACACCCCGCTCTCTGCTGCAACGATGCCTCACTCTGCATTAGCAGCCGCTACACAGAATCCTACATGTTGGTTGATCAAATTCTTTTTGTTGTCATTTTCCCTTTTTTAAAAGCAGCTTCAAAAGAAATAAATAATGTGCCAAAATTGATATAAAATCTGGCAGTGTTGCTCTATGATCTCCATCTCACACTGCAAGTACCATAAGTAAGTGAGATAAGCTTATGTTTAGAGTTAAGATCTAGTTGGACTTCTTTTGAGTGTAAAAGGATTATCTCATCCTGACTAAGAAATACTGTCTTGCTTAATTCAAGTAAACGTTTGTTGGCTTATCTTGATGAGATTTTATTTATTTTTTTGATGGGTTTTGTTTAATTAGATACAAGAGACATGTCTCCTAATGATCTGCCTCAAGACTGAAGATATCACTTTCTCAGCCTTTGTAACATATCTGTGAGAAGATATCAGCACTTACAGATGTTGATGTGCGTAATCACGTGTGTGTGTGTGTGTGTGTGTGTGTGTGTGTGTGTGTGTGTGTACACAGTATATGCAAGGATGTGGTTTTTTCCCCTCTAGATCCCAGATCGGTTTACTGGGTTTTATTTAATGCCTGAAGACAGTTAAGTGTATGATTGTGTAAAAAGGGCATTGCACTAAAAAACTAAACTAAAAATCCTTTCCTGCTTTCTACACACAGAATGTATACAATCCATTTCCACACCAAGTGTAGCTAAAGCCTTTTAATTGAAGCGTCGGTGGTTTTTAATTAGTGCATCAGGGAAATGACCACACGCGATGGACTCAATACAGTGGATCAATGTGCTCTGCTCCTCCTTCAGCGAGGTGCACAAACCCATTGCATGAAGCACCAGTACATGTGTTTGTGTGGTGTCTTTCAACGCTTGCATTTGCTAATGTTTCCTCCCCACCAGGCGAGTTCAGCGATGGCTCACAGGAAGCTGGCGGCGTGTACCAGGTGTTGGAGATGCCCTATGAGGGGGAGGACATGTCCATGATGATCGTTCTGCCTCGGCAGGAGGTGCCGCTGGCTTCTCTGGAGCCCATCATCAAAGCATCGCTGCTGGAGGAGTGGGCTAACAATGTCAAACGGCAGAAGGTGGAAGTCTACCTCCCCAGGTGTGAGATCACGCACTCAAACAATCGCTGCTACACAATGTCTTCGGTTTGTGACATCACTTTTTGTACCCAATTTACCTCAAAATGCCTTGTTTACTTGTGCATCGACTACCTACAATACATTGACATCTTGTTGTTGTGGTTGATACATTGCATTTCCCAGAATACAAAGCTCCTAGAGAATGTCCCTGCAGTAATTGCCGTTTTCAATTTAGTCAGAGGAAGGAGCCATAATAACGACGGCAATATTTTTTTTTTCTCCTATTAAATTGCATCCTCCATCATTGGAACTCTATGATTGCTTTATTAATGTTGACGGAAAATGGCAGTTCTTAAAACCGATTTTTCATACAAGGGTATACTGCGAACATTAAAAATAGAGTAACTATGCACCCGCACTGCAAATATGTGAGGAAGACATCATGTATTTTACATTTGACTAGTTACAATGCTTATGTAGAAATGTTATTTTATGAAATCTTACCCGCTCACTTTTTACTTTTAAACACAGTGACGGATATACAAGCACTGTAGGCATGCATGCAATGTGATGATGACTTTTTATATTTGAGCTAATGCCACAGTGGCAAAATACAACAAAATGCACAATATGATTTTATGTCCGTCCACTTAATCTGTATCTGACTTTCTTAAATTGTAATCTGATTCTGATTCTTTGAATCTGTTCAGGTTCAAAGTGGAGCAGAAGATCGACCTGAGGAGCACTCTGCAGGAGCTAGGAATAAAGAACATCTTCACCAACGACGCCGATCTGTCCGCCATGACAGGTAACAGCACACTGTATGTATGGGAAACCACACTGCAGTCCTTCATTCTTTGGTACATGCTGTTAATTGAAGGGTTATTGAGATCACCTGTTGTGCAAGGTGTGGGGGACTGGCTCCTAATTACAAATTGAGATCAGCTTGGTACATTTCCTCTCTCGGCCAGTCAGGATATGAAAAACGCTCTTTCTTTAGGGATTAAGAGAGGTGGAGAGCTGATCCCTCGAGGCATTCAGACTCTTCCTCTACTTACAAACCTTTAACTTTTCAGATTGACGATGATTTTGAGTGTTCTGAAACTTAGCTGGAGGGGTTTACTTTCATTTAAACCTTCTTTATACACAGTTCCTTATTATCAAAGAGCCATTTTTTTATTGTGAAAACGCCAGTAAATATTTCTGTGTTATGTGGTTGGGATCTGGCTTCTTCCCGATCAGCTTAAATCGGGAGAATCAGTACCGCCACAACACACAGTACAAACACTGAAATATGTGACACATACCCATAGATTATTATATAAAACACATAGATTGAGACACAATTGAAAGGAGAAATAAACTCCTAGAAGGGTTCAGCATGAGAAGTTGATTCAATTTCTGCTTCTTGGCTGCGGTGAAGTTGCCTCAGGTACTTTCTCAGGTAACCAAGGTAACTGGCACAGAGTGGGCAGGTCAGAGCTGTCACATCATCCGGTAAAAATAGATCCAGAGAGAGAGAGAGAGACAGACGTATACATGCTGCAGAGGCAGAGCAGTAGAGAGACATAAATATTTTATCTGAAGTAAAACTATTAATTAAAATAACGATAAAGGTTAGTGAGGATACAAGTAGCTTCATAGAGAACAACTGGATTAAAGCAAATTACCTCTTAATGAACAGACCCTTCTTGCTTCATGGTGAACAGTTTGTTCTTACTGGTCAGGTGGAGCTAGAATTATATTGTGAAACACCATCTTTAGGCTGAACTGGACTTCAGAACATCTTGTACTAGATCAACATGTACTCAGAGGACATGGTCTATATCTCGAAGGTAGGTAGATAAGACGGGGTATTTTGAAAAGTTCTCAATCAACTCATAAGGATTTTCTGTCTGAGCGGACGGGACTGAACGATGTGATGCTCTAGTATATATAGTGATGGTGTGTGTGTGTGTGTGTGTGTGTGTGTGTGTGTGTGTGTGTGTGTGTGTGTGTGTGTGTGTGTGTGTAACAGATGGTAAGGACCTGTACATTGGGAAGGCTGTGCAGAAGGCCTACCTGGATGTGACAGAGGAGGGGGCCGAAGGAGCCGTCGGGTCAGGTAGACTTCCTCTTTTGTTCTTCGTCATAATCGCCCTTATCGGTAACATTACCACACATTGCATTTTCTTACTATGAATGGGTCTCTACGGCAACATCAGGATCACTAAACACTGCCCCCATCTGTCAGAAGATAACTGTGGCATTGCTCTCTCTCTCTCTCTCTCTCTCTCTCTCTCTCTCTCTCTCTCTCTCTCTCTCTCTCTCTCTCTCTCTCTCTCTCTCTCTCTCTCTCTCTCAGGTATGATCGCTCTGACCAGGACTCTGGTGCTGTATCCACAGGTCATGGCTGATCACCCGTTCTTCTTTGTCATCAGAAACCGGAGGACAGGTATGTGCGTCTCTGTGCACGTTAATGTGCCTCTGATATGCAGTATGTGTGTTGTGACCTGACTTTCTACCCCCCCCCCCCCCCCCCCCCCTCCTTTCCTCAGGGTCCATCCTCTTCATGGGCAGGGTCATGACCCCTGAAGTCATCGAGCCCAACGACCATGACTTTGACTCCATGTAACCGCCGCGTGAGCGCACTCGAGATCCTGACGTCATAAACGCTACCTATCCTCTATCGCCATCTTCAGCTGTGTTTTATACTCTTGGGAAGAAAAAAAAGAAATATACAAAACTGAATATTATACGATATATTATATATTGAAATATGACATATACGACATATGATGTGTTTTGATACTGGACGCTTTAAACTCCTCGATACAGACATGCAGGGCAAGGAAGTTGTACATATTCTCTGGTGTATGGTTTGTATATGAGAAAGACAGGAAGAAGAAGAACACATGATATGTAATCCACGCACAACCCCTTTAAGTTCAGCAGCTTCACGCTCACTTACGCCCACACACACACACACACACACACACACACACACACACAAAACAGTTTTCTCTCTACTTCTAAAATATTTACCCTTTCTTACTCCAGATACAGTATGTGCACACTGTAGATTTCACACTTTAATTATATCCCTGTACATTTGACATTGTGTTCTATAAAATATATATATATATATATATATATATATATATATATATATATATATATTTCAGTATTTATTGCAGAATAGACATGTGCAAACATTTTGTCCCACTACAATGAATCTTAGTAATATATCTGTTCCAGACAGTACAGTATTCTAGTCTTTTTTTTTTTTTTTTTACACTGTAGGCACATGGCTAAACTGCTGATGAACTAATATGCCTTATCATATCCAAGCGGTTGATTTACGGCCCAGCTGGGCATCTCACAGGTGAGCAGGGGAGACTGCGTAACTAAGGTGGGTTGCTATAGAGATGGAGTGGAGCATGCAGGCGCACTGAAAAAGATCTGCTGCACTGTTTTGGATGTACATACAGGGAGAAACCGTTAACACCAGCTGTATTCAGTCTTTTACTCAATAAAAACATGAATGTGTTCCCATTAAAAAAGACTCTGTCCTTCTCTTTGCATGGAGATTGTTTGTTATGTGGTTAATGGCATTTCTAAATATATGCTGTATTTTTAAAGGGCAGCGCAGCTTGGGCTTCCCACAGCATTTAGGAGGCCTTTAATCTGAATGCTCACAGCTAATGCACCTTTCAGGTTGAATGACAGATTTGCTGGGATTTCATGAAACCTGTTTATAAAAAGTCCATTACATATTCTGTGCCGGAATATATGAATTACTTTACATAAGGTTGGCTGTTTTAGTTGAAAAGCCAACCTTAGGGCAGAAGTTGGTTGTTCAACCGTAACCTCAGCTTCACAGGGCAGACAATATGCTGCCAAGGCATCTTGGAATGGTTTCAGGCCTGTGGCATCACCTCACACACACACACACACACACACACACACACACACACACACACACACACAAGGAAACAGATCATATCACTAGGCTAGGCAGGGATATACTGTGACCAAGGACGAATGAGACACGCATGTTAATTGTGATAAATGTCACTCCATAAGGAAGACTGAATAAAAGAAAATCAGTTTGTTCATAATATTACCATTTATTTTTAGTATTCTGTCTTGATGTATATCATAGGTATAAAAGCATCATGAAGAACATATGAGGCAGCTTTATATGCTGAGTTTAATATGCCCAATAGTGAGCAATAAACTATAGAGTACGACACACAATAAAAACAAAAGAGTCCAAATAATAAAATATTCAATTAGGCTATAAACAGTATATTTAGTAGTACGATTTATTCAGTGTTATTAACACAATTTACACAGCAATCTATTAACAACTGCCTGTGCTATCTGTAACTCATAACTGTATTGGCAGTATAGTGACAGTTACTTATGTATGTTGTTTATGTGTATATATTTTTAATGTTAGTCAAATACTCAACATTAAAGAGTAATCTCATGAAGGAAACAGTTGTCACAACCGACACACCTACTGCTGTGGCACTGACACTGACAGTAATATATCAGGAAACAAGCCTTGATAATTACATCCGTAACAGATGTTTCCTGCCTGCCATTATATGAGCGTTTGTGCTGTGTGATAAATAAGAACACCACAAAAAAAAGCACAAAAAGATGCTTTGATGAATTCAATTTGACGCTTTGTGAAAGCCGCCATCCTTATCTTCAGTCGGTGTTTAAAGAACACCAATTATGTATGACATGACTGTCACACAAGATGAAACAGATCGGAAAAGAACAAAACAAGTGGAATTCTTTCAACAATTAATAGCAAAAGCTGATGTACACTACAGTTTACTGCAGATGATAACTCAGTCTTCAAATAACCAGCAAAGGCAATAGCTCTGCTTAACACAAGTTAGTACGATGTCAGAGAGAATCGTTTCCACAGTCCCCTGTAGTACCAGGCGTTTTCATTTACCTCTGTGAAATATCTAATAGCTTTTTCATCTCCTCAGTGCGCACGGTTCGTGTTCAGCGCCGCAATATCTCGAACACAACGAGCTGCATTGTAGAGGAACGACAACCCATGGGTGTAGGAAGTTATGATCTAAATTACTTTCATCAGCTGGTAACGCTGTGCCTTATGTCTTCATTGTGTGCCACTGAAAATCTGGATCAAGATCATCCCTCCTCCTCCTCCGCAGGAAAACATCCAGGAAGAGAAACTACAGCACAAAAAACAAAAACAAGGAAAAACAAACTACTGCAGTGCATTGATGTTTCACTCATTTATTCAGAAAGGGACCATTTCTCATTTTTGGTTGGAGCTTTTTGCACCTCCGTACTTTTCCTTATACAATTTGAGTTCAGGACTTTGAAGAGAACCTTGTGGTACTACATGAGTACGGAGTACGCATTCTACCACCACTGATCCCCTCATTCCCACATTTGTTCTTTGAAAATGAATGTAGCCATGGCCCCCAGTAGGCCATGGCAAGCATTTTCAGACCCAAGTTAGAGTTTACAAAATAGAATGGAATAAATCAAATTCCAACAAGATGAACAAAGGCAATTGTGTTGAGAAGAAGAAGGCCAAAACTAGAAACAGGAGAGGATGGATCAGGAGACTGTAAGATAGACATGACGCTGTAAACATATATAACACCATATTGTAACATTATTGTTTGCCACTTGGTCAGATTTACTCTGAAGATGGACCTACTATAATGTATAATGTATGTATAAGCTCTCTTTTTCTGTCACGCAAAACAATATGTTAGTATTTTTTCCCGCCCTGGTCTCTTTTGTTTACAATTTATAATAAAGCTGTCACAGTTGATTTAAAAGTAATACAATTTCCTCTTATGTTTCATAGGGTTGAGTTGTGCAGCGGTGCCTAGCGACAGTTTCGTTCTTTACCTCCTCTAGTATGATACACCTGAACACTGTTGCCAGGCAACCAGCAGCTTATAGCAGTCTCACCTGCAGCAGCGGGCCCCACACCAGCGTCAGTGTCCCGAGCCAGAGCAGACAGGACGGTTAACTTTCTCTCTGTGAATACTAAAAAAACAAAAACCCAGCGGGCTCCATGGGTAACGGCTGCAGTCCAAACCGAGCCGTTCACAATGCGTTAAAGAGGGCAAGGAGATATTATCAAAAGACGATTGGGACATGTCAGAAAGGTAAGACAACGGGAGATATCGTGTTCAGTGACAGTGTGGTGTTTGCCAATTTAATTATCAGGCTCAAGAGACCACAGAGGCCGGTTATACTTCAATATCACTGCCTTTAACGCTTGCTACAACCTCCAAACATTAATCTTTTTACTATTCTTTTCAATTATATTTAAAATTACCTTTATTCAACTATTATATTGTAGTAAAGTGGCATAGCTTATCATTACTTTAGCAGTATGAATTATAGAGGCGTGTGTGTGTTTGTCCAGCAATCCCCCGCATACAGCGACTATTATGAGCTAATAGCACCTGCTCAGGTGTCCGCTGCTGCCCTGGCAACGGGTCCTAATCTGCATTGTCAGGCCCAGTTCACCGGTAACTCTACCCACTCGGCCGGTGGTCAGGGTTTCAGGACACACCAAGGGCTTACATTACGAAAAGACAGCTGCCCGGAAATGCGATGATGTCCTGCATCACCCTCATCTTTCTCTCTCTCAGTTCCTCAGGTGTGAACACTCTCAGTGGCAGTTTCCCCAAATCCCACTCCTCCCAGTACTCTGACCTCGGGGTTACACACACACCTCTCTCTGTGGACCAGAGTCCTGATTCTGGACTTGTATCGACACCTGTGAGTGGCACACACACACTCTCTCTCGCACACACACACACACACACACACACACACACACACACACACACACACACTCTCTCACACATACACACAGACACAATAACCCAGTAGGCATTCATTGCTGCTGTCCTCAAGTCATTTGTGCTCCTTATCCTCCCTTCACGTCTGTAGCTCTGCCTCTGTCATCTTCTTACACCTCTCCTGTGTCCTCCCCTCTTTCTCCTCATCCATCCAATCCTTCCTTTTCAGCCGTGCTCCCTCTCCACTTCCTCCTCTCCTCTCTGAACCTAATTTTCTCAGTCTTTGCTCTCTCTATTATACTCTGAGGCCACTGGCCTCTCGCCCTTAGATTGCTCCGCAGAATGATTTGTCGCCTTCTTAGACTATTTGATTAAAGAGAGATGAAAAATGTCTTCTTTCCAAATCCTCCCTATGTTCTATGCAGAGTTCTTTACCTGTGGTAAAAATATACTCTATGTACTCATGACTATGGAAGGCGTGTTTCTTAAAATCCTGATGCAAAATGGCATCTACAGTTGAAAATGGATACTGATTTGGGGTTATTTTTATTGTTTGCATTCATAATGGATGAATCTGTTTAAGAACTGAACCTGTGCATTTTGTCATCAGGTGTTGAATAAATGATAAAAGAATGAGCTGGTTTAACTACCTGGTAGCATTTTTTTCATGAAATGTTAAATATAGTATCTTATTTCCATACCTCTCTAATTATGCAAGTAATTGTGTCGTAGACGGAATCATCCACATTTTCTATTATAGTTATTTGCAGCCCAACACAATATATATTTGACTTGTCTTAATTACCACCTTTCCAACATTTGGAATTGAGAGAGTGCATCAGTCTGTCAAGTTTGTATTTCTTTTTTTGTTTATTTAATCAACTGTGCTTTTCAAAAGTGAGCAGGTGACCTGGGGCTGTTTTGTGAGTGTCCAGTCAATGAGGAAAGGTGGTCGGGGGCAGCGAGGTCATTCCAGTGTCTAGAGTAACAGAGGAAGGTGTAAAGTTACTCAGACAAAATAAGGCCGAACAAGATGAGGGTAAAGGGGTTTAAAAGGTCACGTCGGGAGAAGAGTTTAGTCCCGTACTTCATCACACTGGAGTAACGAAGACAGTCAACTTGCATGTGACATTAGCAATTTTATTGATAAGCTATTACGTCTCGGATATATAAAGGAAAGAGAGACGAGGGATGAGAGATGAGATGTAGGCGAGAAAGGAGGGGGCTGCCATCATCAGATGATAAAACTTTAATTGTTCTTGTCAAGCATCAGCCAATCTGAAGGAGAAATAGCTGAACGCGTTCACCTTGTTAGCATGTGTAGCAGTATTGGTTAATGGTCTTAAAAATGACCCATTGATTTTGGCCATATAACTGAACGCAGAGGGAATGCAGTTTATATTGCACTAATGGGAAACAGGAGTAGATTAAGTTTTAGTGTGTGTCCTGTTCACTGGTGTCTTCAGCATTATACTGAACGGTCCAAATGTCTCTGCGTATGCACCTCACCCTCTCACAGCTTTACTCGAGGAAAGGCACCGCAATTATAGATCAATAGAAGTTGTTTCTGATCGTTCACCCTGCTCTCTGCTTCTTTTTCTGTCAGCTCCCGTCGAGACGGTTCAGGTTCGTGTCGTGGCATCGCCTGGAGCAGTGTGATGTCACGGGTGACCAGCTGACCTGCCCCAGGGTCAGAGAAGGTCTGGATCAGAGTAAATCACCACTGTGACTTTTGAACTTCGATAGTCACAACTGCACACAGCCGCAGCAGAAGTCCTTCTTTTGTGCTCCGTTTGCTGCAGTAACCTTGGATTAAATGAAACAGAAGGAAGGGAAATGTGACATAAGAACTTCCTGTGTTATGAAAGAAGAGAGTCCAGTGTTCCAACTCGTGCACTGCTGCAATGTGGCTTCTTTGTTTGAGAGTATTTCTCTAGAAAATGCACTCTTTTTTTTGTGGGAGTAAAAAGAACCATTAATTGGATAGTGGGATTTTGTTTTATGCTGCAGCAACGTACCTGCATTAAGCTAATTAACTTCTTTAAGCAGAAGTTAATGAAGTTCTGCTTAAATTTAAATTAATTTGAGCATCCAAAAAGAAGCAATTTGAGCTCATGAATCACTTCCATTTTGTGTTGCTTTCATTTCATGTACGTTTCATTTAATTTAGTGGATAATGACAGACATAGAGAATCCCAACCGATAACTGTTAAAACAGCAAGAAGGATTAGGAATCGTTTTTCACTTAATGGATGATAATGACATGAACATTGTAATAGACTTTTTTTTTTTTTTTTTGACAATTTCATCATAAAAGGGCCATCAGAAGAGGAGCTGCTTCAAAGAGAGGGGGATGACATCTGTTTGGAGAGAGGGAGGAAAAGTAGGAGGAGAGAGGAGGAAGGACAACGATGGGAGGATAGACTGCAAGAGAACTGGGAAAACTGTCTGGTAAGTCAACAAGCAGTGCGTTTCCATAAAGTTATACTGTACAGGGGGGAACTAGAGACTAGAGAGAGAGAGAGAGAGAGAGAGAGAGAGAGAGAGAGAGAGAGAGAGAGAGAGGCTCAGAAACACAACCCAAAGACACTTGGAGTAAGATAAAAGTCCTTGTTTCAATCAATTCAATCAATCAATTATCTCTGCATCTGGCAAATGGTGAGGAAGGCAGAAAGGAAGAGCTGGGAAGCTAGGACAAATGCAAACTAGACAATTTAACAAGGAACTGAGTAGCCAGTAAATTATACTGCTAAGTCTTTAATCGGAAGCACTTGTGTTTGTGGGAGGTGAAGGTCGGGTGATGGAGACGGTGGGAAACGGGTTGCTGCAAGACAGCAGGGAGTGGCTGGACCTGGAAGGATAGGGAGGGTTAGGGTATGGCAGAGTATAACGGAGTGAATGTTGGGAGCTGGCTGGAGTTGTGACGGAGACAAACAGATGAAGGCTCTCACGATTTCCCCGCCTGTCTCTTCTCAGGAGTTGAATCTGTCCTACCAGGACTTGGGTGACCCCTTCCAGCAAGAGAACTTCCTGCGGATCCTCCGCCGGTTGATCCGCGTGGAGAAACTACAACTGGTTGACAACTCCCTCACCAACTTGAGTTCCGTACGTCTGCCAAGGTATGAACCACACTACATCCAATAAAATTGTATCAGTAGCCACTAAAAGAAAGCTAAGCCCTATCAGTGCTTCCTTTGGCCCAGGTGCAGAATGCTAAACCTGCACCGTAACCACCTGGTGTGTCTGCGTCAGCTGCCAAAGCTTCCAGCGGTGGAGCACCTTAGTCTGTCTGAGAACGCCATCGGCTCCCTCGGGGGACTGGGGGCCCTGGGGAGCAGCCCGCTACGCTCCCTCAACCTGACCCGCAACCCGGTGACCTTCACTCAGGACTACCGTGCACGGTGAGGAGACACGAGAAGACGAGGAAGTGTTTGTTAAGAGTTCTTGTCCTTCGGTGTCATGTCCTCTCATTCTGCTTCTGTCTTTGCGCAGTGTTTTCCTCTGTTTGCCAAAGCTAGAGATCCTGGATGGAATCCCAAAGCTGCCAGAAGACTCTCTGCCCACCAGACTACAGTTCCCAGAAACCACCAGGATGTGCAACATTTTGTGACATTCTTCTCCATGGATGGATGTGTTCGGAGTCACTTCTCCCCGATCCTAGAACACTTGACGCGGTGACGAGGCTTCAGCAAAGTACTGGTCAGCAAACTAAAGGTTTCATAGAACTGTTCAACTTATTCACACAAAGTGTGTCACGTCAGTTGCCGAAAACACACTGACAATGCAGTCACAAAAAAATGTAATGGCAATGTGCTACAACGCCATGCAAAAAGCTTTTTATATGTAGAACCAATTATATATTCTTATCATTATGAATATCTTTGTAATAGTATTTTTTTTAGATATCCTATCTACATATTTTGATAATAAATAATACCATGAAGTCTTTTAGCTGTGTTTTTCATCCATTTTGTTCAACTGACTGTGGTGCAGCACAGAGACTGAACTTTGTCTTTGATGGAGGCATAATCAGATTGCTACGTGACTCATCTCCACCAGCTCGACATCTCTCAGGACTTTGCTGAGCCGACACATTCGCGCTCCTCTATCTGCTACAGACTGCACCGAACACACATAGGAGATTTTGTTTTGTTCAGATACGATTGTCTCGCTGAGCGGAAACGCATCACACAGGGATCTATAATGTCGATTATCTTTACAGATTTATGAGTTGATAATCGGTAGTTGTGTCCTTAGTGTCCATATATGTGAGAGGAGTAACAGGACATCCGGTATCGAGGCCTATCAAACATTTAGTGACCAGACTCCCTGGGATAATGGCCTCTGTGTCCTCTGACTGACTGGGTAATGACCCATGAGCCTCATGTACCACGGTCACACACACACACACACACACACACACACACACACACAAAACACACAGAGTAATCCTCGGTAGCTTGCAAAGCACTCACATTGACGTGACTTAATTCCCACTGAACGTGTGTGTAGTCTTAGTCCTGTAAAGTGCTTTGGATAAAAGAAAAAAAACAATGGCGTCCATACTGTCGTACATTAAGCAGTGGTGCGGGGGTTACGCACGCTGCCCCCTCCTGTCGGCTGGAGTTGATTTATTCATACATTGCAGCAACGTATTCTTTAATAATGGTTTCATTTTCAGCCTGCACCTGAAACATAAACACACTTTGTTATCTGATACCGCAGAACACGAGTATGAAGACTGGCACACGTTCCCTCAAAGGAGCACCCATGCACATACACACGTCTCAAGTATGAACTGGTGCACACGCACACACACACACGCACACGCACACTCACAGCGCTCGCTTTCTCTTCCCTCACAGTAATGCGGAGAAACACAATTTAAGCAGCCGATATCTCTCTAACAAGCATACAGCCAGGCACAAACTGCCAGTTACATGCCTCATTGGGATTCGCTTAAGTGTGGAAGATTGTTTGTGCAATTGCGTGTTGCATATGTGTGTGTGTGTAGATAGAGATAGAACTTAAGTCTGCAGCTGATGTGTGAGAGATCGTTACTGCTGCAGAGACACGGTATAATGAGCTCGCTGGATCCTCGCGTACCGCAGGCAGGATCCGGGTCTAAAAAGAGAAGCCGGTCTTCAGCTGAGGGGTTTCGAGATGTCATCAATTATCTTTGCTGCCCATTTTGACGCTGTGATCTCTTCCGGTATGGCGGTAAAATATGAGAGAGTTGATTTTTCCTATAAAAGTGGGCTGAAAAAAAGAAAAAGATCTTTTCATAGCTCGGAGCTTCAGCTTTCAAGTAAATCTCGCACTGGTGTTAAATGGAAGATGTGAGAATTGGTGGCAGTCGTGTGGGCATGCGTCTCAAGATAGACTCCGGCTGTAGGCATCGACACGTTAAAATTACTCATGCCTGGTAATTCACCCATGAAGTGATGACTGAGAGAAAGACAGAAAGAGAGAAAGACAGAGAGAGAGAGAGAGAGGAATGTGGAGGAGTTATCTCTCTTGTCACTGTAAAATAAATGTGTGCGTCTCCCTGTGGCCTGCTATTAGCACAGTAATGAGACACCTGTTACTTTCGTACTCCTCCAGCATCACCACAGTTCCTCTGGGGAGATCAACAATCTCACAATAGCAGAGGGATGATGACAGGAAGAACAAAAAAAAAAAAAAAGAGGCAAAGGGGGAGAAGAGAAAAGACACAGAGAGAGGGAGGAAACGGAGAGAAAGCACGGGGACGATGACAGGAAGTGAGAGGCGCAGAGCAGGAATGGAGACCGAGAGAAGGGATGATTTGATTGAGACTGTGTGCCAGGGACAAATGTTTTTTATTGGAGGTAATTGCCTCACTCAGTCAACCCCCCTCTCGTTTGATTTTCATTTCATCCTGATTTGTCGGTTCATTTCCCGTGTGAGCGAGTTCACACACAATCTTCTCACCTTGCTACTCTCAACCACAGAGAGTAAAGAACAGGAGTTGAGAGGATTGGTATACTTGGGGGGACACTGGTACACTCAATGAATATTCAGGATTGATACATATGTGTGATCATCTTGTCTCGGTTTGAAGATAAACTTGACATTGCACACAGCTGAGCTTTTCTGTAAGTCAGGACTACGCCCATCTATCAATTGTGTTAGTAATGTCAGGCAACAGGGCAACAACAGCAGTGGAGCATCCCAACAGCTTCCTGGCAAGCTGCAGATTGATTAACAATTTAGTTGAGGAGCAGCCGCACAACTCCGAGGTCCCTCCAGCCGACAGAACATCTGTAGGAATGTTCAGTTGGGCACGCTTTCACTATTGAGTGCTTTTATCACTGTTTTAAGATGCCTTTTCTACTGCAAACCAAATCTACCTAAGGGTACAAATACGGCAAACTGAATCAGGGTACGGACAAAAATTTGTCAATTTGAAAGACAAAATTGTAGTTGTAAAGCAAACATACATACACATATACATATATATACACACATATATATATATATATATATATTTAGATAAGAGGTATTATATCTGAAATGATTATTACAACTTCATTTCAGATAGAATACCCAGATAATGCTCTTTACATGGAGCAGCTGGGTTTTTAGGTAACTATTCTGTCATAATAGACGAGCACTTGGATGGATCTAAATGGTCATTGATGTCCTTCCCCCTCTCCCATTACTTTTCCTTGATTTTGCTAAAATGTAAGAGAAGACGTTAAGGAGAAATCCCCAGAGGTGAGTACCACAGTGGTCACTTTTCAACACCTGATTTCACCTACATTTCAACTTTGCTTGAGCAAAGATTGCCAGGTCTGCCAGAATGTCAATTTCTCTACGAAGCATCTTAAATTTGACTTTGGATTTATTTATTTTGATCATGGCTGACACTAAATAATAATAATACACTTAAAATTAAGAGCATTTATTAACAAATTACAGAGTGCTTTATGGCAGGAAAGCAAAATCAAGCAAAAAGCCACCAACACCATCGGTCCAACCTGCTATTCATTTTAGAACCGCTCTAAAAATATCTACATATCTTTTCACATCCTGCCTCCAGTGTTGCTCTCAGCAAAGTGACACATCACGTTGCTCATCCAGGCAGCACGGACAGGTAAAAACTATACAGTCTAAGGGTAAAAATAGACCACACTCCGAGGTTTGTGTAGCAAGCCGAGCTTTCCTCAAACAGACTAAATGGTCGCTAACATCCTAAAATAAACTTTCGGGTTTGAGTTACACCGACCTAACACTTTGCTGTATTAGTACTCCTCTTATGGGCTAGTATCTCCAGGTAGTTCCCCCTCCAGCCTCCACCGGAGACCGATTACTGTCAACTTTAAATTGCATCAGACAATCCTTTGACATCTTTATTCCACACACACCGTTCAGGTGGCACACATTGTTCAATGCAATCAAAATCCCACTTTTTGTATCAAATATAACTGGCGGGGAAATAGTACAAATTGTCAACATTTGTTTTACTATACATTGTACAGTAGAATAAAGATTTTGCAGGAAATTGCATTCGGTTTGTGAATTGAATTCACGACAGCAGTCGACATGAAAAGCCCTCAGTTTAAGGCTCAGCACTAACTTAGATACCCTCATCTCTCCTGTCCTATTCAAATGTTATTTTCAAATGTGAAATGACCAAGACCTAGAGTGGGTTTCAAAGAATGGAAAGGCACATGTCAGTGTGACACCTTCAGCACACAATGTCTTTATGACTGGCAACCTCCAGTGAAAATACTCCTCAGCTTCAGATAGTTGGTAAAAGCTATTATGACACAAACTAGTTCAGTCAGGGGAAATAAAACAAAAATAATAAATTGTTGCACCTTTTTTTTTTTTTTAACGATTGTCAGAATTGTTACAATCAACAATAAATAACAGAAAACGACTTGATCGATTGGAATGCAAGATTAAAATTTGAGCTCTATAAAGTATACAGCCGTTTGCATAACACATACATATAAAGGCCTGAACATGAAGACGTCACAATCACATCATTTATCTTTGCTTTCTTTACACATACTCAAAGACAGCACATGGTAGAAATACATTCTCTGCCTGTCTGCTTGTAAAAAAACAGAAGCAGACAGGCAATCAGGCAGACAGTAAAGCAAGTGAATAAAAAAAAAAAAAAAAAAATACAGTACGCATCCGGTTTCCGTCCGACATATTCTGTCCATTCCCACAGTGAGAGATGCTCAGTTCCATCCCCGCAGAGTTCACAATGGCATCGTATCTTCCATGCATAATATCCCAATTTTCCTAATTGGATTTGTGAATGGATGGCTGGTTTTATTCCTTTGGGAAACAAGGGAGAGAAAGACCCGACAGGCTCTAAGGCCAAGCCGAAAAGGCACTGCGACTCGTCTGCGTCCGTCTTACATCTCTGCCCTCCGATTGGTTCCCTTGTCTCGACCAGCCGTGTCCTCCTCCACTTCCTCATCTTCCTCTTCGTAGTTCTCTTCCTCGTTATTCTCGGCCTCTTTTCTGTAATCCCCCTCCTTTCCCCCCTCGTGTCTTGGTCCGTCATTGGTTTTCACGTCACTCTGGAGTAAAACACAAGCACACAACAAGAGGATGACGATCATTTCAGACATCTACAGGTATTCATGACACAATTTAACTTCTGTGGAAATCACAATACTTGAATTCATGTTTACGTCTTAGTCTCGTACTGTTTTTACGCGGCCACTGGCATTCCAAACTCATTTCAGATTTCATGTCATTCCACAGTTTAGGAGTAGAGACAACCAAGTAGACATTATGAATACGAATATGAATGAAGTGAGAGCTCGACTTATAGAGAAACACAAGTACTTTCACTGACGAGTATGCAACACCAGTCGGTTAAAGAGGCGAGTGGAATGAGGACCTAAATACTAGGGATTATAAATAAATGAATGTCAGGAGGTCAGTTACAGAAGGGAGTAAGGAGTCAAATGTCTTGAGCAAGGACACATCAGCAAGGTGGGCTGCTGATTATCATTTATTTTGTATATTGCTCAAAACTGAAAATCATACGACTTCTTCAAGTTATTTCTTAGAAATATCAAGACCAAGCCAGCGTTTGTCAGCATCATGTAAATATATGATATGAATGTATCGTTTCAGAGTTCTGAAATGTTTGTGAGCTTCTTCATTTAAACAGATTTCCTTTTAGGAAAAATTAAACCAAACCCGGGTGGTGACACGACACCCCGACAGACTCGACACCCGATCTCCCTCATTTACCAGGACGCGCACGGAAAACGGTTCAAGTTACAGGGACATCACACACGCATCTTGATCCCTGTGTAGTGTTGGGATTCTACCTCTCTCGCTATGGAAGGCCGCAGCTCACGCTCTCTACTGTACTTTTCGTCAACAGAGTCGTATCAAATAACCAGCTGGTTCCAATTTACAATCAAATCAAAAGATATTTAATAACAAACAGAAGCTATACAATTACAAACTGAATTACACTATTAATAACAAAACAAACATATACATTTCATGAAAGTGAGGCCCCGTCCGAGCCACAAGCATGTCTGCATCATGGTCAGGAGGAGGTCTGATTCTGAGGCCCTGTCCGGGCCATGAGACAGATACGTATATCTGCATCATGGTCAGGACAAGGTCTGATCCTCTCCTGGGATTTACAGTTCTTTGTCTCCCAAGAGTCACATTCCTCAGCCTATCGATCTGCTCCACGATTGGCTGAAGTCTGATAAGCTCCCCCTTGGATCCTGACCCATTGTCCTGGGCAGACACCTCCGTCAACTACCTTCTTCACACCTCACATTCCTCAAACCCCCCCTCACAGACACTCAATATACATACAATTCCTCACAGTAGCCACTACAGGTAATACGTCACCGTAGTAAATATTACTCTCCGCATGTGGTACCAAAAGCATCTTACCGCGTACCACAGGTGCTTTCTAAGCTTTGAACCACAACCAGTTTGGGTGGAGGGAACAAAAACGCACAGATAGCTAGAAATCCTCCGACTCTGGTTCCCCGATGAATGACCCACCTGTTCTATGTTCTCCTCGTTATATGGATCCTCTCCTTCCTCCTCCACCTCCTCCTCTCTCCTCTGTCCACCAGCTATGTCCTCCTGGACCTTCAGGACACCAACAACGAGAAGAAAGAATTACACAAAAAAATGCAAAAAAATGAATAGTGTGTCATTAGGGCAAGTGTGTTCCTGCGCTCCCTCTTTTGCTCCTTCGTATATCTCTTGCATTACTTTACTCAATATGCACGGAGTGTTACATACATCGTCCTCTACTCCCTCCTGGTACTGGTCGTCCAGCGCGTCTTCCTGTTGATCTGGGTTTCCAGCCAACTGAACACACACAAATCACACAAGTTTAATCACCACTTAAAGATACTTTCTTTTCCTAGATGCTGTGGTTTCTTCCCTTCCCCCCTCTCTGCCTCCGGATCTCAAACTCTCTCCCGTCAGTTCCATCATGCCTCGCATCTCCTCTGGCCCCTCCTTACTCACCACCAGTTCATCCTCCACGGCAGGTTGTTTGGGGCCTGAGTGCGTGTCTTTGTGCTGTGCCGCCGCCGCCGCTGCTGCCGGCTCCTCTTCCTCCTCTACCACGTCCTCCTCCTCATCCTCCTCTCGTGCAACCCTGTGCTCCGGCCGGTCGTCCTCAGCCTCCTCAAACTCGTCCTCTCCCTGGTTGTTGGGGTCGTCCTCGGGGTCCAGATCACCTGCACCACCCTACAGAAAAAAAGAGAGAGTAAAGACAACACAGGAGCTAAGTAAAGAAGCGGTACAACAACAATGGTATTAGTGGGTTCATATTTGCATGAAATGCATGCAATGAAACAGTAGTGTGGAGGATTTATAACGGAATATGTTGGCAGACTAAAAACTGATTGTGGCAGTTAGTTCTAATGATGCATTAATGGCCTTGTTGGTATTCAGAAGCTTTAACAGATCAGTGGGCTGACTGACGAGATGGATAGAGGGGAGATGAACATGCCAGCGGGGGGGGGGGCAGGGCGGATGAAAGCATCGATTTACGGATGGATGGACGGCTGAATGGACGTGTGACACATGATACACTGGTGTGAACGTGGAGTGATGGAACGAGCTGAAAGGATAAGTCAGACGATGAGGACACACGCGTTAACAGATGGCAGTGAGTGGGATGGATGGGGAGACAGTCACCTGCTTATGTGGTGGCACTCTGTGATCCGCCTCTTGATTCTCCTCCTCCTCCTCCTCCTCGTGTATCATGTGAGCGTCTGTTAACAAACACAAACGCGTCCACCGTGAACTCTTCTAACGGCATCAGTGAGAAACGTTCATTCAGAAAATGTTTTATATGGTTAGACTGCTAACGCGATGTACCTTCTTCATCGTCAGTGTGACGGTCCTCTTCTCCTTGAACAATATCATTCCCCATATTCTCATAATCCGTCCTTTTCCTAATGACAGCAATGACAGTACAGGGCGGTAAGAAGAGCACATCAAAACATGGCTATGAACGTTGACAAATATGCATCTACTGATACATATTTAGCTCTAGAAGATTCTTCATTTGTGTGGTAGAACTGGTCCAGTTTGCACATACGTAGACAAACGATCATGCATATTGAGACCCGCGGCACAACGCTTTCCCTAAAATGTGATCAGAGCATCAAACGTTTCCTCTTTTATTGTGTGTGTGTGTGTGTGTGTGTGTGTGTGTGTGTGTGTGTGTGTGTGTGTGTGTGTGTGTGTGTGTGTGTGTGTGTGTGTGTGTGTGTGTGTGTGTGTGTTACTGCCAGGATCAGAGAACGATTAGTTTGGCGAGTGGCAAACATTGAATTACAACTTCCAGTTTGCCAGAGGGAGATTTTGTTATTGTGCAGGTTAATCAATGCAACGCTAGTCTCATTAATTTATCTTTTCGACATTTTCTTTAATTCTTTTTTTTTTTTTTTAGAAAAAGTTAATTACAAAAATGTCCGACAGCCATGGTTGACTGAGCTGCTGATTTTCTATCTCCAATGCGGCTTTTGAGCCGATAAAACACACCCGGTTTGGTTTAGTTCATTTCACTTTGTTCTTTTCAAATTAACACTTGTAAAGCAGAAAAAAATTAACAACATTTTGAAAAATGATTTCAAGAGGACAAATGAAATTGCATTTAGTTCCTTTGTACTGGCTTCGCAAAAGAAATGTCAGAGGTAGATACCCTAAAAACCTGGAAGCTGCAATCTGCTTTGCTTGATGAGTTTTAAGTATGAAAGTTTTGTAATTTGAGAAAAGTCCTTCTGCACCATTTCAATTGATTGCAGCTCTGATTGGAAGTCTGACCTTTGGTGCTCCTCTCTGAGCAGCTGCTCCCGCCGGTCGGCCTCCTTGTGCTGCTGCTTCTCCCTCTCCTGCTCCTGCTTCAGCCTCTGCTCCCTCTCCTTCAGCACCTGGTCTCTCTGGACCTTCAGGGCCTCCTGACGCGTCTGGATCTGCCTGCGCTCCTCGGCCCGCTGGGCCTCCAGCCGCTGCTGCTCCTGCTGCTGCTCATAGGCCGACTTCACGCGCTCCACCTGGGCGTGCGCCTCCTCCTGCTGCTCCGGATGGAGGCCCTTTTGAGGAGACAAATAAAAATGAGCGCAAATCAAAACACACAGAGCTGTTGCTAATTTGAGACATAAATGTGGAGGCAAGGTATAATTCATCCTTTGGGAAAAGTTTAATAGATGAGAATGATGGCGTAGAACAATGAACACGACACATAATGAGCAAGCTGTCATTAATCAAAGAAGTAAATGCTGAGGAAAGGTTGTAATTCATTCCAGGTCCTCTGGGATTTAAGATAAATGATAAGCACTTCAATCTGAGCGGTAGCTGCGTCCCTGATACGACAAGGACACATGTGACTCATTTATGATTACAAGGTTTGTTATGTTGCTCCAATCAGCTACTTTGAAAAGTTTCAACCACACCGCATGTATACAAGATTTAAGGCCCGTTTTGAACCCTGTTTAGATGAAACTGAGTAGTCTGCACCAGTTCTAACCGGTTGTGGCTGGCGTCTCTGTCGGTCCAGGGCGTTCTCGTCCGGCTGTTCCTGTTCTGGCTCCTCCTCTTCGTCCTGTGGCTGGTCCGGGTCCTCCTCCAGCTTCTGAGGCTGACCCGCTTGAGCCATCTCCTCCTCCGCCAGCTCCCTCTTCCTCTCAGCCTCTCCCTCTCCATCCTCCTGCTGGGATACGGTGGGGTGGGACTTGATCTCCTCCTCTTGATGGTCCAGCTGAGGACAAAGCAGCAAGAGAAATGAGAATCAGATATGTGTGTTTTTATACCAACAGTATGATCCCAAAGAATCCCACATTACCTTGGACTCGGTGCCCTGGTGAACCTGGTGATCGTCCTCGTGGGCGTGCTCCTCTTTCTGTGGCTGCTCCAGTACGGTGGCCTGCTGGGCTTCATGAATTTGGGGCTCGGGTGCTATGGCGGCTGCTTGCGGCTGCTGGGGGGGGGCAGGGTTTTGTTCTGGCTGTCTCGGATTAGGCACCCGGTTCAGGGAGTCCCTCAGCTGCTTGTATCCATCCACCTGCATCTAAAAAGGGAACAACATGCACAGGTGGGCTAAGGATGCCGACTTGTGAAATTGTCAATGTTATTTTAACACAAGCTGTCCTAAGATTTCGCCTGAATTAAAAACAACCTCAAATTAGCAAATTTATAATGATACAAAAACAGAAATATCTTATTGAAGCAAATAAGACTATTAATCTGATGATTTATTAAATGCCAGCTTTTGGGACATGCTGGATTTAAAACTTAGACTGTTTTAAATCCTCTGTGTTACAGACAGATCTCAGTAAGCCAAAGGATAAAGACACCAAAAAGCTTTCCAAGAAGAGCTGAACAATTCAATCAGTGCTGAGGTTTGAAACCCAGCCCTGAAAACAGACAAACATACTGTACGCTATTACATGTGAATGGCTCAAATGAAAAGTCATGTATGGAAAGTATAGACCAATATCACACATGTAGGTTATATACAGTCATTATTCAGATATATACATTTTAACATGATTTCCTGTGGCGATGCAGACATTTCTTCCAGTTCAGACCACCACACCATTAAAAAGACACCACCATCCTCCACACACACACACACACACACACACACACACACACACACACACACACACACACACACACACACACACACACACACACACTTTCTAACCAGGCCAGAGGGTTACATTTGAAAGATTCTTGCTAAATTCCTCCCTCCTCTCTTTATCCTGCTCCACTCCCTCTATTATATCGTTCTGGCTGATTGGCTTGAATGTGCTTTAGATGTACTGCTCTGACAGCCCTGACTAAACCAAACCCCCAGGAGAAGAGAGAGAGAGAGAGAGGAGAGGAGAGAGAGAGAGAGAGAGAGAGAGAGAGAGAGAGAGAGAGAGAGAGAGAGAGAGCGAGAGAGAGAGAGAGAGAGAGAGAGAGAGAGAGAGAGAGAGAGAGAGAGAGAGAGTGAGTGAGTGTGAGTGAGTGAGTGAGTGTGTGTGTGTGTGTGTGTGTGTGTGTGTGTGTGTGTGTGTGTGTGTGTGTCCAACCAGATGGAAAGCAGGACAGGCTTTAAATAAATTAGCAAATGCAGACAGACAGAGAGAGAGAGAAGGGAGAAGAGAAGACGGTGAGTGAGTGTCCATTAATGCAGACAGAGAGGAGGAAAGCAGAGCACTGTGTATTCAATAAACCATCAGGCATTTCAAAGGTCAGTCGTGGGGAGAAACAGCAAACATCTGATCTAATTACCCAAAAAACAAACAAAAACTCAGGCATCTTTTTTTCTTCTCTCCTGGGGATTATGCAGTCTGCTACAATAAACATTTGTATTAAGAAGGTTTGCTTTATTAGGAAGGTTAAAGTAAAAGGATAAAGTAGGAATGAGAGGAATGCAGAGCAGGACTTGCTCTCCGGTTGTCTTTCATCAGCTCCTTCGTATTATTGACACACTGTACAGCAGAGACTCCCCCCCCTCACCTGGCTGTTTCACTCCATTAACATCGCCCTTATGCTAGCTTCACCGCTAACATGCTAAACACACAAACCCATTCGCACGACAAATTAAAATGCGACTCTTCTGCGACTCTTACACCGGGCGATAATATTTGCAGCACTTGACGGGAAGAAAAGTCCGTGAGCAAAATACTTGCCATGCAGCAATTCAGCATCAATCAGCTGTTGTGTTCAGTGACTGGGATAAACAATGAGCCCTGCTGCTCTTACCTGAGCTGCAGCCAGCGCACTCTTGTGGTCTTCCAGTGTCAGTGCGAGGTGGTCGTGGGATGCCTTCAGGTTCTGATGCTGGACCTGGACAAACAAAAAGCTTGAACTCACCATTTATCTTTATGTACGGCTTTCATTTTACTGCCCAACATATTTAATTCAAAGTCAAATTTAGGAACTGGCACATTTTAATGAGTGACAACTTTATTTCTTTATTCATGTCAAGAGCACAAATAGCACACGTTGTACGATACATGTGACAGATATAATCAATATACGAGAACCGGTTGAGTCCTACCTGTGCATCCTGTAGCTGTGTGTGGATGTCATGGTGGGCTTTCCTCAGCTGCTTATTTTCCTCTCTCAGGTTGTAGACATTATCTGCCCCCACACACACACACACACACACACACACACACACACACACACACACACACACACACACACACACACACACACACACACACACACACACACACACACACACACAATATTCTACTTCAATACATTTGCATGAATAATAATAACAACCACTTGTGTTTTATTTACATTTCTTTTTTATCCTTATGACTTATGTCGTCATTAGTTTTACGTTTAAGGCTTAAAGCAGAGGTCAGGTTTAACTATGTATGTATATAAATATAAACATATATTTTACATTGGCTCTAGTCATCCTGTGCATCTCATCACAAGTACTTCATTAGAAGGAGAACAGTGTGGTGAATCCGATCTAGCTGTTTACTGATGACACCACTACTGCTGTATGTTTCTGTGTGTACCCGAGTGTGGCCGTGTGTACCTTTGAGGTGGGAGATCTCAGACTCTTTGACCTGCTGCACTTTCTCATAGTGCTCTTTGTGTTCATCCAGCAGCCGGTTGTGGTCCTCTCCTTGGACCTGGTGCTGCTCCTGCAGGTCATAAAACTGCTTCTTCAGGTCGTCGTGCTGGTTCTGCAAGAGAAAGAAGACCGCCGTCATCAAGTGAAACTCCCCCCCCCCCCACACACATACACGTAAACTTTAACCCAAAGAGAGGAAGGATGTAGTGGGATGAGGCCAGAGAGAGAGAGTGTACCAAAATACAACAGAAAAGGTTACATATGAGGATGTCAAGAATTAAGAAACCCACAATGTAAGAATGTGATTGTGTATAAAAGGACTTTAATGATGCATACCTTTAGCATCTGATGCTGCACTTGTAGAGAACTGAATCTGTTGCTGGAGTCTTGCTGTTTGAGCATAAAAACAAAAGAACTTTCTTACTTCAGTAGTTATTGGGAAAAATGAAACTAGTGACTTTGTAGGTCAGGCTCACTGGCACCGTCTCAACTCAGGTGAAATATAGCTGACTGGCAGTTGTTTAACAAAGCAACGCAAAAAGACGGAAAACCACAAGAGACACAGTATAAAAATCTAGAACAGAAAGACAGTTAGTCGCAGCAGTGTGGAAACATACCTTCTCCTTGTTCAGTGACTGTTGTGCATCAAGCTTATAAACCAGATAATCTAGAAGACAGAAACAGCACAGGTCAATCGTATCTTTGACTTCTTCAACGAGATGGAAAACTGTGCGTTAACTTGATAAATGCTTGAGATATACCTCAAGAGTCTGAATTGAACGTAGACGTTAGTTTTCTCACCTTCTTTGGCCTTTTTGTGCTCTAACCGCTCCTTCTGAAGAGACTTCTCTAACCTGGAGCGATGCTCGTACACCACTGAACATATAAAAACAGAAGGGGGGGAGAGAGAGAGAGATGGAGGGAAGGAGATGGAGAGAGAAAACACAAAAAGGTTTAGTGAGTTTGAACAACTTAACAAACGGAGCTGTAACACAAAACGTATGCACCCACAGACGCTTCAACATTTCAGTTCAGAGAGGTGGACAGAAATAGGAAGTGCATTTTAAGGTTGATATGAGAGCCAGGTGTGATATTTATTCAACCGCACTGTGATCTCAGTAAACGACGGCTCCTCCATCGGCACAAAGCTGTGGTATTCCTCACAAGGCTGTCGGTCAAAAGCTATTTACAAACACTACTAGTTTGGTTCAGGCTGCTTCGGCGTCTAAGTATGCTTATTTCAACTGTGAGCCAGTCGTCCCTCCAAACACTGCATCTTAGCGCGCGTGCGCGCGCGCACACACACACACACACACACACACACACACACACACACACACACACACACACACACACACACACACACACACACACACACACACACACACACACACACACACACACACACACACACACACACACACCTTCTAATCAATGTTTTCTATTCTGTACCTGGTCAGGCTCTGTCTTGCACAAGAAGAACCGGTGACCAACTGTTGATGCAAGCCAACCTTTGTTGTACACAGGCATGCACTGTGAATGCAAAGCTGTTGCAGAAATAATACAAGAACTTTCACTTCATTTATATATCTATAATTTGCCTCATTCATTACTAAATAATACATGTAATTATTAGATAATAGTACCTCACCATACTACCTTCTGCACTTGATTTGCAAGTTTACAATTGTTGGATTGTTTTGGATCCAAAATGCTTTCAAACATAAAGCTTTTATACTCTTTGCATTCAGAATTTGCAATTGGATCTTCACATTCAAACAGACATTCGGTACCAGCCATCATGAACAGTGTTTTCACACAGTGTTAATATAGTGGTAATAATAGTTTTTGGTGACTCATTCTGTAACCTCGCTCTGTGCCGAGTGACAATAATAGTCACGCCCATCAACGCTTTGGTCATAAACATTTGGTAATGCGTCAGTTCATTTGTTAAAAAAACCCCGTATTATCTCACAAGTTAAATGTGGAAATAGGGACCAACTCTGAATTCACAATATTAAACAATCTATTCTGATTATTAAAAACATTTATTCTGGCACTAATCCATTGTGGTGGTCTTGGGCCTCTGACTCAACCATCAGTTTCTTACATGTTCTCTCTGACTCTCCAGCCTTGGGTTGGGGGGGGGGGGGGGGGGG
This sequence comes from Cebidichthys violaceus, assembly GCF_023349555.1. NCBI lineage: Eukaryota > Metazoa > Chordata > Actinopteri > Perciformes > Stichaeidae > Cebidichthys > Cebidichthys violaceus. The sequence continues at coordinate 6,954,422 of NW_027176262.1, read as the reverse complement.
GGGGGGGGGAAGGGGGGGCTGGGCAGGGCAGTGGAACTGATGATGTGGCTGTTCTTCCTTCTTGAGTGCCAGCTCAACAGATTTCGGGATAAACTGTGAGACACAATCGTGTTGCACTAATTCCATGAGGATAACAAAACTATGGAGGAAGGAAGGGTGAAAGTGGGCGAGAGAGAGAAGCCAATTAGGGAACAGTGAAAGATTAAAAAGAAAGAAATGCGAGAGTGAAACAGAGGAAAAGCTGACACAGATGAGACGGGCACACACAGGGTTAAGATAGATAGACAAACCGGAAGAGACTGAAGGGAAAGAGAGAGTCACGGAAACACGTGCACACACACACACACACACACACACACACACGTACGCACGCACACACACACACGGTATTAAGGTAGCTTATGATTACCTAAAACTAATCAAGGACGAACATTAAATGATAATCTAAATAGCTTAACTCTTCTAGTGACTAAATTAAAAAGGTATCAGGTCCAAGATTTCCACTTGTGTTTCCTTCACATTTCCTGCCCGTTCCCATTGTGTTTCAGCCATTTCAACACCACAGTCTGTTGACAGACCAGCGGACACTGTGCTTCATTTGAAACCCTCTTCTAGTCCAGCTGATGTAATGCCCTCACAGTTTGTATTAGAAGTTTGGAATGCGGTTGCCTCGTCTGCCCAATATGGTGAACACTTCCCTTTCTACCGGCTGTGTCCTTAACCATTTCAAGACGACCTGTGACCAGCCTCTCTTCAAAAAGACCTGGCCTTGATCCCTCCATAGAAGGTTTCCAAACATCTGTTTACAGGTTTTCTGAAAAATCTTAGCATAGGATCTGCCCTCCTCAGAGTCACATGTGACCTTTTAATGAATGCAGATGCTGGAGATTGCTCCATTCTCATCTTACTGGGCTGAAGTGAAGCCTAGAGACTTGATACAGTAAGCCATGGATGAAGGCATCTTGCTGAACAGAGTAAAGCAGTGGGTTGGTATATTGAAATAAATTGTGCTATCAAAATTTTTGTGAATGACCTTTATACTGTAATCAGTGAGCCATCAATGGACTCTGCTCTGATCGGTTTCCAATGTAAACAATACAATGTTGTCCAAGATGTATAATGCTACAACTTCACATGATAAGATTGTTTCAGAAGTAACATGTTACATGCGGTTTAATAATTGTTAAAATGGCTAAATACAACAAACTTCAAACAAGCAAAATTCCAAACGACTCCATTTCTTTTGGTATGAACTGACTTCTTTAAACCTCTGAGCTTCATCCGACGGACGTCCGCATACATGAGAATAGGGCGGTTTTATTCTACGTATTAGAGGCTCTGTACCCTTTGTGCCAAAGATGAGGCCATGTTGTTCTTAGGTCAGCTCTGTTCAGGCCCCACACACACACACACACACACACACACACACACACACACACACACACACACACACACACACACACACACACACACACACCCTCTCTCTAGGGGACAACATGGACAAGCAGGGCAACGGCTACAAAGAGGCTACAGTCTAAAAAAGGCAATTTGAATTATCAAAACCCACTAATAGTCCCACAAGGCGAAGTCATCATTTACATGCAGAAACTCAATGTGCCACACATAAACAACTTTTTATAAAACCCTATCAAGGGAAGGTAAATAAAAGGAAAGTAAATGAAAAAAAAAAAATGGTTAAAAAAATGAAATGGATTTTGTTTTTCTCCATTTCTTGTTTCGGCTTATTTGCATTTAAAAAAAACATCCCAAACTACAACCTCACACTGACCTCATTACCTTATGCTGGAGACCTCCAGTCATGAATGAATGTTCCCACAGTCAAATGTGTAATGAAGTACAGACTATTGTTCCCTAAAAAAAAAAAAAAAAAAAAAAAAAAGCAACAACATCCCCTCGAGCTTCCAAACACACACCAACTGACTTTACAGCCACCCTTATCTGGTTCAGACCTCAGTGAGCATGGGAATGAACGCTTGTTTGAGCTTTTCCCCTCGGACTGATGAACGTTTCCCTTAAGGTGCGTTTAAAGAGCATCGGCAGAGCGAGAACAAGGGAGCTCTCTGTGGCGGTGACCTTCACTGGCCTACTAGTTTAGATTTGGAGAACACTGGTTTGGTTAGATTTGGCAACGTTGGCTTGCACAGGGAAATGCAATCAATTACAGGGAAATTGGCTGCAAGATTGTTTTTCAGCAGTGTGTTCCTCCACCCTTGAGCGGTACACTCAACGCAGACCGTAACTTATTCCAATAATGCACACAGTGTTGTGTGACTGCTTCATGTGTGCTCTATCTGTTTTGCCTGCGCGATCAAAAGAGCTCACAGAGTACCTGAGCTGTGTACACGGTAATGACTACTGTCTTCAACAGGCTATCTTATATTAGTGATTTGGGACAACCAGATAATGGACTTCCTGACAAAAGGTTCAAGGGCGGAGAGATTTGGACGTTTTAAAACCTGGAACCGACATCTTACAAAAGTCCCAGTAACAAGTTCTAAAAAGAAAGAAGTGATTTAGTTTGATTATTCAAATGAGGTCCTGGTTTATAGAGCAAAACTTTAACTTTTCATTTTTGTTGCAAAAAGTTTGTTTTCAAAAAGAAAATCAAGTCTGATAACTCCGAGGAGAAAGTAGAACAATAGTGTTCATTGTATCTCATGGATGAAAAACAACCAACTGCTGAGAGAAGAGTGCTCCTTGTAATAAAACAGGAGGCGACTACAGTGTTGGTGGTGCACAAGACACATTTATCAGAGCGCATGCAAAACCACAAAGTGCTGGTTAATCCTTTTAAATGACAACTGTGGGCAACAGCGAATCAATACAGCTGGCTCGCAGCCCCCCCCGAGCTATGGCCCACCTCTAAATATAGGACACACAAAAAAAAACCCAGCAATCAACAGCCAGCCGTGGATATCAAGTGGCCCGGGCCTCATGATGGACCGAGCGATCCATCGCTTCACAATGAAAGTGAGGGTGTGGCGTGCAAGTTAAGGGATGCAAATGGGAGTGGAGCAAAATCCACTTCATGCAAAGTTGTCACGCTCTCAAAAGATGAAATAGGAGCCATTCGTGCGACGGCCACCTGAAACTGACTGAAAGAAGCTGCTTTGCTCGAGGCAAACAGATATTCAGTTGAGGTGGGATTTGTACTTGAGATAGTTTGTTCTTTTATCAAGTTAAATGTGGGACGACCGACTCCCCCCGCCCGACTATCTTTGTCTTACAAATGAACACAACAAGACAAGCATGATAAAGCGTGGTGAAAATGACACATTTCTGATAGGTGGCAACTTCCTGTCTACTGGTTAGGTGGATCAAAGGCTGCAGTAAATTACCCGGTCTAGAGTCTGGCCTTAAACCCTGACCCACTATTAGACTCCCTGATGTGGGCACAGACCGTGTTCTCTCACAGATGGAGCCATGTAGAGGGCGAGCTCTCCGCCCAGCTGTAAATTTTAAACTGATGGCATAATGGCATGACACAAAACCTCACATCCTGTCAACACAGCAACTGTGTTTAAGTGTGTTTATAATGATGGAGTACATCTGGGAGGTTACCTCGGGACCATCCGGTTTCATTTTTGTTTTTGTAGAGCGGAAAGCACGCAAGAAGCTAAACGTCAATGACATAATGTTTCATGAGTGTCACTAAATCACTGGTGGCTCTGCCAACAGATCTCTACAATGCAGGTGAAGAACAATCTCTGGTCCAAATGCTAACAAGCTGGTCTCCCCCTCCATCAAATTCAAAACACAGGACTGGGAGTTGAAACGATTATTTGCTTCATTGAAAAGTAGATCTTTAAAAGTAGATTTGCTGTTTTTCTTAGTCTTATGTTCCACTAAATTGATCACTTTGGGGCGACAGACTGTCGATCAGACAAAACAAGCTTCTTGAAGACATCAACTTTGATTTCAGGAAATTGTAGCAGGCCTGTTTCACCATTGGATATTACACCAATACTATTCATATTTTTTTTTTATGTAAAAAATTGTCAGTTGTATCCCTAACTGATATCAATCCCTAACTTTAACATGTTTTTTAACAACTAAACATAAGTTATTCATGTTTTAGTCCGCAATAATAGGTTTGTTTACATCAATACCGCATGTAAACATGGGACTAAAAAGTATGTGTTGACAGAGAGCTAAGAAAAGACAAGGAAACGGCTTAAAGTGTTGCAAACAATTTGCGGACAACACACAATATCAGGACGGTGCAGCATCCAGCTGGCTAAACCCAAAAAATGGCTTTAAAAATAAACCAATACTGGATGTAACTTTGTAAACCCTTTGCTTGAAACCAAGGTGACCGGGCCCTCTGTTCCTCCTCTGTTCCTCCTCTGTTCCTCCTCTGTTCCTCCTCTGTTCCTCCTCTGTTCCCTCAGCCCCGGCTGTCAGAAGCAGATGTTCTGGCTGACCTCATGACTTAAAGGAATACCAATCTGTAGACGGGTTGCGGTGAGCCTGCGGACACAGGTGACTACAACCAGGTGTGTGTGTTTATGTACGTGTGCTTCACGGCCTACAGTCTGCTGTAAAGCCCACTTGCAGGTATAGTGTGGGGTCGAATTTCAGTCTTGTCAGTACGCTTATGCAAAAGGAAGACCCTGTCCAAACTCTCCAGAACAATCTGCTCAGACCTGAACCGGGTTCATCACAGGATTGGGTTACCTAAGGTCATAGGTCAAAGACAGGATCACTGCTGGGCTTATATACAGCAAAGCTCCAGTTAGGTCAGATACAGTGGAGTCATTCTTGCATTTAACACACATACACAAACAAGCGCTTATTTTGATACAGTATCAACTTTTGCAGCATTGCACGCTACAACCACTCACTGTATATTTAGGTTAAAACTGACTCAATTTAGATGTTTCAAGGTTCTAACTTGATGCCGAAGTGAGCAATGCTTAGTAATAAACCGTATTAAATCCTCAAGTTTGTATTAACAGGTGTATGCGTTTCACACCAAGCGCGACAACGATAAAACTGAAGTTTTGTTAGCGGAGTCTGGCGTGACATCCCCCCCCCCCCCGGAAAAGGAGAACCGAGTTCTCACGCTCAGTCACCTGAATACACTTCCCTCACATCGCCACCCTGTGAGTGTGTTTTTACCTTGGAGCTGAGCAGAGAGGGACTCTTGGTGTTGCTGGTACTTCAGCGCCGTCGCCTCGGTCCTCTTGAGCTGCCTGTGCATCTCGTAGGATATCATGCCGCCGTACATCATCCCGCAAACCACGGTGACCAGCAGGAGACACTGGAAGATCCTCCGCTGCCTCCGGGAGCACACCCCGCTTCCCATGTCGGACCCCCACCCCACCCCTCCGCTGCTGGAAACTTCCCGACACAACTTTTTTTTTTTTTTACCTCCTGGCGAAGAACGTGAAGAAACCCTTCTTTCCTCCTCCCCTCTTCACTCTCCGAGCATTTCCATGCAGAAAACACGCGTTAAATGCGAATATTTTCCGATGTACACATTGTTTTTCTTTAGCATAGCCACGTCCACTCGAGACTCTTCCTCCCCCCCTGCGACTTCAAAGTCGCCGCTCAGATTTGTTTGCTTCACTTCCAAATGTCAAACTCGTTGCTCTGCAGCGATAAAACCCGAGGCTGACGACTCCCCGCTTTGCGTCCACGTTTCTTTTCTTGCAGACGTGAACTTTTTTTTCCCCGACGCAATTCAAAGTGAGCTTGTGGGAAAAGTTAAAAACTCAAAAGTCCCAGACGAGGCCTCCATAGCACCTTTTTAACTTCAGTTACGTGTCAGCCCCAGCAGCTGCCTGCCATCCTAGCACAACTCTGAAGGAAGTCCCTCCTCCGAAAAAAAAATATCATAAAATTTCCCTATTCCCGCCCTCAGAGAAATAGATTTGATCAATTGGTCGCCAGAAAACTCGATCAAAAAAGCAGTGAGCTGTGAGGGTGGAGGATTTAGAAGTGTTTAGACCCTTGTAGTTTCCCCAAATATACTGTTAGAACATATTAGGTTCCCTACATATAGTTTGTAATCATAGCTACAAAATACCAGGAATGTTAGAGACATGAAAAGTTTAAAAATGTAAATTATTGTTACAATTATTGCTGTGTAAATTATGTTGGAATAAAATAGGAATGTGTTGGAAGGTACAAATTACAAAAAAAATGTACATTAACTTTGTATTCATAAATGTGCAAAACAGTCAACTATAATATTCACGAGTTAAATAAAACTATGTCTAAGTGTAAAACTTGCCATTACTTGGCAGTGATGATTGATTAAAATCCATACAAATTGATTTATTTTGCTCATCTTTTCCGTCTCATTAAAACAAAGTATCTTGAGTGAGGATATACGGTATATTGCAGTTTATTAAAGTTTTGTACAATATAGATACATGTATTATCATACACACCATGGTTGTACACACAGTTAATATCAGAAGACATTGTCAGTACACACACCCTGGCACAGAGCTTGGAATTACAATATAAGTGTACAGTACATCGTTGACTGCATTAAGAAAATAAATACATAAGAGCAATACACTGTGACCAAGAAGTAAAAACTACAACATGTTCTACAGTTTACGGCAAAAATATATACAATAAATACGCCATTGTTTGTGCTAGATTGAAAAACTGTATCAGACTCGTAATACAGGAATTGAAAAGGGATCAAAGTATGAATCGTGCAATACAAAACTAATTTGCAAAAACACAATCTTTTTGTGAAAGAAATGTGACTCTAGTTGCATATATTTGCAAATAAATGTCCTCTTCAGTAAACAAAGTCAGAAGAAATCCCCCAACGTCTATATAGAATTCCACATTATTGCATCAGCTGACTGGCTAATAGAAAAAGAAACAACCAGTCATGCTGTTGTGATGACAATGATTAACATATACTGAACTATAATTTTCCAACAAAACATTGTCGTTTGGATGCTACAAAATGAATTGTACATTTCACATTTGTTTTGAAATGCAATGTGTGCGAGCCTGCTCTTCATGAGGTAGAGAAACGTGCAGATCTCTGCAAGTACAGTCCTTTAGTTATGCAGCAGCACCACACACACACACACACACACACACACACACACACACACACACACACACACTGTGTGTGACATTTGGCCCAAAATTGATGAGCTGTTGGTTTTGCTAATGATCTAAATGAATGCCCAACAACTTGAAGCGCTCGTCATCAATAAGCCTATTTGTTCGGTTTTATTTTTGCTCCGCTTTGTTGTCATCTATTTGTTTTGTGTTACTTTTTGAACAATCGCAATGAAGCAAATGAGAATTAAAAAAAGTGTTTTAAAAATATTTTTTTTTTTTCATCGTCTGCGCTTTAAACAGACAGAAGAGAAAACACACCTTAAATGTGCAAACCAATTTCTGAGCCTCATTACTCTAACAAGTCTTCAATAGCATCCCATTAATGCTCCTATTCTTAGATCCATCTGAAAATATGTTATCAAAAAGTCATGTCTCGATCAAACAATGCGTTTGAATGTTTTGAAGATGTTACAAAAGTAAAGAGGACGCTATTACAAGAAAACAGTCATCGCTGATCATAACGATTACAGAGGCAGATCATATTCTAGGAATAACAGGGTAAAAAGAGAAAACAAGTTTCACCACATTTTGTAAAACAACAACAACCAAAAAGCTGTGCCTTAAATAAATCACTGTCAATATTTAAGACATCTAACTCAAATTTAATTTTTAAATAATTTAGTTCTGAAATGGATACATATAGAACATTTATATTAAGACTATATTTCATTTAAAAAAAAGGCACAAACGTGTTTCTCCAGAAAAAAAAAGCTTGGACCAAGAAAGCATAGAAATATAAAATCCCGTAAGTAGAAATAAGGTCATTATAAACCTGGAGATGAATGTTTGTTTAGGTGGAGGGATGGCCCCCTGCTGCTACCAACACATCTGGCTAAATAAATGTCAAACTAGTGTCTAGTGTTGTAATGTTTAGCTCGTGACAAATTCCTGTTCGCCAGTTAATCGTCCAGAACAACCAGGGGGAAAAAAACAACCCTCTGTCAGGTTCACAGAACAACATGAGTGTTGGTTCCTCTATTACTGCGCTCACACAAACTCTGCGTTTCATGGCACTCAAATACCCAATCAGGTCAGAAACTTGAATCCCATACCATGCGTCCTAGTATAATATTGCAATCCTCCAACAGCAGTATTGACCCTGTCAGAAACGTGTGAGTATAACAGGCACTTCATTCCTCCATAAAGCTTGCATTTGTGAAGAGACGTCTGGCATCTCCTCTGGGCGTGTGTGTGGTCCCCAATGGCCAATAAAAATACGGTTATTCCATCCAAAACTAAATCAAGTAATCCCAGCTGGGAAATGTATCAAAAATGCCAGTATTCATAACTGGGAAAAATATTTCGCTGAAGCTAACTGGCCTCATAAACAGACAGAAATGTCTCTAAAGTGATACTTAACTTAACTTGATCCCCCGGTGTTGAGTTAAATTGACCAGATCTTGTCTGTAGCATTTCCTGTTTTATTACCACAGCACACCACACAACAGTTGATCATCTTAACGGCATAAAATTAGACGATAAAGGCGCGCTGGAATTGCCTGCTGGTATACCACAACATGGCTGCTAGAACAATGCTTCTGCAAAGATGTTTTTATTAAATCAATCCCCCTCAGTCTACACAAATCGTAGACTGAGCAGTTCATTCTTGACTGCGTGGAACTTGCTGGTGTCCGTTCAGTGTCCTATAACAAAGACAGTTCCACTTCCTCACACAGCAGAGGCTCCACCTCCGGGACGCTGAGAAGTTTGCTGCTTTTAGCCGCGTAATTCTTCCTGTACATGATGAACTGGGCAGTCACCTGACTAGGTTAAGGCTCAAACAGAAACATAAAGAGTTAAGCAATATTATCTTCTCTTAATGAATTTAGCGTCATAACCGATTCCAGTTTTCCCATGCAGGTATCATCAGAAGATATGACAGATACGAGTCATCTCGTGGCTGAACTTGTGATTTTAAAGGATACAAAGAAGTCAAGTATGAGGACTCCCAGGCTGCCGATGAGCCAGGCCAGATGTTTGATGATGAAGGTCTGTTTGGAGCCCTTCAGTGCAGGCAGGACCACGATGACGCTGAACCCGTACGTCCCATTGCCCATCATGGCCAGGGCAAACAACAGGTAAGAGGTGCCCTCCGTGGACTGTCGCTGGAACTAGAACAAAGAGAGATTACAGTATTTTGTTGATGGACCCAAACAGCAGGACTTGCACTGGACTTGTAGCTTTTGTTTCACCAAACTGGATGACACTAACTTGCCACTAGGAATGATATTGAGAAAAAGTTTTGGGCTTCCTGCTGAAAAAACAAGCATGTTTCAACTTGTGGGAATTCCCGCAGGGAAAATGCTTCTTAAATGATTTACAATAGTCCGGGTAAGTGTGAGTGTTTGTGTGTGCGTGTTTGCGTGTGCCATGAAGTTTCGCTGGCACGAGCAGCGCACTGAGACGATCCCCTCTGGTGATTAATATCTGCAGTCGAGCCAGGATGCTTCTCAAACACAACAGCGCCATTGTCTCTGACGTCTGGTTCTTATTTTTGACACACATACTGTTATACGCAAATTCCACCTCCCTCTTCAAAACACACTCACAGTCCCTGTTAATAACTAACCGACACATAACAAGTTCAGTTTTACCTGAGAAAGCTTTCCAAGATCTCCCGTCAGGAGGGCACTGCTCGCATGCCAACCAAACAAACTTCACATTGCCACTGAAATCACGCCAACAGAATTGCCACTTACATTTTTATAGAGCTGGGGGAAGCGGGAGCTGAGGTAGAATATAGACGCCAGGTATCCACATACATAGCCGGTGATTTCCACCGATCTAGAGGTGGATGGACTCTGGCAAAGGACGAGGACACAGAGAGAAGGGGGGGAGAGGTGAAAGGGGGCAAAATGTACGCAAGAACCAGTACGACCACAATCTCTAGTCAAAAGTGAATTATTGTGTCCAATCAACCTGAAAGAATGTGGACAAAAGTGACCTCAAATATGATTTACAAGCACCGCAATCTAAAATCCTACACACATGAATGCAAATATACAGAGTAGATGGCACACAGTCGACCTACCTGGGTGTCTAAAGTTGCACTATTGTCTACGATGAGTTTGGGTAAAGCCAGGAGAACTAACGTAGCAGCGCCACACCACATGAAGCACAGCCACTTCAACACAGGGCTTTCTAGAGCACTCACACAAAACAAAGAACTGACAGTGAAGACACGCAAATACCCCCCCCCCCCCAACATGAGCTAACACTCCGATAGTGTCTGATTGTGTAACACTAGACAAGTGCAACAACAGATATGAATCATTTCAATTTCCGCTGTATTACAAGTACACAGTAGCTGCATAAAACAATACTAACACGCATATACAGTCAGGAACATAAGTATTTGGACTGTGACACAACTTTTCTAATTTTGCTTATTTACACAACCCCAATGGATTTTAAACTAATCAGTCAATATGTGGTTGAAGTGTGGACTTTCAGCTTTAATTCAATGTCCAAACCAAAAAAAAAATCACAATAACTGTTTAGGAATTACAGCCACTTTTACACAGCCACCCACATTTTCAGAAGCTCAAAAGTAATTGGACAATTGTCTGACAAAAGGTTTCATGGCCAGATGTGGCCTATTCTGTCACTATTTCATGACAAATGATGCCAACAATAGGATTCAAAATGTTACATTTGCAGTTGGTAGTTGGTCCTTGGAACTCTCAGCATGCGGACCAAAAAGGTGTCAATGCAAGTGAAGGAGGCCATTATTAGGTTAAACAAATTGGTGTACCGTGGTGAAGAAAAACCCCTTCATAACATCTACTGAAGTCAAGAACACTCTGCAGGAGGTAGGCGTTCCATTGTTAAAGTCTACAATCAAGAGACGCCTTCATGAATCTAAATACAGAAGGTTTACAACAAGGTGCAAACCACTGGTGACACTGAAGAACAGGAAGGCCTCATTAGACTTTAACAGAAAACATTTGGAAAAGCCTGACCAGTTTCAGAAAAAGATTCTTCAGACAGATGAAACCAAGATGAACTTGTACCAGAATGATTAGAAGAGAAAAGTGTGGAGAAGGAAAGGAACGGCTCATGATCCAAAGCATACACATCATCTGTTTAACATGGTGGAGGCAGTGCTTTGGATGGGCATGTATGGCTGCCAATGGAACAGGGTCACTGGTGTTCATTGATGATGTCACAGCTGATAGAAGCAGCAGGATGAGTTCTGAGGTGTTTAGGGCTAAACTATCTGTTCAGATTAAGACTAATGATACTAAACTGATTGGATGGCACCTCACAGTGCAGATGGATTATGACCTAAAACATGCTGTAAAAACAAACCAAGAGCTTCTTATGGCAAAGGAATGGAATATTCAATGGCCAAGTCAGTCACCTGATCTCAACCCACTCAAAGTGAGCAGCTTTTCACTTACTGAAGATAAAACCGAAGCAGAAAGACCCACAAACAAGCAGCAGCTGAAGGAGGCTGCAGTAAAAGGTCTGTCAACGCATCTCAAGGGAGGAAACTCACTGTTTTTGGTGATGTTTATGGAGCCAGACTTCAGGCAATCATTGACTGCAAAGGATTTTCCTCCAAGTATTACAAATGATTATATTCACAATTATGTTAGATTGTCCAATTACTTTTGAGCCGCTGAAAATGGGGATGACTGTGTAGAAGTGGCTGTAATTCCTAAACGGTCATTGTGATTATTTTGTTTTAGACATTGAATTAAAGCTGAAAGTCTACACTTCAACCACATATTGACTGATTAGTTTCAAATCCATTGGGGTTGTGTAAATAAGCAAAATTAGAAAAATTGTGTCACAGTCCAAATACTTATGTTCCTGACTGTATATGCAGGGCTGTGTGCAGACTGGGATGAGTCATTAGGCAGTCATGTGCTTTTTGGCTTCTGTGGTAAGAACGTATCATAAGTAAATAACACTCGGAACTGTATCTGTCATCTCTGAAGTTAGCAGGTGTCTGGCTGTCATGCCATGCAAATAAAAAAAAAAATGTATTGAGTCGACAGCAGGAAACACTTCCTATGCTTTTAACTCAATGTCAGGGCTTACTTCTGCTGGAGCTGTTCTTGATCTTATAGTAGAGGAACTGGGAGATGAGAATCAGGTCGGTGAAGATGTAGAACACCACAGTGACTACCTGAGAGAGGGACGTGGAGCAAATACATAGTTGGTTCAAAACCCCCAGAAACATTGTGCCTTTGAAATGTGTTTCCATATTAAGATGCCGACAACATGGTAAAAGTTATAGCACTATATGTTTTTTAGTTTTTCCTGACAGTTTCAAGCGCCTGAACACAGATCGTCTGAGACGTAATAACTCACCGGCTTCAGGGACAAGAAAGGAAATTAAATATGACTCCAACTGAGGTCTGCCAGGGACTAACGACACCAGGATGGATGGAGTTCACAGTACAGACACATACACACTGAGGATGAGTGGCCATGTTTGTGTTTACCTGAATAGGGAGCTGGCTGGTGAGGTAGCAGCCCGCAAAGCTGGTCACATCTCCACTGAAGAGGAAGAAAAGAAAGCCGAAGGACATGGCCTCTTCCACTTTACCATTGCGATAGGCCTCATAGACCTGCCTATAGATGGATGGATAGATGAATAGAGATGGATAAATAGATGGGATAAGCCACAAATCCCAAGCACTTTCAACCAGATTACCGGATTGCACTTCAAAAAAAGTAACACTTTAAATAATTTAGTTTAAAATCACAGCCGTTGTGCTGAGGTTACTTACGGCAGAGTGGACAGCAGAAAGCAGAACATGGATATGAGACCTATCACCACGCTGCAGTACTCCCACACATTGTCCACGCACTCCTCCAACAGGTAGAGGATCCACGGGGTCCCGTTGACGCACACCGGCCGGCCCAGCGCCGGGGCCGTCCAGTTGGCCGCCACGTCCACACTCTTCCCGGGGAACCGCGCGGTGGCCATGGCGCTATGACAGGACCTGCAACGCAGCTGCAGGATCTGTCCTCCTCCTCCTCCTCCTCCTCCTCCCAAATTGTGAGTAGATGTGTATTTACTCTGTCAACAAAACCTAATCCCAAAGTAAACAAGTCCGAGACACCTATCTCACGAAGAAGATGTGTGATGACATGTTCTGTCATTTGACGAGTCTGTAAGAGAAACATCCAAAAAATCAGGCACAACACTGAACAAGTGAGAAGTGTTACAACTGCTTTAGAGTTAATCCCACATTAGTAATTACACCTTAAATTCGGGAAACTTGATTGCATATTTAGGGTCAATTTCAGCTTAATTTGCATTCAGTTTAGACACCGTCATTAAGGCTAATTTGCATAGACTTGAGGATGAGATGCTAACACATAAAAGATAGGATAAAATCAGCTTCCGGTTACCGCTCAACTGACGAAATGGACTCCGTTATACCGCAGAGTGTTTACGGGTCTGCGTAGATGTTCCCCACCTCCTCGCACGTTTCCGTAAGCGATGTGTCTGACCTTTGAAGAACATTATAGATTAGCTCCTAGCTTAATGTTATCCATCGCTGGTGGTCTCTAAGTAACAAGACATCCTGAATGACATTACAACATCCGGTGAGAATTTTCAAAATAATATCCGTATGGACAATTATTTCTATACCGATGCGCAGATTTATGATAAGGAGCATTTATCATGATTTGTTTGTAATTAATGGTGCTTTACTGTATACTGTCTTATTTACACATGTGTGTAAATATGATGAAATTCCATGCAGTACTGCTACAACGAACAGTTTTGCCAAATCTAAATAAAAATAGAGATGTAAAAGTATGATAACTATTTTACAAATTCATTTTTTTTATTCTGATAATTCGGAAGTTTCAAAATAGGTTGTTTTCTTTTGATAATGTGTACCCTCTATTTGTGTACCAGCCTCATTACCAGTATTAAAGGTGACCAAGCCTTCGCTTTTATTTTGAAAGCAAAAGTCCTTGTACGACTTGCGTTACCTTGTCACTCCGGAAACTGCACACATACTTTCTAGCTTTACTTCCGATGGATGATGCCGGGGGAAATACCACCACCCAGAGCCGTCTCATTATCTCTTTTTGCGGCTCTGCCACCACCTACTGATCACATGGACCTTTCATCAGTGCAATAATAAAGGAGTAAAATAAATACATTTATGTAACAGTTAAATAAATACAACTAATTTACACTTTTCCCAAGCTGCACCTCGAACTAAAACTACAACACAATTTTGGATCTTCTTTGTTGGGCATTCCTTCATTAGATCCTTGTATTAGCCTATTGGAATTATTTATTTAAACAATTGTACTGCTGCTACCTCTACTACTACTGCTACTATTACTACCACCAATAATGATGCTAATAGTTACAATAATAATAACAATGTTTAATATGTTTAAGACATACAGTGGACTTTTGGCCAGGCTTTTAGCTGACAAATGTAATATGGCCTTTACCTTTTCCTCTGCACCCTATGGATATATAGTCCCTGCCAGTAGATTCATGGAGGCACTCATGCAAACATTAAACAGTATGTCTGAGCTGGGAAAAAGAGATTAGGGATAACGTTGCTTTGGAATGCAGCTATGAAGTCATTAGGCCTCATTTACCCCCCTCTCTCTCAATCCTCACTGTGGTACCATGCTGCCTTAAACGGCTCCTTGTAAACTCCGAGACATCATAAGTATTAGTTTGCGAAAAGAAGAGCAAAGTTGACCCTGTAACAATCCATACAGAATTGATGCCACAGGGAAGTTACAGAAACTAAAAACGTGTAAATCGGGTTTATTGACCTAGTTACAGGTGTACTTAATAAAATCCTAAAACTTGACCTAAATTCCCGTGACACCTGGTGAATTGGTAGCCTCACTGGTGTGTAACCAGCTGAGGAAAATCCATGCGCTTCTTTGAAAGGTCTCAAATGTCACGACAGGTGTACTTCCTTTATTTCCGGAGAGCATTTGAAGGCAGCGCCCCAACCTGTCCTCCCCCTCCCCACCTCCATCCACCTGTTGAGCCGCGCGCCCTCGTCGACCGCACGATGGCGCGCTTTCCAATGGTGGACGACGAGGATGAATAAAAGGCTTGCTCCGTGGGAGAACTTGAAGCTGTGCAGGGGTAATGTGTGTTGCTATGTGCCGCTTCGAAACCGAGGTCTGGACTTACTGAACGGAGCTCTGCATCCAGTGTCCGTGCGTCCTTCGTCATGCACGGAGCAGGTAAGCTGTGTTAGGAATTGAATCAGGCTTTTTTGTTTTTTTTCTTGTTGCGTTGCATTCTGTCATTAGTGACACAAACGCGTTGCCTGGTTTAAAGCATGAATGCCACACCACATTCCCTGATGGTCGGGAAAGTTGACTGGATGAGGTGAAATCGTTCGTTAAAGCGCCGATGTTCCACAGTCTCTCCTCATCGCGCATCAAATGCATTTTACGTGTGAGATTTAAATAGGAATACACAGCGGAGCACGCAGGTGGATGGGAGAGGTGTTTTCTGTGGGTTGTCGCCAAAAGGCACTGAATGCAATATGGTCACTTGTTAATTATTGCTTATGCTGGCGACACATATTGCCCAAATACTATAAACGGTAGAGGTAAGATTACAAGTGCGTCTCAGACACATAGGGCACTTTATAGTGAAAAGTTTTAGGTTTGGCTGGAAACAGTGAGGGATCCTGGGTAGTTATTTTACACCTGTTTTACTTCCACTCTCTCTCTCTCTCTCTCTCTCTCTCTCTCTCTGTCTCTCTGTCTCTCTGTCTCTCTGTCTCTGTGTCTCTGTGTCTCTGTGTTTCAGTTGAAATACAGAGGAATGTGTTCTTGGAGCTTGAAAGGCAAGTTCAGTCGCATTACTCACATTTAGTCTGCATTTCTTCTCTTAATGTGTGTGTGTGTGTGTGTGTGTGTGTGTGTGTTTGTGTGGATATGTAGAGAGGAGGGACTCCTCAAGGTCAAGACTTCTGAGGCAGACATATCTTGATGTCCCAGGAAAGGAGGAGACTGTCCTGATTATTTTCATGCATTATTTCTATCATAACGGATATTAAAATTCTCTTTTCACCCACATTGTGAAAAGAATTTACTTTGTATACAAGACTGCCGTATTCAAATAGCAGCTCGCAATCCCTTCATTCATGTTTTCATTCATTTTCCTTTCCGGCCAAATCCGTCATGTGGAGGCTGCCAGTTCACAGAAACACACTCGAGTACAAATTCGTTCACTTGCTTCTCTCCAGACTGCAAAGACCAAATCAAATATTATAGCATTTTATTGTGTCATTTAGAACATATGCATTCATGTAGCCTTACAGCGGACTGCAAGTCTTTAATTTGATTCATCATTTGACTTGGTTTCACAAAACGTACAAATGTTATCTTGGAATGAGGAATTATTGGATGGCTAAACTGAGTCATCTTCGCATTTCCTCGTTCTGATGGCATTTAGGCGGATTTCCGCTACAGGTCACATTAGGCTGCGTATGTATTTTTTAGGGAAACAACTTGATGTATACATCCAGGATATGCACTCTAATGCATAATAGGTTCAATCGCCTATTCAATCCACATACTCGCACATGAGGCAGGAAATCTAAATAAGGTGGAGGATGCAAGATTTCTAAACTTAGAAACATATTAAACATGTATTGAGGATATTTGAACGCCGCTCACTTTTTGAGAATGAGCTCCTAATATTTGATGCACTGAATTTATTCCTTTAAGCCGACCCTCCTGGGTCAGACCCGTATATGCTGAAACCAGAACATGCTTCCGTTCAGCTCTCTGAGTTTGGGCTCCTGAAGGCAACTAAATGAATAATGAATGCTTAAAAAAAAAATGTGCGTGTATGTTAGTTGGCTGAGTGTGGCGATAATGCACTTCTCCTCTCTGCTATGGAAATCCTCTCAGCGGTCAAGAGTCTCTCGGCGCAGCAGAGCCAAACTTGAGAGCAAAGAGGACCCCCCCCCCCCCCCTCCACACTTTTGGTTGGATTCAATGCTATTTGACACAGTTACGCCTCCAGAGACTCAGACACACACACACACACACACACACACACACACACACACACACACACACACACACACACACACACACACACAGAGTTCAAATCAGTCTATAAGGACCTTCTATTAGAAGGGGATCTTCTTTTTATTATGTTTCTTCCCTGTCTGACTGAAATTAATTTCACCTTGGAATTCAGCATGGTGGGTCCCAAAATATGTTTTTCTGTGACCAATCTGGGTTAAATCTGTGGCTTTATAAAGAAACCCTCTATACTTTATGTCTGATTCCCACACTGTAGCCTTTCAATAACAGCACTCCTTAGTAACTGAGCTGTAACGATACATTGATCAGTCCCATCAGCAGGATAAAAGGCTGCAAAGTCACATTGAACCGTTTGGAACTTACCTCTTTGGTATTCATAACATGTCTGCAGTAGGCAGTGTGACATCCATAAGTGGCACATTAAGTGTTCCTGTGGTCTGGTTCTGCTTTCTCTTATCGGATCCACAGCGACTGCTCTCAGGAGAGAAAGTGAGATATTGGCTCCCGGGCTTTACCCCCGTTCTCAGTCTCTGTTTTCTCTCTCTGTCCCTCCATATTTCCCTTTCTGTCTTTCTTTATCTCTCAGTGGCTTCGGTGTGTCTTTACAGTAGCTATTTTCTCCAACTCCTGTCATACTGTAATTCCCAATCGTTGCTCGGCAGCTGCATAACTGCAGGGCATAAATAATGGAGGACTTTCCCTTTGTCCCACACACACATGCACATATAATACAGTAGACTCAGACATTATGTTCCTATATGAAAAACTTAGGCGGTCTATGTTTCAAGAAGAGTTCTCTGCGGCAGGGTGGACCTATTTCCAGAGAAGTCCTCAGGGCATCTCTTCATAGTGACTTAGTCCTCTTACTTATTCATGAAATTCATGGCATCCGTTACATAACTGATTGGCCCAGTTATAGGGAATAACTACAGATGCAACAAGCCTTAAATCACACCATCAGTAGGAGATATGACAGGAGACACAGTGTGGCATATTTCACCTGTTTGATGTGTGGAGGCCGTTTGGCATAAAAGCTGAACATTTCTTTAGTTGTTGTCACACAGATACTCATTTTGGGACGTTATAGTGGACTGGAATGCTTAACAGGTTTTTCAAGGAGTCCTGGAATGATTCTGATGCACTCAAAACCACCAGCAGGTTGATCGGATTAGAGCTGGTTCAAGCTCCTCCGATGTGAACATTTGCTGGCCTCCTCAGTTTTTACATCACTGAATGTCTTTGGGGTTTGGACTTTTGGTTGAACAAAACTAAACTCTCCGTTTGAGGAATATTGAACTTTTTATTTACGTGTACTTAAGTCATAAGGAAGTCTTACCGCACATGCTGGAGCAAGCTTTTTAATTCACTCAGCGGGCCTCATTTCTCAGGACACCCTCCAACTTTTCCCAACACCCACAACAAGTGCCATAGATGTTTGACTTTTGCTCTGCAAATTGAGCTAACACACTCCAGCATGTAGTTCTGCACTATTCCCATGAAGAAAGCTTATTTTAAGTGCAATTTTAAAACACATGCTTCTTGTTTGCATATTGTCAGAAATGAACAGAGCAAACACTGATTTGAGACAAAGTTAATATGCAATCTTTAGAGCAAATACATTATCAAACCCTGTGGCTCCAATAAGAGCAAACGTTATCAGTGAAAGTGCAGAGGATGTTTTGTCAAATGGTTCCTGACTGCAAAATGAAGGCCACTTTGTCTCAATGGTGTGAGATTAGGAATATCAAATGTTTTCTTTTAAACATCTTTGCAACAGCGTTCAGGCAGCCTTTACTCCAAATCCCTTCTTCCCCATTCTTAATACTTTTGTGCATAAATAAAGACTGAAAGAAAGATACTCAGTCAGATATGAAGCAGTAATGTGGAGAAAACAGTGGAATGCAGGGCTTTTTTTCTCCAGTCTCTCCCTTTCACTCAGCTCTTTTCTAAAGTATTTGTGTGTGTGTGTGTGTGTGTGTGTGTGTGTGTGTGTGTGATGTCTTGCAGGCCGAGCAGGTGCACATTACACAGAAGGATAGGGCTGACTGAGCAGAGGGAGGGAGGGACGGGGGAGGGAGGTCTGTCTTATAGGTCATACAAAAGAGCCAGTGTTTTCTCCCTCACTCTCTCAGAGCGCTGAGTGAAGACAGTAGAGGCAGCGGTGGAGGAGAGAGAGAGAGAGAGAGAGAGAGAGAGAGAGAGAGAGAGAGAGAGAGAGAGAGGGGAGGGAGAGAGAGAGAGAGAGAGAGAGAGGCCCTTCAGTCACATTGTCCTCACATAGCCCCCTCACCCCCTCACCCTCTCACCCCCCGGCACCCTTCACCCAGTGGCCCATACACAGCTCTCCCGCAACATGTGGGTGCCTTTGCATTCAATTGAATTTGTAGAAGTATGACAGAACACACTAACAAGACGAAAAAAGTAAAACCGCTACTCAAATGTGCTGTTCGGTTAATTGTGAAGTATTTAAAAAGTTAAGGATCTATCAGAAATAACAGGCGGGAACAAGCTACGGCTTTACTGTGAACGTGTGTTTAAAGGCCGCATTCCTGAGCTTACTGAGCCGTAGCTGGGTGATTAATAGTAACTAGCTGATTGTTTAAGAACTGAAATTCCTCAGACCCATTTTTTTCCACTGCTTTTACACACACTGGTACCCAGTCACTCAGACGGGCTGTGACATAGTGAGAGCAGGAAAGGATAAGTAAATAAACACAACAGTTCGCTCGCGAGGAGAGAGAGGATGGCATGTGTACAGTGTGCGTGTGTGTGTGTGCGTGTGTGTGTTTGTGTGTGTATGAGAGTTATTGTGAGGCATTCAGGTAGAATAATGGAAGTTCAGTATGCGAGTTGTCTGCAGGTAACTCAGGGAATTCAGGACACAGAAACATTATCCACCTCTGGCTTTCTCTCTCTGGTTCTCTGTCAGCTCCTCCGTTGCTCTGTTGCTGTTCTCTTTCACTGAGAGTGTGTCCGACTCTCATTCCTCCTTTTCTCCTGGTGTCTCTTTTCTTCTTCTCTGTTGTCTCTCTCTGTCCCTCCATATTTCCCTTTCCCAGATCCTCTATCTATCGCCCCTGTCTCTGCTTTCTTTCTGAATTTCTTTCTGAATTTCGTTTGAATCAAAAACCTCTCAAAAAACATCATAAACTTCGTGAAGGTAGGATTTATTGCAGGACCGCATTGTTGCCTAATAAACTCGCAATCTTGTTGTGTCACCGTTCAAGAATACATGTATCCAATATACAAAAACATGCTGCAGGTAATTGATGTCTGCTACCCCTTCAACACACACATACTGTACCTCCAACCATGCACAGAAACAGCTCTCATTGTTGCTTGTACAAGGATAATAGATATGTGTGTGTGTGTGTGTGTGTGTGTGTGTGTGTGTGTGTGTGCGTGTGTGTGTGTGTGTGTGTGAGACAGATAAATGGCTTCGCTCGGTGTTTATGGTCGTTTTGTTGTTTCGGCCCCAGCAGCCTGGCTCGGACCAATAAGAATTCCTGATGTGGTATCCTGGCAGTGGGCGGGTTTTCTATGGCCGTCACCGACTTGGCAGGAGAGACACCGGTCTCCCGAGTGCTCCGCTTTGTGCCGTCCTTTGGTCTAGCATTGGGCTCGCTCCAATGTGACTTTTCAGAGAAGCGGTGCGATGACGTCTGATCGTAGAGAAAAGCAGATGCAGCGAGAAGACAATGACACAGATACATACGCTTAGCTGCTCATCCTCTGAAAGGAGGCAGCAGACAAACAGGGTGGCTGCTTTGAAGAACGTGTGTGTTTCCTACTGTCTATAAAGCCAAAGGAGGAACATCCAGTGTGTGTGTGTGTGTGTGTGTGTGTGTTTAAGTTTCTATGTGGGAGGACAGATATGCTTTGTGTTGATTCAAACACACTTTTTGAAACAAGCATACACAGATTGTACATACATGCATGTATGTGTGTGTGTGTAAAACTCCCCTCCGCCCTTCCGCTGCCCCTCATAGTGTTTAATGTTTAATTGAGGTTCACAGGAACAGTGATAATGGTTAACATAGTGCTTTTGAATTCCCACAACTCTGCCTCCATTCATAAGACTTGAAGGCAGAGGAGTGTTCATTCTCATTAAACCGTTAAACCAATCTGTTATTGTGAATAAATATATAGTACTGTAATGAATACTGAAAGGCATATTAACAATATAACAAATCAAATGATACATTTGAATGCATACAAAACATTCAACCTTTTTGAAGATTGTTTATGTAATTCTGGTTTAGCCTTTTAGGCGACATGGGTCATACTTTTAATTTGAACCCAGCACAGTGTGGAATGTGCGCTGGACTAAACAATATAGCTTCACCCACAGAAGCAAAATGTCACTGAGGCTGCACAGTTTAAGCAAACACCCCTGTGAAGTGGAAACTGTAGTCACACATTCCCAGAGTGCATGCACGCATGCCTGTGTGTGTGTGTGTGTGTGTGTGTATGTTCATGTGTGTGTGTATGTTTGTGTGTGTGTGTGTGTGTGTGTGTGTATGTGCGCCCCTGTAAGTATGTATGATTTCATAGCTGATATGTCACACATTACCAAGAGTCATCTAGTTCACATCGATCTCTGAACCCGTCGGCTATCGGCCTCTGGGGTCAAGGGGCTTTGATTCTGGGGCTCCGGTGTAGCCAGAGAGTTTACAAGCTAATTTGAAACCGATAAAAAGCAACGTCATCTTCAGACGAAAGCCAGTGGATTGTGAGATTGCATTTCGGCCAATGCGTTCTGCCTCTTTGGTCTCCACGCGGACTGTTTACCTGAATTCAACCAAAGCCTGCTTAAACGTGATTGGTCGATACCACCCAGACTACAAACAGAAAGCAAAGCGCTTCTGGTGCAAAAAAACGCTCAAAAGAGATTATTCACATTAGCTTACACTTGGTGCATCTTTTAGAAAGAAGGAGAGAAAGCTGTAGGAGGAATGGATGAGGGAGAAGGACAGTAGTAGGACTGCTTGAGCAGACATTGTTAAGATACTTCAAACACTGTTGTTGAATTTTCACATGAAGTCTGTTAGAAAGCAAGACACCAGCAATTGTTACTTGGGATACATGCTCATTCAATGTGTTGCTTGAGAGTTAGATGAGAAGACAGATACCACTCTCAGGTCTGTTTATTAAATATGAAGCTACGGGCAGCAGCATATTAGCTTAGGTTAGCATAAAGACTGGAAACGGCTGGGCCATGGAAACAAAATTCACCTGAGGCTCACTAATTAACACGTTATATCTCATTTGTTTAATGAGTGCAAAAAATGAAATGTGCAGGTTGTGGATTATCAGGGGGTTGAATGCCGGACTAGAGCAGTGACTTTATAAGACATAAGAAGGTATAAAGGCGTATTTCCTAAAGTTAACTCCTACTTTTTCTTTAATATTGACTTACATCCACTTCTGTTAGACTGTTTCTTGGTTGTCAAAACCTCTACAGCTTCTCTTACTGACTCAAAAGTGATTTTCTCATCCTCAGCTGCTCAATCTATTGCTTGCCAGAATGTTAATATTTGTATACAAAATCAATATCCCAGCATTTAGTTCTCCTTGGTTAATTTATTCGTCTCTCCCTCTCTCCTTCAGGGCTCTGCTGTAGAAAGCCCTCTCCAGAATATGCCTTGTCTCCATGGTAACAGACCTCAGGCAGACCCACGAAAACATCCACTCGAGTCCAACCTACCTGGTCCTGGACTGTACTGAAGAGGATTTTGACACACAGTTAAAAAATCAATCATTCCTGAAATATTAGCAGTGTTCTTCATTACTCCATGAAGTCATTTTGCCAATTCAAGTGCTTTCACAGGACTCAAAATGCCTAAAATAGTGCTTGAACAATTTAAATTTTAGAAGGCTCTACTCTTTTGGGATGACTATGCAAAGAACTTTGTATTCCCTCTAAATGGTCCCCTAAAAACCAGGAGGAAACCTTTATTCAAAAGTGAAAAAATGTCCAGGATATATTCAGTTGCAACTAAGGCTTCCTAAACTGGGCAGCACCAGTCCCTTTACTGGTCTGAAAGGAGTCCTAAACCAGGACCAGGATGCACCAGCTGTTCAGCCAGGTGCTGGGCCAGAGGGATCTGTCCAGAGCAGGGGACCTGTTTTCTCTGGAGGACACAGAGATCGAAGCCTGTCTGTCTCAGGCTCTGGACCAGATCAAGGCCATCTCCTGCTCACAGGTCAGTATGCAGAACCAACACACATAATTATTCATGTTCTCATCCATAATTCATCGTTTTGTCCTTCATTTATCACCGCATCCTTAATTGTGTACCCTCTTACCGTCTGCCGGCTGACAGGACTATTTGACCAATGACAATGACCAGGCAGTGGTGGAGATTTGCATAACGCGCATCACCACGGCCATAAGGGAGACGGGCTCCATCGAGCAGCACAGCACGGCGCTGGTGGGGCTGTGGGAGTCGTGTCTCGAACATAACCTCACCCCGCAAGGTGAAAACACAGAGGACACACCGCATACCAAGATAGCCTCGGACATCACCAGCTGTATCCTGCAGGTACACACACACACACACACACACACACACACACACACACACACACACACACACACACTAGACATAGTTTTGCAGTGTTGAGAAGTACTTTTTTTTGAAGCACAAACGCCACATACAGAACATACCTTTGCACATACCTGTTGACACTGAAAAATGACTCTGTATAATGTGATACTTCAGCAGTGAATTTGCCAGACAGGGTTTTGGTCTGTAAAAAAGAAACAGTGGTGCATAGAAGCAGGTTTACGGTTTATACCCACCTCTGGACAGGAGGATTTACCGTGTACCAACCTAAAAATGACCACAGATATGGATCAGTGCACATCCTGCAGAGCAAGGTTACTGGCATTGGAGTTAGCTAGCTAGTCAGGCACAAACAAGTACAAATATGAAAAGCACATACCAAGGCACATTGCTAAACTTTTTTCCACAAATGTCTGTCTGTCTGTCTGACAATGAGGATCCTGAAAGCAGTACAATCTAGGTACAACCACCTGGATGAAGTATTCAGATCTTTTACTTAATTATAAATCGCAATATTGCAGTATATGAATATACTCTATTACAAGTAAGAGTCCTGTTTGAAAAAGAATAATATATATATAATGATACTACTACTACTACTACTAATAGTAGTAGTAATACAGAAAAACAGCCCCCGTGAGTGTTATACTGGTCTGTTATGTATGATATTGTTGAATTATTATTATTACTCCTGCATTAATGAGCGTAATATGGATTTTACTGTTGTAGTTCGTTGAGGTGGAGCTAATTTGAACAATTTTATATACTGTTGGGTAATTTAATCTATAACTGGGTAGAATATTGTATAAATCGATCTTATGTTTTAATAGAAGCCAGACCCGCCTGCCAAGACACCAATATACCACCCTTGTGACAGGTTGGATATATGTCTATGAGTTCAAGCAATGAGTGATTTTCTCCTAAATCTGTTTCATCTGTAAAACTGTTAGAGACATGATGAGGTAAAATTGTCCTATATCTCAGAAGGAAAAAAAAATGATTGTGGAAATGATTTAAGCAGCAAATCACAATTGTTCCTTTCTTTCTGTCCCATGATTCATCCTCCCAGCTCGAGAACCACTGGTTTAAACCAACACTCCACACTAAAATACTTTATTTTTTATTGTTTGGTGACATTTCTTTTACTTAATGCTGCAGCTAACAGGCTAATCATAGGCTTCAAATATCTACTGTAAGACAGAAGACAGCAGGCTGAAAGGCATTCTGGGTATTTGGAAGTAAAAGTAGATTAAGAAGATTGAGGTGAAGTGGCTAGACAAGTATGAATTAGCCCATCATCATGCAACATATTCTTAGGTGTTTATTTTGCTTCAACAGCAAATATTCTTTATGTAATCACTGCTGAGGGTCTTTTAAAATGTAAATCTCAATCTTGCCTACTTTCCCCATCAGACCTCTGCTTCTAAAAGGCTTAAAAGCAAAGGGACTCTCTCTCACTCACTCTCTCTCTCTCCCCCCTTCCTTTTCCTTCGGGAATGTGCTTAATACCATCTTAATGAGACCAATTCTTGAGGGAAAGGCATGTACACACACACACACACACGCACACGCACATGCACGTGCGCGCGCACACACACACACACACACACACACACACACACACACACACACACATTTGTAGAGGTGAGACTAAAAGTTCTGACAGCTCTGACAGCAACTCCAGGCTCTGATGTCTAAACTCTAAACTGTTATCAGGAAAGCACTTCTCTCTCCTCACTCTCTTTCGTTCTCAATCTTTTTTCCTCTTGATTTCATTCTACCTATTTTCCCTGTCTCCCTCTTTCTTTCTTTTTTACCTTCTCTTACCCTCCGACTGTCTTTATCTCTTCTATGATCTCTTCTACTCTTTTTGTCTTCCTGTCATTTTGAATGTACAGATGCACAAACGCTCTTCTTAACCCTCCACTGAGACTCCCACAGAGAGGAGCAAAAAGCAAGACTGCAGGAAGAAAGCTTTCCATTAGCTCACTGCTTGTGTGCAACACACGCACAAATGTATGAGCCCGCAGAGTTCCGGCTTATGGTGGCATCTACTGCCTCTGAATCTTGCTGATTAGATTAGAGAGACGGGACAGATACAGTAAATACATCTGTAAACCATACATAAGGAACATGGGCAAAACATTTAATGTATGTTTGGATTAAAATTAGGGCCAGTCAAATGAATGTAATGTAAGGTAGATTGACAGATTGTTTGATGGATCATCCTGACTGAAAAACGCTTTTGGTGATACTTTGTCTGCACTTCCATCTAGTGGCTGAATAGAGATGTGACAGACAAAGAGAGAGAGAAAGAGGACACATTTTCAACTCGTCTGGTTGAAAGGCATTCTGGGTATTCTGAAGTAGAAGTAGATGAGGAAGGTTGAGTTTGAAATAAGTTGCTTGAGGATAAATTGTAACGTCCAAGGCGTCCAGTTAACATTACAGATAAATGATACATCATGAAACGTATCCAAAGGCACTGATGGTCGTAGAAATGCAAATCTAAAGCTTCACCATCAGACCTCCACAGCTAGTGGGGTCCTGTGTCCTTGTCACAGACACACAGACTCACTCACAAACACACAGACCTGGTATCAGTCTGTCCTGTTGAGGGTGCTAGTGCATTTCAAATCCCTTTCTTCATTCTTCCTTCTGCAAACGTTCACAAGGACAAAACGTCTGCACATTTCTGCATCCTCAAACACAACACACTTTCTTTCCCTTCCTCTACGTACTTGAATCACATGATAAATATGAGCGAATTGAAATGTGTCTTAAAGCCTGTTTTTATTTCTTTCTGGCACTCATTCTACTGCTTGAGGAAAGTGCTACTCGTAGCTTCTGCTTTTTGTCTGATGACTAAAAATCAATTTGACGCATAACTCACAGCAGTGAGGATATTTTCAGGTCACACTGTTTCATGTTTTGACAGGACACTCTCAGTCCCTACAGAGGTCAGGCAGCTTTGCTTTTTGGACCATTGTAGATATAGAAAAAATAGGCCAACAATGTTAGGACAGGACGCTGCTTCTCACTATTGTCGATATGCAAACCAAGGACTAGAGAGAGCTGGATCTCTTGAGCTTAAATAAAAGCCCTTAATAAATAAAAGCCTTAAATATAAGCCCCCGTGTCTCCTTCCTTTCCCTTGAATGTAGGATGATTGCTGTCCCTTTCAACCTCCTCTCTTCTTCTGTCCCCTCAGAACTACAGTTGTCCCTCGGTCATGGTGCTGGCCGTCCCGGTAGCGGTGCGGTTCCTGCAGAGCGGCAACAGGGAGCTGAGCAGGAACATGTCCAGCTATCTCTCCCTGGCTGCTATCGCCAAGGCCGATCTGCTGGCTGAGCACACGGAGGCCATGACGCTCAGCGTGCTGGGAGGTAGGACGCTCATGCACATGTTCATACACAGAAGAGGATGCACACATGTTAACTAACGGGCACACAACATATTTTAGACGTTGCTGTTAAAAAGGGGTGAAGTGAGGGAGTCTTACCCTTTCCTTAGTTTAGGCTGCTCCAGATAGATACAGACGAAATGTGTGTGTGTGTGTGTGTGTGTGTGTGTGTGTGTGTGTGTGTGTGTGTGTGTGTGTGTGTGTGTGTGTGTGTGTGTGTGTGTGTGTGTGTGTGTTTGGGGGGGGGGGGTATGAGTGTGTGCCTTTTGTAGGGACTGTAAAGAGAAGGAGAGTCACGGAAAGAGCTTTGCAGGAGAGCTCTGCTTAAGAATGAACATTAAGAGGATTTCATTACAGGCGTTGATGTATTTATTTAGCTGTTGACATGTGGGTTGGGCTTGTAGAAGTATAGCGCTTATATGCTCTTACTGTGAGGGCTGCAACAATGGGATTAGCTGGTTTACTGGAGTGGAAAAATGAATTACTGTTGTAATCTGCTGTCGTCGTAGTAGCAAACCACAGTCTTATCCTATCAAGAGCTGTAGTGAATGCTTTTTTAATGATTGCCAGCTCACCAGGGATAATAATGATGGTAAACAACAGCTGCTGCAAATCATCTTTTCCCCCGATGGTCCTTTGATGCAGCATGGAAATTCATACGTAAGACGTAGTTATTGTGTGGAGAAAAGGACAACTGATGTTTCGTGTTGTGCAGTTTCCTCATTTTGTCTGTGTTAATATTATTTTTCGACTTGGTTCTATGTTGTCTACTTCACTTTTTGATTAAAACATAAAAAACATGTGTATTGCTTTCATTGATTTGCCCCACAAAGAATTAAATTCCAAACAATCGAAGAAAATCAAATGTTTTTTTCAATGACCAAATAATATGAATCTAGCTGAGGCACTTATCCTCTTAAGGTGGACTTGTCCTCAGGCATTGATCTGATCCGTACTGTCTTCAACTTCCCCTCGTAACGGTTACAGAGGGAAACTGAGCTGACCTCTGGTCAGAGGTTTAAGAGATGGGGTGACCGTGGCTAAGTGGAGAGCAGGGCTGCCTTTCAATCAGAAAATCGGCGGTTCAATCCCCGGCTCCTGCTCTACTAGTCTCATGTCAATGCGTCCTTGAGCAAGACACTTAACCCCAAAAATTGCTCCTGTAGCTGCGTCTACGGTGTGTAAATAGATACTGAATTGTAAGTCGCTTTGGATAAAAGCGTCTGCTAAATGACCGTAATGTAACGTAAGACAACTATTCCCTGAAACCTGTTTTTCTGCCCTTTTAACGTGTTTGTTTTCAACACAGATAATTTTCAAGCTCATTAGTGTGGTGTAGGTGTCTAAAGAACCGTAGTTAGCACTGCCTGATGGAGATCTGTTTACACCTCAGGGTTGTGTACACACACACACACACACACACACACACACACACACACATGCTCCATTAATACAAGGGGGTTGCCATGCAGCGGTTCAGTTAAAAGATAACAGTTTTCTTTGTCTACAAATAATTTAGGTCTCATTATGTGTACATGATTATGTGTACAGATGTACAGTTGTGTTTTTCTTGCTTTTGGCAACATGCTGAACTATCACCTCTCTCACACACACACACACACACACACACACACACACACACACACACACACACACACACACACACACACACACTATCGCATGGTGCTTATCACCTCATGCAGCACCACAGTGATGCTCCCACCGAGCACATTTTCTGCCAGCAGCTCAGCACATGAAACAGCTTAGCTCTCTGCTGTCTGGTTTATTATACAAGTGAAGTTTAGCCAGCGTTTGGGCTTAGAGCGTTAAATAGTTGAAAGACACTTTACACCTTTTGGTCATAAAACTGTGGCTGAAAATAGAGATACCCAGTGCCCTGCCAACGAGGAAACAGAAATCAGGCGTTTTTCTGATTAGAGTTGCTATATGAGACTAATACGGTTATTTTTTCATTTGAGTACTGTGTTGAAAACCTATGCCTGTCAACGTGGCTTACTGTTGAAGTCAGAAGTGCATTACGGTGCCGATGTTGATGCTAAAGAAAGAAACACCGCAGCTTCTTTCCAGAAAAACAAATCGAATCATATCAGCGAACGCTATTTCTTTTCTGGTGCATTTTGGAAGCTTTTTTTTTTAGATTTCTGCTCTGTTTCAGGTCCGTTAACTATTTAACCATCAGTGACGGTGTGGAGCAACGTTTATACAAGTATGTCCATGTTTTGCTTGCATTGTGCACAAAGATAAGGATGCACATGCATGCGAGCACGAAGGTGACATGGAGAAGAAGCGTAGCAATGCGCCAGCCAAGGTGGGGAGTAATAAGACGACAAGCTTTAAAAAAATGAATAATGTATGATTTAAAATATTGAAAACGATCTGCTTTGCAAAAGTTTTACGAGGAAATAAATGTTTGTCACCTCTAGAGTATACACACAATTCTTTTTGGTGAAAAACACTATATGTTTATAAGTTGTTTTCTATGTTTACAAGAAAACTCTACAGGGCACCATTTAAGAAATTATTATAACTTGAAAGGGAGTATTTTAAGTTAAGTTTAACTAATTGAAAAGCTATTTCACTCAACTGTGGTAGCTTCTGATATTGTTTGTTCAAGCGCTCCAACTTTTTTGTTCCATCTGAGTAATCTAATGAGCTATGCGCTCGGTGTTGGGCCAAACTCAAACTCAGTTAATTTGATCGAATAGAGATGCAAATAAAGTCCCACGTGTGTATCAGTGTGTCATATCAATGTGTTTCTTTTTGGATGTTTACAGTTTGTTGTCCACATGCACGCCTCAAATTCCTGTCAGGGGAGATACAGTCATAATGTTTGTCGCAGAACTTTGACCTGGAATTTTCATTCCAATAGATTTATGACCTCCCCAAAGTCATCACAAAATATATCCCACTTCAGGACACGCGTGTTCACCAGCACACAGTGCAACCTGGTCTTTCTTTGTGAGCTTAGAGAGAAACAGAAAACGATTGGAGGGATAGAAAGTTCTATGCAAATAGACACTAAAAAGCTTCCAGTGGCTGTGATCCGGATGGACAGGGGATGACGAACTGATATTTGGTCTTATGACATCTGGAATAACACACACACACACACACACACACACACACACACACACACACACACACACACACACACATACATACTGAGAGAAATGATGAAAGTGAACAAGGCTTGCTTGAGGGCTTTATTAAAGTAACTTCAGATTTACGTTTCCTTAGGCAGTTTTTATTGCAACTTAGGCAGTTTCAAATTTTTACCCCAACTGCTGAGACTCTGAACATTTCACCCTCATGTTGCCTCTTTAAGCCTAGCTAGCCCCTACTTCTCTCAAACCGCAACATAAACACAACACAACATAAACACAAGACTACAAACACATGCCAAACTGCACACACACACACACACACACACACACACACACACACACACACACATACACAAAGCTTGTCGAAGTAAAAACAGATGTCATCTCTTTTTCCCAGAAGCCCCTCTGTTCAGGATGTGAGCTGATGTAATGGGGTTCGGGTGACGTTGATGATGGGGGTGTGATGAGTTGGTCACACTGTGCATGTGTGTGTGTTTACACTTTAAGTTTGTTATCAAAGCCTGAGGTCGCCACATGCTGGTTTTTACTAATTTCGTCCATTTCTGTGGAAGGCAATGTGTTGGCTTCATTTTGTCTGTTATATATATATCTGTTAGTTCCATGTAAAGCGAGCTTTATGAGGATGTGTGTGCGTGTTTATAGTTACAGGAAGCCAGAAGCAGGATATAGCGTGAAGGTTTTATAGCTTGCTAAAATAAGGACTTGGCCATTATCGGATGTCACGCACACACACACAGATGTACACACACTCACAACAGTACCTGCACACGGAAACATATGGCATTGCTTTGGCCCCATAAGGATTTTGGAGCAAAGAGTTTCTTCCTTCTCCAAGTAAAACTTGATCTTAAGGCAACACTGAAGTTTGGAATGTGTCGATCTGTCAACGTTTTATGTCTTTTCAGGCTCCCCTGCTGGGAGACATGTGTACTTACTGTACTTTGTCGTGTAAGGTTAAGAGAAGGCAGAGTGAGAGGCTGGGTTGGATGGGTGTCAGTGTGAAAGGTGACGTTTCCGTTTCACAACAGGTCACAGTTACAGGAACGGTTGGAGACTATCCAGAGGATGTAGCTGCCGGAGAAACCTGTTATATTTCACTAATGGGCAAGTAGCAGGATGGGCCTCAATAAACTGTAAGCATGTGTGAGCTGCACAACAACTTGTGTGCTATTTGTCCGCAGTTAGCATATGTATTTTCAGTGTCATTGTCAGATTGAATTTAATCGACAGGAGATTGTATACATTATATGAAAGGATCTCTATAGCTGTGTCTTGAATTTATTTTGCATATACTAGATGTTATTATCTGTGTGATTCAAACTTTGCAGAACTGGTCTTTTGAATTTTTCCTGTTGCATTATTTATGCTGACAAATGTACCCTTCTAGTGATTTCACTCCCAAAACCTTTTTTATTATAAATGTAAAGGCTTGTGTTGCAAAAACAATTCTTTCTGAATACAAGATGGTTACATGTTTCAAATGTTGCTTTTTTAATGCAAAGCATTTCTTTGAATTGCGGAAAGGGACGATTCTTGATATCGCTCATTGAAACAGCCTCACACTCTGCAATGAGCTCCTTGGGTCAGCGCTAATTTTCGATTTAGTCTTAGTCTTGATTAGAATGCTTATTAGTTTTAGTTACATATTAGTAATTTTTATCCTTTGACGACACTTTAAAATGTTTTATTCCAGTTTTAGTCGATGACAAGTCTTTACATTTTACTCATGGCAGGTGTACTTTTTAGGATCTGACAAAGTTGCATCCTCTAGCATTGCTAGACTATACGTGTCGTTTGTGTGCACAAGTTCACACGAGCATCAACGCAGAGCAAGCTTTACCCAGCATGCTTTTGTTGTAACAGTAGCGGTAACAGTCAATGTGTCCCGTAGATGTGAAGAGCTCGTATTCGACATTGCACTTTCTTTGGTTCGTCGGCAACTCACCAACCGAGTGTGAAGTCGATTGGATGAAGCGATGTTGAGAAAAAGGACGTACAGACAGACAGACTTCCATTTTAGTTACATTTTTGTACGATGCTATACTAATACACTTCGATTGCCTTGCAAGCTTTGGATCAACAGAAAATGTTATTTCACCAATTAAACTCTTAGCTTGTTAGTGCTGTGAGCTTCATGGGGAGAATTTAAATCTTAGCCCTCATATAATTCAGATGCAGATGTATTGTGCGTTTCAATTCATATTTCAGCAGCGTAGGTTCAAAGTCATTTTTTGCAGTTGGACTTTTTCCCTCAACTAACAATGAAGTACCTTTAAAAAGGCAAACACCTATCCCAACAGAGGTCTTCCCTGATAAGATTTCCTGATAAGATTTTGTCTGCTATCAGCGAGTGTGTGCGTGAATGAATGAAAGTCAAAATGTGCTGTCTATTCATTGACTGTACCTATAAGCCATAAGCAGACTTGATAAGATTTAGAAGCAACAGAAAAACACTGACACTGCTTATCCAGCAAGAGAATATATTATAACTTGAAATGTTTATTCAAATTTATTCTCCATTCATCCAGTCATGTTATGCAAAATATATTTATGTACAAAATACATTCAATTTCACCTTTTCGCAAGAATATCATAAGCAATTTACATTATAATACAAGACAACTTAGTTAATAAATGATTAGTGTGTAAACATTGTCCTCAGTTTCTTTTAAAAATTACAAAAAAAACAATGTCAATCTCCCATTACAAATATAACAGTTTTACTTCTATTACTTTATGCAGTTTGAAAAAAGAACAGACAAATATAACCTTAAAATTGAAAAAAAGAACAGAGCAGAACTGGAATTATATAACTCATATAAATGTAAACTCTACATGTTTGTAAATGTAAGGTCTTAAAAATGTTTTAAAAGCTTTTACAAAATTAATTAATAAGTTGCTATAATCATTTAGTCTGAAGCTGTTTCTGGTCGTCCATGATTAACACATTAGTGTGGTACCTCTGCTTTTAATTGTAATTGAAAATTAAATATTGTGTTATATTAATGCTTAACATGTTAAAAATTGATAATTGAATAACTGCACTAGCTATTTCTTTACAAATCTAGATAGAAAGAGATCAAATGCCATCGTTACTCTAACAACTGCATCACTCTACAGTTACAAGATAAGCTCTTGTTATTTTCCTCTGTCTGCTGATTGCTCTGTTTACTGGCTCAGAACCCGTTCACTTTCACAATAGACTCTTTGTCTTTCTCGCAGTCTAATTGCTACAGTCTTTGGTAAATGCAGCACTTCTTCTGCTACAATACAAGTTTTCGAAGCTGAATTTACATCAGTGTGAGTGAATGTGTGTGTGTGTGTGTGTGTGTGTGTGTGTGTGTGTGTATTATGACCTCAGTTCAAGATTATGTTACAAAAATAAATTTCAGTCTCTCACAACATTGGCTTTCTCTCATTTGAACATGGCCAGTAAAGTTCATTGCAGCATTATTGTTCATGACAACAGCGATTGAGATGATGAAGAAAAGAAATAACATAATAATTAAAAACATTTAACTATAGGGACAAAGATGATAAAAGCAGTTGTATCTTCAGTTTCATCATGAAAGCTTATTAAGATGTTGCTGATATTCACAATGATGATGGCGATAATGATGAAAAGTTCCACCTCAAGGAACCTGTTAGTTGACAAACTGAGCGCCTCCATGTGGCACCATCTCCGTCACTCCCCACGCCACCATGTTCCCCCTCGGATCGCAGCCCTGACCCTCCTGCAAAGCCAGCTGGGAAATCTCTTCCTCTGACAGCACCTTGTCCCACATGTTCACTCCCGTCATCTTCCCAGCGAACGCCATCTGTGGATCGAACCCTCCCTCAAACCCTGTCACCCCGCTGGTTGGAGACAGAGGGCAGCAGCCGTTTCTTTCTTGCCCCAGCTGGAGTGAGCCTCCGTCGGGTAAGACGTGCCCCTCCGCCACTCCGGGTGTGGAGGCCACCTTTTTCCCACCTGCCCACAGGGACGCCAGGCCCTGCTCGGATGACCAAGCCCCGCACAAGTGGATCCACTCTGATGCGTCTCCTGGTTTCACCACATCCCGGGCCTCCACCAGGTGAGCCTCTCCTCCGACGGTGAAGAACGCAGAGGTTTGACCCAGCAGCAGCTGGATTTCATATGGGTTGCGACGGTTCCCGTAGGAGAACAGCACGGTTCTGTTGGACACGGTGGTCGGCTTCACCCACATGCAGACAGTGAAGGAGGAGATGGAGAGAGGGACGTTTGGTATGACCGAGGTGTAGATCCGACGGGAACGCATGGGGAAGAGGAGCGCCATCTCACAACCTAAAAAAGAAGACATGTTTGGTGTTACTTGTTAGTATTGGTGATTGATTTTACTTGAATCATTTGTAGAATATACAGGTCATGGGCCGGTCAATAGAAAAACTTTCAAGTCTTATTCTAAATCTTTATGCTAAAGATATCTGAAACTAAGACAGCCATGTCTCACAGAAGGTTTAAGGCATTTCATACGAGCAAACTTGGTTAGGAGACCAGCAACAGCAATATTTTTTAAAAAGCACTAAGTTAGAAGTCAAACTTGTATTCAGAGATCTTATAGTTTACAGGTATCAATACTTTGCTGTTAATTCTGCCCTGTTGTTATGTACATGGCAAATCCACTTTATGGCATCTTAAAGACAGCACAGTTGATCCAAAATCTTTTTTCAAACAAAGTGACAATAAGTAACATAAAGCATGAAGTAAAACTGAAAAAGCCATGCTCTCCATAACAACAACAACGAATCTTACTGTTTGTGAGAAAATGGTACAATTTCAAACTTCTGGGTGGAACCAGAGTAAACATTTACAATAGTCAAAGATGATTTCAAGTTGATTGAAATTGTATATAAACACTAGTACCAGACATCCATATACGGCTTTGCAGAAAAGGATAATGTGCCCATGTCTGTTTTCATGAGGGAGGTTTGATGTATGATGATTCTAAAGTCATTGTTATTCAAGTGGAGAAAGTTTTAGCCGGCCAACATTTGATGTCCTCAAGGTTGTTGTTTCCGTTTTAGATT
This sequence comes from Cebidichthys violaceus, assembly GCF_023349555.1. Lineage (NCBI taxonomy): Eukaryota > Metazoa > Chordata > Actinopteri > Perciformes > Stichaeidae > Cebidichthys > Cebidichthys violaceus. The sequence goes on along the minus strand of NW_027176262.1, from coordinate 6,919,101 downwards.
GGGTTTGTTTAAAACAGTTGGTTGTGAAACAAGATTCTGTATTTTTGATTATGATACTTCCTGGTAGGAGCGGATAAATATAGATAAGAAATGGGCCCGCAGTTGAACCTTGTGGGACTCTACATTAAAAGCAGATGGCTTCGGTTCCACACTGTTTAATATTAAGACAACCAATTTAAAAGCTACAGCCAGCTAAAGCTGTCTACACCCTGTCGTATATTACCGTCTTGTAGTTGGACCGATCACCAGATGCAGTGAAATGCATTTGTGAATGTGATTGGAATATATTGTTGAATATGGATAAATGTCTCTATGTAAAATGGATTTGGAATGCTTGTGAAGCCGTACGGTGCATTCTCCTCCTGTTTTGAAAAGGTACATACATGTGACATTAAATATGTCAGTAAGTATGGAAGTCAGTCAAAGTTTACTTCAAGTTCAGGTGATGAGGTCATGAACCATTTTTTTTCCCTGCCCCACCAATGTATACACAACACACACACACACACACGCACACACACACACACACACACACACACACACACGCACACGCACACAGCTCTCCCTCTATGGATCATCTGGTTCATTGGTCTGTTCTGCTTCATTTATCATTTCCCCTGTCCCTCTCTCTTTTGAATCATTCAAACATACTCACTCTCATTTACTCCCCTCTGAACTCACTCTGCATCTTAAAACCTACTTTTGTTGTTTAGGGTTTTTTGTACGTAAAAAAACAGATTGTGTTTGATACTCGGTGTATTCCTTTGATTGAGGTCTTTCTGCTACTGCTTTTTGTCTCACCGTGCATCTTTTATTTGCATTCCTCTTCACTCTCCTTTCTATTCGTTTCTCGTCATAATTCATCTTCTCCATTAGTCTCTTCCCCTCCTTGTCTCTCTTGGATACCAAATAATTGTTTCATTTGTCTCAGGTTTCTGCCACTCAGAAAATAATGGCGAACATGCTGTGTGTGTGTGTGTGTGTGTGTGTGTGTGTGTGTGTGTGTGTGTGTGTATATGATGGTTTCCATCTGGTTCTGCTTTACCAGTGTGCTTTGGTGTGGATTTTGTGGTCGACCGGCTAATTATTACATCCCCCTCTGGTCTTTATGTAGGCCAGATTTATATTTCTGGACTGTAAAGGTGTGAGTAATATAACATATCCTTTTTTTGCAGCTATTTGATTAATTCTTGGAAATCACGCCGTCTTACTGACATGAGCGGTGCCTTTGTGGGACTCAACTTGGTCCAAGTCTACCTACTCACTCTTAGTCACTTAATCTCTAAAGTTACATTGGTATTAGTATTAGTCAGTGTTTTTTCAAGGATGGTAAACCAGAGTAGTAGCTCTGATAATGCAAACCATATGCTGTGCTGGCTCGAATCTGAGAAGAATTTATTTGTGTTCACAGTCAGTCCAGCAAAAGTTCTACATTATCCTTATCCTTTCCTGCATTTATTGGCTTCCATTATTATCTTTAAACATGTAAAAGTATCTTTAAATAATTATGTAAATCAATGAACCTAGCTTAAGGCAAAGGTTTAGCTTGATGAATGATGTCCCACTCTGCCCGAGCTGAGAGTTTGAGTTTTTTTGTTCTTTGATGACTCTCTAAAATGTTTGTTTTAAATAAATGTTAAACATCAATAAGAGGCAATAAGTGAACATTATAGAATAGACCCCATACCATCCACTGGCCTGTCTTCTCCATGTTTGACTTGACCGTATCGACTTAGACTAATTGCGAAGGGAAAAGGATAGGCTGCTACTTAAGGAGGACAACGCGCCTGGAGACATACAGAATATGTGGAATAGGTATTTGGAACAACCACAAGCTGCATGATTAGTTGTTGAGCGTTCACAATCAAAGGGTTCTCATTCTTTTGCTTGAAGCGTGGCCTGGATGTGTCAACACGAAGGAAAAAAATTGAGAGGTGGAAGGTTGTTTTGTTGGCTTTGTTGAGAAAGGTGAAGACAAATACAAAGAAAGCAACAGGTAATGACAGACACAGAGTTGACTGATGTTAAGATGGATGTCTCACCTGCGGGTAGTAATCTTTGCCTCGATGACCTCAGCACCTCCTCCAGTTCCACCCTCGTCTGTTGCATTGCAGCCAGCACCCCGTCTAAAGCCACCTCTGGTGATGTGACCTCTTGCTCCCGGAGCCCTGCCCCTCCATCTTCTGGAAGATGGGATTCTGGCTTTGTATTCAACCCCTTCCCAGCTCCTGGGCTGCTAAGGCAGCTGGTCTCCAGCTTGGCTAGTCGGGAAGCTTGCATTCGTGCTGCGGAGAGGAGCTGCTGTAGCATCGCCTCCGAGGGGTTAGAATTCCAGAAAGAATTCCCAGCAGCATCAGCAGCACCACCAGCACCAGCATCACCAGCACCAGCAGCACCACCAGCACCAGCATCACCAGCACCAGCAGCACCACCAGCACCAGCACCAGCAGCACCACCAGCACCAGCACGAGCAGCACCAGCACGAGCAACACCAGCACCAGCATCAGCAGCACCAGCATCAGCAGCACCAGCACCACCAGCACCAGCACCACCAAGACCACCAGCACCAGCACCACTAGCAGCAGCACCAGCACCACCAGCACCAGCACCACCAAGACCACCAGCACCACAAGCACCAAGAGCAGTCGGATCTCTGCTTTTGAGGCGCTGCATTGTTTCTTTGAGGCGGCCCTCCAACTGCAATGCCATCCTTCTTCCTGCTGTCTCCATTGCAAGCCCACAGGAGCCACCATACTGGGATCCAAACCTGACCAAAAGAACCAATGTAAAAAGATTTGAACATTTTCAACTGTGTCAACAATCTTCAACAACCAAGGCTGCATTTAGCACCAGCATTTGACCTGGAACCAATCTTTCTTCCCAATTCACTCATAAAACCATTTGAGTTTAGGAACAGGAGGAATTCAAGATACTGGTCGTAAGTTTAGCTGAAGTGATTTTTTTAGTAATCAATAAGGCAATCCACAGATCGATTGATCAAGAAAGTATATATATATTATGTATCTAATGAGAATAAACTCATTTCATCTCATTTGAGACGGTAGTTTCTCGGACCTCTGATCCCTTTGTCTAACCAACCTGAGCATTTCTCCACGCAGTGAAGCCATCTCCACCTTGATGATGTCATCTGCATACTGAAGCAGCATGTTCTCTCTCATCTGACTGTCTTCCAGCATTGAGAAGAGTTTGTCCCATTTGGTCAGGTCTCGAGAAGTGCAGGGGGCTTGACTCGGTGTGGCTGGATAGAGGGATTGTGAAAAGAGGGAGAGAAAGGTTAATCTCAAGATCAAACGGAAGATGAAGTTGTTTGGGTTTCAACAGCATGCATGCAGAGAAGGATTTCCTTTTGACACAACTGCACTTCCTCAACACTCCCCCATTATTCTCTTCGGAACTACAATGTCCATGATGTTTTGGGAGATACAACTAGTTACCAACTTTGTAGCTCGTATTTGTTCGCATTTTGGCAAAATGGGCACCTTTGAAAAATGTGCCAAAAAAGTAGTTCCTGTTTGCAATGTACCCATGGATTCACAGATAACCATCATTGGATTACTTTGACAGTGATGAAAACTTAAAAACATGATATCAGGCAAGTTCTGAAGTTATAAGGAGTGTTTTTATTCCTATGATTTCTAAGCAAGCTTATAGATGTTTATTTGCGATAGACATTGGAGAAAATGATATACTCAGAAAGTGTTTATGCGCTTGTATTATATCTGTTTGTTCAGATTGGACTGACTTGTGATTGCATCAACTTAAGGACCGTTATTATAAGGAGAAAGACAGAAACATAGATCGCTGAAAAGCAGGTAAGATGAAGACTAAACATGGGGACAAAAGAGGAAATGAGGTTGTTAGGGGAGCGATAAGAGAACGTGAGAAAGAAACGGTACAATTGACTCATAAACAACTTTGCTTTTCCGGTAAGATCATCTGGCTCCCCGGCGTGAATGAGGAGAAAGAAGGAAGGAAAAGGAAGGTTTTGTTTACAATGAAAAGGAAAGAGCTGCTGAAAGTAGGAGAGAGATAAAGCAAAGCCAGGGAAGTGAGAATGTGTCAGACACACTGTTCTGATTAACGTTTGAGCCTCTCAAACTCTGTTTATACCTGCAGACCTATTAGAGGGTATTATCACAGGACTGCAGGATGTGTTTTGTCTGCCTGTCCCCAAGGTTCAAAGAGAATTAGACAGAAGGTTCATGCACTCTGCTGACGCCAACTTACCAAACTAAAAGTACAGATCTGTCAGAGGTTTAAGAAGGATAGATCTGCAAATGAGTGTCTGCGAGTGAGTACTGTCCTTTAGCCTTCTATCATTTCAGAAAGGCATTACCGCCTGTTTAGTTTTATTTGTTAAACTATTCCTTAATGAATGAATTACATTTAGTTGTGGGACTTTTCATAGGATTTTAAGTGGCAATTGGTGGAATGAGTGTACACACAGTACTGTACGTGCACATATACCTGTACATCGAACATTCGGTAGAAAACAGACATGTCTTAGCCTGTCATTCATAGCAAAATGAGCTATGTCTTGACCTCTCTGCCTTTGTTGATATAAATTCCACCCCGTCCTGAGTTTCAGAGATGCGAGCAGGTCAGAAGCACTGATCTGTGTCTTCCTACGGGCCTCCCTCTCGCTGTCCCTCTCCCCTTTCTCACACAGCTGCATACAAAACTGCACGTAACACACGTGATTTAACTTCTCCTCCTTAGTCCAGCAAGCCAACTATGTATTTCTTCAACCTTATTGCTCCCACCTTTTTCTCTGCTGCGCCCCGAGCTAAGTTTTCTGCCTGTTAACTTTAACTGTTAGTGCTGCAATTATACCTCCTGCCAGTTTTAAAACAACAAACAAATGCCAAATTTAAGCTTTGAGGGATTCATTGCACGGCACACACACACACACACACACACACACACACACACACACACACACACACACACACTTTCTTATCAAGATCATCAAGAACAGCTGAGAGAAGAGTTTCATGATAAATACAGTATACTGTCGTGGTTCTGAGGTCGGTGACCAGTCATTCATGCTGTAATATGTGTTGGTTGAAAAAGCCCATTTTTCTGACTCAGCATTTTCTTTGATGCCGCTCGTCTCATACAAACTCTGTGCCTGCCAACAGTCTGTGTACTCTACGTACTGTGATCTCTTAGCTCTGTCTTTTTCTCTGTCTCTGATTTTAAGCTGCCGTAGCACATAAAATATGAAGTAAGCACAAATCCAAAACAACAAACTGCCTCAACTGTATTTTTGTGCAACCTGTGAAGCGGCTACTGTGTAACTGGACCCCAACTGTTCCTTCATTTCCCCTCCATCGCTCAATTTCTCTTTTTTAAATCATAGTCCAGCACTTTTTTTGTCAACGGAGTAACAGAGTTCAATCTCAGTAATGATACTGAACATAAAGGGACGATGAATCATAAAGTCCTGAGCTCACTTTTCACACAACCCCATGCATGAATCCTGCAACAAATCAATTACACGCTCCCAGAATTCAATTAAATTGCAACATGTCCATCTGTGAGTCTTAATCAGATAAATCACCCCAATGCACACACGGTTTAACACTTACGTTCTGGTGTCTCTCCACCTGTGATTTCATTGTAGAAGGAGTCAGTGTACTTGACCTCAATATCATCCTCATAGGCGAGAATCAGACACACGCACGCCGACAGCGCACACACCGCCTGGGGGAGCCTCCACCGGAACATGCTGCTGCTGCTGCTGCTGCTGCCGACTGAGTGTGTGAGAGAGAGTGAGAGTGTTTGAAGAGTGTGTCTGGTTAAGTTTCAGGTCCGCTCCTCTGCCTACCTGCTTGTCTGTGTGTGTGTCTGTATGTGTGCGATTAGCTGTGTGTGTTTGTTTGTTTTAATCTCTGCTGCTTCTCCCTGTCTGTCTCACTTTCTACAGTGCTGCAGGTCCACCTCTCTCTTTTTCAACCCCTCACTCTCTCATGCAACATTTGTCCCGCCTCCCTAATGACTCCCCACCTCTCCCTCTCCCTTTTTTTTTCTTTCTCTCTCACTCTCTCGTTAAATGCTGAGCAATCCTTTGGCAGGAAGCCTGGTAGTGTAGAGAGACTTCAACCAAAGAGGGGCGACGTGCGCTACACACACACACGCACACACACACACACACACACACACACACATTTATGATACTATACAGTACTTTCCGTTGATTTACTGTATTTATCTATAATCTTAACCTGCAGACCGTAACCCTCAGCCCTGCATACTTACTCTTAAAAGATAAATTTGGTTTATCGCAACATGGGTCAACTCAGCAATAAATGCTGGGAACATGCTGTGACATCGCTACAGCAAAGTCTGACGGGGCAAGAAACACAAGCAGTCAGGCGATCAAATAGGTTGTAATCCAGCCAACAAATCAGGCCAACATCTTAGTCAGACTATCAAAACCATTAATCTTTCAGATAAACCCAAAGTGTGCATTTGAAATGTTAGTCATCCCTTGCTACACAACAAAACTTTTCTGTTGGAGCACAACTGTGGCAAACACAGTCAGTCAAAGTTGAATGATTTTGTCATCTTCCAAATCAGTTTCGCAAATACGGGTTTCTGATCAGAAACCCGTATTTGCGAAACTGATTCCGATCAGACTGCTTGCGATTAATCTCACTTCTTTTTAGCGATGTTGCCCCAAGAGGCCCGTTTTAGCAAATCTACAAAATGCAAGTTGGGATTTTCAACATGAGATCATTTCCTCTTGTGTTGATTTGGACATGTTTCATTGATCAAACTAATCACTATGCACCTGTGACGCATGCACGAGGATGCGGTAGGCCTGAAAGACTATAATCTTTTTTTAACATGACGCCACCGCCACCTGCTAACTGTGTGCAAGCAGTGCTCGCTTTTTGAAATGGGCCCAACATTTACTTTGATGAGTACAATATTAAAACCACAACAGACAAAAGCTTCACCTACAAAAAGCTTGTAATAAACCGGAATATTTCCTCAACCTCAAAACGAATCCTTCTACAAACCCAAGCTCTTACTCAGAATTGTCTTTGATCCTTACTAATCTTGATTACAAGTTTAGAATTAAACCCTTTTATTACACGACATTATGCAAACACATGAAGAGTATCCTGTGAGTAAGTTAGTAAATGTTCAAAAAGCTCTCTAAATATTTCCATCCTTGTGAAAACATTTGGCTCTCACAAGTATAGAATGTGAAAGCAGCGCTCAAACCTACAAGTGAGGCGGTGAGTAATGCGTCGTTGGAGGTAGCCTGTATGTTGTAATCAGATATAACTGCAGCCCCTTTGACTCACTGAGAGAGAGAGAGAGAGAGAGAGAGAGAGAGAGAGAGAGAGAGAGAGAGAGAGAGAGAGAGAGAGAGAGAGAGAGAGAGAGAGAGAGAAGTAATGGAAGGGGGAGGAAGCAGAGAACCCAAACTTTCCTGATTTTTGCCCCATGCAGAGATGTTGTGTGTAGGTGTGTGTGTGTGTGTGTGTGTGTGTGTGTGTGTGTAGAGGGACGTTTGAATAGAACCCAGACATTATGGGTTTCTAAATGGGTTTATTGTTCTCCTGCTTCACTTTGTTTATTTATTTATTTATTTGTCAGCCTTACCATGTGGGTTAGTAGGTATTCGTGGGTGTATATACTGTATGTGAATTAGTATGGTGTGTGTTTGCGTCAGTATATATTGTGTGTATGTGAGTGTTTTCAAGGGGAGGGAAATAATGACTTCCTCATGAGATTGTATCTCGCTCCCCCCTCCCTCCATCTCTCTGTCTGCCTGTGTCTCTCCTTCATTGTGTCTGTTTTCTCTCTCTCTCAAATACACACAGATCACTTGTTATCTGCATGGAACAGCCTTCTCATTCAGACAGCTGCTCAGACAGAGAGGGAGTTGTGTGAAGTGGCAAAAGCCACTTTATTAGGTTCTCTACTACCACTTGGTAGAACACAACATTTGTTTAACCTGTTGCCAGTTCATTCAAGCTTTTACATTTTCTTAACAGAATTGCATGGACTTTAATTTGTTTTCCTAAGCATCTGTGGTATGCTTTTGACAATTATATCTTCTAGACTGCTTCTGTCTAATAGTTCTTTCTCAGTAAAAAAAAATAATGCTAGGGCTGGGCTGGAAATGTATCATAACAACATGTTTAATTTCAGTTGATATAACCAATAATAATTTTTAAAGACCTACTTTTAATAATTACCAGGGGGAAAAAGGTTTGAAGGGGCAATGTGTAAGATATGGCCAGAATTCTAGTTTAAAACATTCTAATTGACATTATCCACAGAATGTGAAGAGGTTACAGTGTTGATGATTTGTCAAAAACGTGTATGGTGTTGCAGCGATATCTGTAGCGTCCAGTCTCCCCTCAGTCCAGAGAACAAAGACGTAAAGCGGCACTGATCATGGTGCGTGTGCGTTTTGATAGTTTGATTATTGTATTAAATCAAAAGTGTGCCTCCTCTCGCCAGGAGTGTGTTTCGCCAGGAGAGAGTGGGCGTTGTCGCCGCAGACCGTTAGCAGTTAGCTCGAATTCAATCAGTGCAAACCCTGGCAACGGATCGGCAATAAAATTAATTTCCTGGTCAGACTGTGAACCCCGCTGTTCAGCCATTCTTCATCGTCTTGGCCACTATGCTAAATGTTGTGAAAACATTGAATGGAGAGCAAGGGAGGACATCATAAGTCAAAACACAGAAACCATCATTTGAAACTTGATGAAAGCATGGACTCTAATCCTTCAATTGAGAGCACATTTACTGTAGATCAAATAGGGACACGGCTCGAATTTTGACGAAAACACTGGCAGGAAACTACGTTTTTATAATCGCTGCCATAGTTTGACACTGTATGACTTGTGAGAAAGACATGCTGACTTTTGACATTATGTGTTTATGGGAAAATGATGAACTAGACTCAAAACTGCATTTATGCTGAACAAATGGTGAAGTGAACTGGGATTTAAGGCATTTTTAGCTGCAAGATTTCATTGAATAAAAGTTAAAAGGGCATTAAAACAGAGTGTTAGTGTGTGTAATTAGACCAGAAGATGCACATCCATTTCATGAGACAGGCGCGTTTGAGAGGGAAGAGTACATCAAAAGTTGGAAACAAAACTCCTGCGAAACAAGTATGTGTGTCCATGCGTGAGGTGTAAATGTTTCCACGTTTTACTTTAAGCCTGCTACCTGAGGTAGGAATCAAGCCAACTGGAAGTTTCTCTGATACACCAGTAAATAAATCACATCAGCATGTGTGCATGTGCATTATGCACATTAATGTTTTTAGGCATTGTGTATGCGTCATGGAAAGCAAGATTCATTCATGATTCACCAGTGAAATTATTTGGCTCCACTGCATATTTTATCACCATGAAACATCAAGTCAGAAAGCACAGGACATTTTGTTTCACACACAGACGGTGAGAGTTTGTACGGGTGAAGTTATCTGGGTGAAAGGGGGAGGATGGTCATTGAGTTTAAACTGTGCAAGAGACACTCTTGAGTGTGTGTGTGTGTGTGTGTGTGTGTGTGTGTGTGTGTGTGTGTGTGCGTGTGCGTGTGTGTCTATGAATTGCACTGCCGCACATCTGGTCTGCTGTTATGGTTTTCACTGAATGGTATGCATATAAAATATTTTTATGCATGAAACATTTTGAGTATTGTGTACATGAAAGGAAAATCCCTACAAGTCTTTTTTACTCTCTGGATCCCCTTCAGCTTCATGTGGTGCTGAATACTTTAAAGTATTTTCCTCATGCAACAAAAATGCACAGAATTCCGAAGATATATATTTTCTGGGAGATGTTTGACTCCTGTCTCTTTTTTAGAGGTTATTCGAGCTGTGTGATATATGACTTTAGGGACAAACGCACACAAAATGAGTGTTGGGAAACACGTGTAAGCTGTAAAGCTTCCAAATACATCCCTTTGGATATCATTTGTGCTGATCTCTGCATTTTTGTCCTGTACAATAACGTCCCGTGCATAAGAGTTCAGTGTCTTTTGCCAAGGTATGTGCATTGTGGGTTCTTAATGGAATGTTCCCGTATTTGTCAAAAATAGAGCTGCAACTATAGTTAATTGCTCCATAGCTGACATCATAGACTTCTTTAGCACCCTGCCAGACAAGACAACTAACTAAATACGTTTTTTCATTAACCTTTATGAAAAATGTTTCTTTTTGACTTTGATAAAGACATTTTTATACTGAAATAGGCCTTGGTTTTACTGTACTGTGAAACACTGTTTTTGCTCATCAGTCATATATGTTCTCTCCCTTATCTCACTTAAAAACTATATTCTTACAGACTTTGGGGGTTCAAATGTCTTTGCTTAACGTGTAAAATCGAGTAAAATGAAATATGCATGTGCAACTTTAATTCAGATCTCAAAAAGTTGTTTTGATTTAGATGCACTTGTCCCAGCACTGTTAGTGATACCTTCAGTTTATGGTTTTGTCATTGCTGTGGGATGTAATTACTTTTTACTGCAAAGACAAAAATTATCACAGCCAAGACACAAAAATAATTTCCCCATGACTCAGACTGTTTTAGTTTCCTCTGAGGTAAAAAAAAAAATAACGCCAATAGCTGGAGAGACACTTCACTTTGAATAAAAATGACTTTAATACTGAGTTGGTAAATGTCTCTTTGTGACTCACCTTGGGATTCTAACATGACATTTGGAAAACAGCACAGCGAAAGAAAGCCACCGTGTCCTCTCCAGCCTCAGCACATAAAGTCAACAATAGTTTGACAGATCAGTTCTCATTCCTCTCGGAAAATGTTTGATGGGCCTTTCAAAAATGTCGCCTTTGTGTGCTACAGAACCAAAGGTCACTACAGGATATTTTATTGAGATTTGTAGCTCATGATGATGGGTTGGGTGTATGCTGGAATGAAGGTATGAAGGTCAGAAACTGTACGCACACACACACACACACACACACACACACACACACACACACACACACACACACACACACACACACACACACACACACAACCACACACAAAGGGTGCTGTAGAGAGATTCAGTGTGAGTCAAGTAAATAAAAAATTAAATATGAGACTAAGTATATTTAATTACTAATCAAAAGAATATCTCCATGTCTCTCATGTATTGTCTGTGTGTTTGGATGTGAGTGTGTTCTTATAGGTGCGCTCTATAAATCCTCCTGAGTGTGTTTCTGTGCAGACTCTCATCTCCTCCTGCCTTTTGACATTCCTCTGAACAGACCTGTAAATGATGCAACCACATCTTTATGGTCTTTCTGTACATGTACTGTACCTGTCTCTTTTTATGGTGATTTGTGCCGTAAGTGTGGAGATGGGTGTGTGTGATCTTGTATATGGCATAATCTATGAGTACAGGAAATGAAAGGAACATATGAGCCAGCGACCATCTTTCATATATTTACTGTATGTGCTCTCTTCTTCCATTCTCTGCCTTGGCACAGAACAGTACAGAACAGGACGTCCTCTCAGTTGGTCAGTACCAGTCGTCTGTAACAGGATACAACCTGTGGTTAAAGTGATTTATAGCTGTGAATCACCTGTTTGAAACCATTTCTTTAGGTTTTTACTATTTTTAAGCTTTTATGAAATATGACAAAAGTTCACCATGCGCTACTAGCTGTTTGAAATATTATGGACCAGATGTTCATGATGAATAAAGATATGATTAATGATCATAAATACTGTAATTTCTCTTCAAGATGTCAAGGCAGTTCTGCTGTTGCTACTCAAATTGAAATTTATAGCGGCATGGCTCCTGGAATGGCTAATATCGCAGCAAGTATTGGCTGGACTTTAAACATTAATATCCCCCTCAGGATGAACTGTAATAACTCTAGTGATCCCTTAGCTGTTCATTTTACAGATATTTTGGTTTATAATACCTGCAAAACGAATCACATTCCAATGAGCCTCAACTGTACTTCACTAATTATCAAATGATAGCATGCTCACACTCTAAACTAAGATGGTGAATACCAAACCCCAATTATGAACACCACTTATAATCTGTCCATGGTTGACACCCTGCAGCATCTTTAACATAAACCTTTATTCGATACAACTTCTATATTAAGCTCCAGAATGTCACTGTGGTTTCAAATTCAATTTGCAATATCTCTTGTTGTGAGGAGTCTGACACAGAAGCCATTGTTTGAAATCTTGAAATGCCACCAATAAAAACGAACCTTCCATTTGAAAACAAGAGTCTTTGTTCAGTGAATCACTTAAAGATGTTTCATATGTGAGTCAAAGGCTGTTGGGTAATGCCGTGGGTTTTGTTGGGCTGCATGCTGATTTCAAAATGCCTTTATGTCCAGTCGTGCGTCAGCACTGACTTTCTTTTTTTCCTGCATCAGCTTCATTGAAGGAATATTGACAACAAATGGAAAAAGTTGTATTTACTGAACACAGATGTTGTGTCATGACGGGGGATCGTGTGTGTTTTCTGAGGAAAATGACAGTTACGGCAAATATGCATGACGTTCCAGTACAGCTACCCCACGAACAGCTTACAGGAAAATTCAGGTTTCATGCCACTTGAGTCCATTTCATAGTTATGGAATTCAGTTTTCGTGGTAGTAATATACAGTAATTATAGTCACCAAGTTAATTGTTGAAATCTGGGAATGTGGCAACATCAATAACCAGTAGATAAGTAGTCTGATGGAGTAGTTTATTAGGTACACCCAACTAAAACTAATGCAGTCTAACACAACAGACTTGCAAAAGATGTCACCTTCACTAAATCCTATGTCATTTGCTTTACACAGAAAGGTGTTTTTGTTATTTAGTCTACCCTCACAAAGTAATAACATCGATCACTGTAACGCAAAAGACTGGGATTTTGTGGGTTCATTTTGGGAAAATGTAAATATATAAAATTGTTCTTATATTTTGGTCATTTTTTAAGAAAATGGAGTGGATTTATGTCTTTATGGTCAACAAACCGTTTTCTAAATTGTGACTCTCTCTCTCTCTCTCTCTCTCTCTCTCGCTCTCTCTCTCTCTCTCTCTCTCTCTCTCTCTCTGGCAGGTAACCACATGCTGTTACGAGTGTTGCCCTCGGTTTACCCCAGACAACCAGATACCATCCACTGTCACCTAGGCAACCTCACTGCGATGATGTCACACCTGGAGTCCCCAGAGCAACAACACCTAATCCGACTCATTCAAATTGTTGCCGAGCAACATCCACTGGTGAGTGGTTGTGTTGTTTGTGGTGTAGTTTGGTTAGAAAATAAAGCACAACGCACTGTGGGTAAATCAAACTATATTGATATATAACATACTACTATGTTGTTTTTTTATTACGGCATTGGCCGAAGTGAACTACCTCATTTATTTCACTGTCACTGATCGAAATATGAATTATATTTTATCATAGTTAATAAAAACTTTTTGTTGGCACTATCTACTGTTTCAAGAAGCCTAGTAACATCTAAAACAAGTACCCTTCTAGCTGTATTAGATACTAATATGAAATGATAATGAGGTAGTTACAATACATCATATTGTGGGGATATTTGAAAATAAAGCACCATCCAACTAAATCAGGACTGAGTCTCTGTGGCCATGCCTTAAGTTTACATTTACCTTGGTTTTGGCTTACAATGATGTATGTGTGTGGCTTTTGTGTAATATTTCTGCCCATGAGTCAAGCTTAATCAGAATTTGTACTATTCAACTTCCCAATATCCTGTAATGAGCTCATGTCGAAATATAGAAAAAGCCACTGGATCGTAGTTAGAAGTGATGAAATGGAGCAGTGCATGTGGAGTGCACATTTCTCTATAGGAACTCCCCTTAATCCTGTACATTTCGTAACAGAGCTGCTGGTGGTCAACCTGAGGGGAAAGTACCACATACCAGCAAACAGAGCACATGGTGGTAAAATGTGGTCTAATGTCACTCCTCATGAAACCAAACCAGCCATCTGGAGTTATTCTAATCTCCACCCACCACAGAGAAATACAAAAAAATGTGGTTATGACTGTAGCTGCATTCATCACAAAAGTTACCAAATCGTCTGCATCCTAATATTCACTTACTGGAAGTGATTGAAGCGATGAACCGTGACAACAATGTGGAGTCAAGCATCTTCTCCCTGGAGAACAGATAAGTGTTTGTTATTAATATGATTATTCAGAACGAGTGAGTCATAGAGTAGCAGAGGAAGGGCCCGGACATGGTGGGCATCCGGTCCTGGACAGACAGTCCGGTGGTCAAGCTTTTTGTTTATTATTACTGACCAGTATGTTCATCCCTATCCAAGGTTACTCCTCTCACCTCAAGCCTTCATTAAAGGCCCATTGAACTTTTGTTAGGGATTGAGTGATGGTGCCAAAACGCTGATTAAGGATTACGGCTATAATCAAAAGCAATGAATAATGCTTTCTTCCCTCTCTAACTTTGTTTCTCCTCACCCGAACAGATGTTGAGCCCTCAGGTGCCCACACTCGTCAGTTACCTAGAAGACCAATCCCTAACTGAGGCTCTACTGGGCGCGCTCGTGGACGTGTCACAGGCCAGCCCTTCTTCACTGGTCAGCTTTCTGCCAACGCTGAGGATTGTGGGACAACAATGCCCTGCTCTCTTGGGTCACGTGGCCAAAATCCATGGAGCCGTGGGTATCATCAGCGAGGTACAAACACCGCAGTCAAAGCACACACAAATTACCCAAGTTCACGTTCGTGTGCAGCAGTGATTTGCAGCTGATACAGGAAGTGGATACATATTTTTCACTAGACTCTGGAAGGCTCCAAGAGTGTGCTAATCCCAGCCAAGAAATAATAATAATAATGTTCTTTATACACTTTGAGTTTTGTACAGATTAAACAAACAAGATATAACGTGTTAATTAGTGAGGCAGGCAAGCCATTTCCCTCTGTTTTCACTCTTTGTGCTAAGCTAAGCTAACTGTTGGCTGTTGGCGTCAACTACATATTTACTTTAAAGACATGATAGTAGTATCGATCTCCTCATTAACTTTCTACAAGAAAGAGAATACGTGTATTTCCCAAGATGTAGAACTATTTCTACAAAGAAAGATTTGCAATTATTACATTAAGGTACATAAAGAGGAACAATTAAGGGTCTGAAGGCAATAAGAAGGTAATGAAGGTCCTTGAAATGATTCTTACTCTGAACTTTGTACCTGTCATACACAAGGTGGTGTGTTAGCTGTCTGCAGCAAATGTCTGTATTGTCAGTGTTTGTGTCTGTTTGTTAAAATGGCTTGGGGATAATGCTATTAATACACCCCACGTCTGTCTAGCAGTGGGTGTTCACACACACTGAAACGGGCAGTAGTGATTATTCCAATGAGTAGGGAGGAACTGGCTGCACTCTCACATGACTTGCTCTCTATTGTCCTGCCAAGTGTAAAGCACACACTCATCCACCGGACAGGCCGGGCACGGAAGACCCGGAAGGTTTGAACTGCAGTCCGACACCACACACATCAGTGTTCAGGAGCGTCTCTTCTAAACGAGCGCACGCCGGCTCCTCGGAGAGTTCTGTCTCTCTACAGCTGAATAGAGAAGAAGAAACGCAGCAAACTGCTCTTCTGGCAGGGAGAGAAAAAAAAAATCTAATTTGAAGGAACAGTTATAGAGCAGCTCTGTCAGCCTAATGGTGCAAGAACGACACAATTTAAGGGACTACTAACCGCAAGAATGTGTTCTTCAAAAGGTGACAACTTCAACTGAACTGCACTTGTGTGGCAGACCTTGCTGGTGATAGCACCAATTTGATGTAACAGGTATTCATTTTTCAAAATACTACTACTAAAACTACTGCTACTAATAATATACTTTTTTGGAAGACTTACAAAATCTAAATTTGTTTGCAGTAGTCTAAATGTGTCCCATGAGCCTCATTGTGGCCAACCCATGAGTTAAACCCTTGGCTGCCCTACAGACTTGGCCGCTCATTTCCTTCTAATGGCACTCATTTTGACGTAAAAAGTGGTGTTTCAGCCATTAACTCGCTGTGATTGGCCTCTGCAAAAACACTTGAGCTGCTGATTGCAGGTTAATTAGCCTAGCAACTGGAGCAAACTGGCATCTCTGCTGACTGACGGGCTGGAGAGGGAGGGCGTGATGTCGGCTGAGCTGTCTCACACACACATGCACACAGTGGAAGGTCAGTGATTATGTGCTGTCTTATCAGCTTGCTTGACACTTGACCCCACCTTCATTTTTAGACAGTGGCATGGCTCTAAGGATGGCACAGTAATGTCAGTCGGTTCACCACTTTGGTCAAGACTGAAATATCTCCACAACCGTTGGACGGATCGCCGTGAAATTGGGCTCAGACATTCATGGTCGCCAGACAATATGTCCTACTAATTCTGGTGGTCCCATGACTTTTCCTCTGTTGCCAGGATGGGACTGACATTTTTAAGGGAAGTGGATTTATTGCCATGATGACATTGTGTCATCTGATGGTTTAAATCAATGCTTCTAATTCCTCTATTTATATTATCTTTTCTTCCCATCTGAAAGTGGTTCGGAGTAGCCTAGAGGTTTCTGTTGGCCAGGCTTTAAAACACCTACCGTCTGTGGTAGATTGCAACACAGTAAATGCACAGTAAATGTTGCTCCCCTTTGTTGAAAGTTTTGCCAGTAAGAGACAACATTAATAGAAAATAATTGTAGTTTAGTTTCTGAAAAGTGAGCACAGTTTGTGGAAATACTGGATTTAAACTCCCGGGCAAAGATGTTCTCATCCCGGGAAGACAGTAAACACCCGTCTCAAAAATACCTTGGAAGATGCAAACCTCTGCTGGATAATATTAAAAATATGTTTGTATGAGTGGAGGGAGTGCTGTTCTCACATATGGGGCTAGCCTGACATATGAGTATACAGTGTATGACTCTTACAGACGTAGCGTGTCCATGTAACACTGTGTAATGATTGAATGAAGTAGGATGAAGTCACACATTACAGTCAGTCTGTAATGTGTGTGTGTGCGGAGCGATGCAGGTGACAGCAGGACAGCTTGAGGGCTCCCCCTCCCTCTTTTCCTCTGGGTCCATTTAACGCAGTTTAACGACAATTTGGGCAAATTAATGAAAGGGGGAAATATGGCACGACTCCCACACACACACACACACACACACACAGATTATGGAGCTGGAAACCATAATACAGTTTTCTATTGCTTCAGGGCAACCTTTCCTCCTCAATCTTCTTGTCGAAAAAACCTGCCAACCCAGCTTCAGACACAAATGCATACACTCACACTCACACACACACACACACACACACACACACACACACACACACACACACACACACACACACAGACACACACACACACACATGCACGCAGTTGGTCAGGCCTCAGTGTCCTGTCTTTCTTCACATTGGAACCATTTGGAAAATAACCCATGTTTTTCTGGGAAAGGCCTCTGCAGAGGCCTCCTGGTGATGGCAGTGGAGAGTACCTCCTGTGGGTTCGCGTTTGTGCCACACACACACACACACACACACACACACACACACACACACACACACACTTTCTCACTGGGATGCATTTGTACTTGAGTGTAACATGATTGCACAACACTCTTTCTGGTTTCCTTTACCTCCTGAAGAGTTAATCTATATTGTGTTGTATATATTCATCAAAGTAAGACAAAAAGAAGAAGAAAAGCCTGTAAGCTTTAACACTGTCCAACCCAAAAGTTATAAACCCTAGTTTTGGAAAACCAAGATTTTTTTTACTTTGTCTTAATAATGTTACAGAATTGTGTTGATTGAATACTAAATACATTTTTAAGGTTGTAGTTTGTGGTGTTGCTTTGCATTATACTGCATTTTTTAACAGTCTTTCTTAATATATTGACTCTTTTTCAATGTGGATTAGGTTGACAAAACATCAGAAACACTTTTCAATATTGTGCAGTCCAACACAACATCACCACAAAATATGCAGTACAACCTCAATACGTAACAATTAAATATTGTCTTCGCAAAATGTTAACGATTATGATTATATCATACCTTCAAAAAAACAATTATTTTACGAGCCAAAATTAAGATTATGAGGCTGCACTGTTTTAACATTGTTAACATTGTGTACCATCTTCATATTGCTACACCTCCAAGGCGTCTCAAGATAGTACATCTAGAAGACTACGTTTTACCTGGGGCCTATACAACCTATTTAAAATAACAGTTTGAGAGGGTAAAAAGAAAGTCTTCGCTAATAGCTCCTAAAAATATAAAACCTGACAAGGGGTTGCAAGTTACGAGCCAAAGAGGTTGGGGACTACTGGCAAGGAGAGGTAACATGACACACAGTCCACATGAGCTTAAATCATAGCTCCAGGAAAAACATTTAGCGCAAAAACAAAAGTGAAGTATAACTTAAAAAATGTAACTTAAGTGTGATGTTTTTGTACTTTGCTGAAATTCTTCACATTTACTCCGTTCAGATAGACATTTTTCAGATTTCAAAGGTTAAATCATCCGTCCCTTTGATATATATATACACAGTCATTGTCATTGTCGCAAGTGATTAATGTGCTGTGGGAAACAAAGGACACAGTCATGCACACAGGAGTATTTCAATGGGGCTTGTTAGTGGGCCAGATTGTAGCTCCAAAGGAAGCAGAGAGATCAGTGTGCTGATGGACAATCAGGGGAAACTAAGTGACCGAGCAAACAAGGAAAGGAAGAAACAAAAAGAAACAACAGGTTAGTGAGCAGAGCACAGATTTGTCTTGTTGCTGGACGGATGCAGTGTTTTCTTTTTTTTTTTAATCATTCAATATTAAAATTAAGTTTTTAATCAGATATCTCCTGCACGCAAAAACATGTTCTACCACCAGAGGAGATGTTCTCCCAGTGTTGTTGGAATAATGATAATGGGGTGATGGAGCCAAGTTGTGTCTTTCTCAGAGGACGTGTTTATGTGTGTGTGTGTGTGTGTGTGTGTGTGTGTGTGTGTGTGTGTGTGTGTGTGTGTGTGTGTGTGTGTGTGTGTGTGTGTGTGTGTGTGTGTGTGTGTGTGTGTATCGGTTTGTGTAGTAGAGCACACGTGAGACAGAAAGAGCTGATTTATTTCTCCAGATTCGTGTCTGTCCATCCATAATTTTTTGGTGAACATTAAAAGTTAGAATTAAATGTAACAGTTCTTTGTTTTTTGTTAACTTCCTGTTGTTGTGGTCATTGCAGGATTTTACAGAAGAGTTTAGTCATGAGTTAAACCAGTCATGTGTTTGAGACATCAAATTAAGGCCAAGTGCTTTTTTCCCAGACAATTAAACACAATCTGTGTCATTTGATGATGAAGCAGAGCTTCATTTGACCTGTCAGGCTTTTAAAAGTATTACGCTTATATGTCTGAAATGATGCAAGTTGTGCTTATGCTGTAATTTTTGGAAGTACTTTAGTGAGTCCTTAAAAAGTAAAACATCTCAACAGCAAAAACTTGAACTATGTGGAGAATTAGCTCACATCCTACTAAAGTCTTTGTACCTGCAGCCTGCACTCCACGCTCACAAACTCCTAAATACCTACCTTAGCATGTTGTTATAAAGTCAAGTTGTACCTTTCCTGGTAGTTTTGACATCCCCGTATAAATATAACATCCTACAAAGTGTGCTTGTGAAACATGCCCAAACTATGCAGTAACTTCATTCTTCTCTCCTCGTTACAAGGTGTGCTTGTGCTCTGTAAGCACAGGTTGGCTCTGTCTGTCTTTCTGTCCTTCCATTGATCAATCAATCAGTTTGTCTCAAGGAGGAGGAGAGAGAGGTCTGTTTTTTTCAGTCAAAGCAGTGTGAGTTCTTTCGAGCGTAAATCCTCTTTTTGCTTAAAGATGTTGTGTTGGCTTTGGTTCTGCTCTCAAACACAGCCAGAATGGACAGTTTAAAAAGGGATTAACTGAAAGTTGTTGCATTATGATATTGCACATCATAGGACATTTATAAAAGAGAAGTATGAACAATCCTTTGACAATCAAATATGCATAACAGAGGGTAAAACCTTGTTGTTCTTTGTCAGAGGTGAGCAGGTTGTATATGCTCTGGATACACAAAAGCACACTGAGAATGACAAAAAGTGTGTTACCCCTAGTGGAAAGTAATGCCAAGTTTGCCAAGAGCATGTGTTTGCATTTAGTATTGTTTGTCGTGATTTAGAAACAAAAGAAGTTGCACCAAACCCCCCACAAACTTCTTGGAAGTGTAAATCCAATGTGTGTCGAATTAGATAAAATATACTCTTTTTCTTCACCAAAACACATGCAGTGACATAAAGAAAATACTTTCAAGCTGTCCTATAACACAACAGTGGTGCCATATTCAGTAATCTTCTGTGTATTTAGAAACAACCACGACTTTAGAAATAACCATAAAACTGGATGTTTTTGTACAATAAAACAACTTGTTGGCAATCACAACAGCAGATATTTTCCTTTTAACGTCTTGTCTTTCGCTCTGTGTCGCCTCCTTTCTCCAGACTCATGCTCGCAGCGTGTTGGTCTACCTGGTGTCCTGTCTGGGCAGCATGGAGCACAGCTTTCACCACACACTGCTGCTGGAGATCAGAGCTCTTACCGACCGCTACCCATCTTTACTGGGAGGCTGCGGCAAAGACATCTACAGGATGAGCAACTCGTTCACTGCTATAGCCCGACTGCTGGGGAGACGACTGGAGGAGAGCACGGCCGTGCACTGCAGGTTAGGAGACGGGCATTTACAGGCCGATGTTTTCATGCTACTACGTCTGTTCTCTTGTTCATGACACAAAGCGTAACCTACTGAAATTTAGATGAGCTGGAGGGCTTTTCTTATCCAGCTGATGTGAAGAAAGTGAACCCATCATATGAAGGAACTGCTCCATCATCGCACTCAGACTGATGTGTTTGCCTGTATTGTCTTTGTTTGTTTTGTGGTCTCGTCACTGGTTCAAAGTTGGAAAAAGGTGATGTCATGTACTTCACTTCACCGATCAGCATGAAGTAATATTTGAATGCAAAAGTAACATATTAGTTGTGGGGTTGTTTGATCCAATCTGATCAATCTGCACACTTTATGTTCATAAAGAACATTTTGAAAAACTAAACTTTGATTGTTGCCAATTTACTCATTACATTTTTGGGGGCTTTGAAAGGTGTTGATAAATGATAATGGATAATGTACATCAATTGTAAACAACTGGATTGAAGAGCAAATTTGATAATGAAATCAGTATTAATGAAATAATTGAAACACCGATACCTGTTTGAACCACAGGGCGTTTGTTTTCACAGAGAATAATTAGAAACGTGTTTGAAACTTGCACAAAGCCAGGAGAATACACATACTTTGGCCCAATATTCAATATAATACGTTACTAAAACAAAAAGATTTGTGATTCTTTGTCTAAGTCTGTCCTCCTATGACGTCTTTCATATAATTTCTATATTTACAATATGTGAATAAAACTGCTTCATAATGCAGTACGCACGCACAACATGTGAGGACAGTATGCCTGTGCTTTTGTGTGCGTGTGTGCATGTGTGAGTGTTAATGTGCATACGTTGACTGGGATTCATCTGGCTGCAGTGTGGGAGTGACACGCACAGCTCTCTACGAAACAAAAACATCATGTGCAGGATTGGGAGCTTCCAAAGACTTTGTTTGGGGTCTTCTGGAAGAAAGACAGAGGGAACGAGGGATTGAGAGGGACAGGATGGTTTATTAGTGAAAGAGCCCGGGGGAAGACGGAAGAAAAACAATAAAGAGACAGTTGGATGTCCTCTTTCAGCAAACAAGTGGACTGTTTAATGAAGTTATAAAGGCCACTTGTGGTGGAACAATAGGGAGAGAAATAAAGAGAGCGAGAGATGAAGGGAATAATTAGTTTGGTTAAAGATCAAAAGAGAGGAGAAAGGCCCCATGGTGAGGGACAAATAAAAACAAAAACAAATAGAGAGGGAGAGAGGAGGACAGATGGAGTGAGAGACACAGAAATAGAGCTAGTCATCGTGAGAAAGCAACAATTACAGAAAGGCTAGCCAGGGGAGGGAAGGAGGGAGGAAGGGGGAGAGTGAGGCTATTGAAATCCATCCAAATGTGTCTGTCCAGCTTCATCTCACGTGCCCACCACATGCAATCCAACCCTTTGCCCTGTTTGTGTGTGCTTTTTACAGGGTAGATGAGGCGTGCCCGCCGTCTCCTCGTGCATCTCTCCCAGGGGGAGAAGGGGGAGGAGGGGGAGGTCGGGGGTCAGAGCAGCGGCTGCAGGTGAAGATCCAGGCCTTTGAGGAGAAAATGGGGGAGGAGGGGGGAGAGGAGGAGGAGGTGGAGGAGGACTCCCCTGCCCCCCAACGACGCTACAGCCTGAGCCAAGCGGTCAGGGAGGAGCGACGAGAAATGAGATTCAACAGGTCGGTTAGCATGTCACATGAAACCGCTCTGCTGAGTATCTGCTTAGATCTGACTGGATGGTAACAATTTTATGAACAATAGACTGTTATCACTGTGCAGCCTGCTGGATTTTTATGATTTCCAGTCATATTAAGAAGAGATCCCTTGAGCCAAGAACACATTATTCTATTTCTGTTTATTGAAGAAAAACAAAGACAGTCCATCCAAAGATACAGTTTTTATTGAAATAACTCCTAAAAAAAACCTGGAAAATGTTTGTATGCTGAGAGCACAGAACAGGGATGCTTTTCATTTGCTCTGCACTCCAACAAACAAAGACAGTTCATTCAGCTTTGATTTGGATTGATGAACGTAGGAACTTTTGCTCTTTTTTTAGACAAACAAACCAAAGCCCAAGCAAAGGCAGACACAGACCACAAAGGATCAGTATCTTATTAAGCAAAGTCATGCTGATGCCCCACAATACTCCTGCCATGCTTTGAAATCCATGCATTGTCTTCTGTTTTATGTTTGTCACTTAGTCTTTACAAAAGCTTTGTCAACAATGTTTGGCCACAGAACCCTGGAACAAAACTAGATTTATAATTTAAAAATGTTCTGGCCTCTCTTAGGTCAAAGAGCCTGGCCCTCCACGCTGGGCGCTCGCGCTCCATCAACTCAGACACCGGGGAGGACGGTGACGGCTCGGAGCCGAGCCCAGACAACATGTTCTCCGACACATCGGTGAATTCGCAGAACCAGGAAGCACCGCCTGTCGAGAGGAAACCCAAGGGTGACGGCTCGATGCCCTTCACAGCTGCCCTGAACAGAGCGGTCAAAGAGGCCGAGGAAGGTCAAAGCAGAGAGAAGGAGGAGGAGCACGCTGACAGACTCTTCATCCATTTAAGAGACAGTATGGAGACCATCAGAGAGTTCTGTCGAGACATGGTGCAGCAGATCCCCATGCCAGAGCAGTGTGCAATAGAAGGTAATGTGGACATGACGAACGGCAGGCTTTCTTTAAAATAAGTGCTGAAGATGATTTGATGACAGTGTTATTGGTTTATTCAGCAGGGGGAGAAGTGCAGTAAAGAGAGAGGCAGATGGAGGGTTTGTGTAACCTGCTGAACCTGAATGAGATTACATTCAGAAGAGGTGGCTGGGGATGATTAATGATACAGCTCCTCTTCTCTTCTCCTCTCACACTCCCACACTATCCTTCTTCATCTCACATACACACACATTTAGACCCAATCAGACGAGGATTTATTTCTGGAGGGGGAATAGTTTTGTTTTAATATTTCATGTGCTTCTCAGTGATTTTACTCCCATCCAGAGGGCATATGAGCGTGATTTTTTTTCCTTTTACCCCAGTATTAGTTACAGATTCATATCCTGTCTGGACAGACACCTTATATTGTATATTGCGTATTTTTGTGTGTGGCATCAAGAGGATCCTGTAGCATATATCCCTGGTATGAACTCCAACAATTTGGCAGTGGCAGTTTAGTTACTGAGAAGCAAAGCAAATATTTTGTTCCATTTGTCCAAATACAGCCTTAAGGCGACGTTGAATGATACCATTCACTGAATTGTCTTTGTTCCCCATTGACCTCATCCACAGTGTTACATTATATTCAAACCACCATGAAAAAAATAATGTTGGTTAAAATCTGCACTGCAGATTTAAAATGGCATCATCCTAAATGGATCAGTGTGATCAATTTCTTGTTGGTTTCACTGTTTTCATAGGAGTGTTGCCAGACCTTTCCTTTTATTCAGCTGCAGACTCCAGTGAACTTGTACTTGTTGTTAATCTGGAGGGAAAGAATGTACTCTTATATAAAACCTATGAACCAAACTCTATAGGGCAAATGTCACTGAGCTAATTTGTTAATGGAAAAATTAATCAAGGAATTGTTTTGAAATGGGCAGGGTTATTAGATTCTGTTACATCTCTACAACACAGTCAGGTTTAAGTAGGAACAGATGAGTGTTATGCATACATGTAGTATGCATGAAGTACATGTATAGGTGCAGTTTTGTGTGTGTGTGTGTGCACGCATGCTTTCATACCTTAGTTCCAGCAGTACATACTGACTAGAAACAGGGGTCAAGCAGTTCATGTGAAAAAGCAATGAAATGAGAACCTCTTCCAAACTAATCTAATCCACTTACTTAAACTTTGTAATCCATTTTCACATTTCCCCCCTGATTCTTCTCATATTCAGTAATTTGATATTTGATATATTTTCATTAATGCCTTATGATTTCTGCTTATTTTCCATTTTTCAATTTGATTTGCTTCACTTGACTTAAGACTTCATTGCCATTTTGTTACGTTGCACCGCCTTTTTTTATGCAGCCCCTCCTGTAATGATAATTCCTAGCAGCTAAATTCAACCAACGCCAACATGGAATATGCATTTGATACATGAGATAAGCATATTTTACAAGATTAACACATAAAGACATGAAAAACCTCTGGTAGCTTACGCCCCCATTTATGTGTGTGCACATCAGTTCACACTTTACAACACATAATTACTTACATGAGTATGCAATAGGACAGTAAAGTCCTTTCTCTATTCCTTAGTCTGAGTCATCTGCAGCAGTGAGCCCCACCTATGGGGACACAGCTTCAGTCTTTTGAACATATTAAGAACAGACAACACTCTCTCTCACACACACACACACACACACACACACACACACACACACACACACACACACACACACACACACACACACACACAGCTCCAGACTCAAACATGACATGAGAGGTGATGATATTTTGATTGACAGGAGGGGATGTTATTGCTCCGCCTTTGGCCTTAATGTCATTTTAACTAAGAGGCAGCCAGGAGTCACATATACACACACACACACACACACACACACACACACACACATGTATGCACTTGTGTAAAACAGGAAACAAGACTAAAAAATAACAAACTCCTCCTTTGGCCTCTGGTTAATTAATTACATCTGAAAAAATAATTTAAATATACAAATGTTAAACGCATACACATAGACAGACATTCACTCCTCCATTCATAATTGGTGCTTTGCATTTTCTCTTAATGAGAATCGGCCCCTTAGCACTTGATGATGTCACAGGTGGTGTCAGCTGGATGATGTCATCATGGAGCTGCCGACCCCTCTAGCTCAGGGGATGAGGACTATACAGAAGAGTTCACATGTATCCTCAATCCAAACATTGACACACACACACACACACACACACACACACACACACACACACACACACACACACACACACGTTGACACAAAAATTATACAGCGTCACCGACTATCGGATACAAACAACCACTCTTAGAAACTCACCTGTGCTAAAGAGTGATGCAGGATAAACATACACATTATAGTTCATACACATGTAGTTTCAGATTCTCGACCATATTGTGTCCTACAATTTTGTTTTGTGCAGTTTTAAGGCATCTGAGTTTATCCCCATGTGCTGAAAAACAAAGTAAGGTTGAGTTTGGCTTTATATCACTTTGAACCACTTCAGTCCCCTGAAGCATGGATAGTTTCACTTTGTTATTAAGAGAAGATATTTAGAAGATGTTTGATTTCTTTAACCATTTTTGTGAAAGGCTCTTATTCGCTTACTTTGAGAGTTACATGAGAAGATTGATACCACTCTCATGTTTGTCTCTCTGATATAAGTCTACAGCCAGCAGCCAGTTGGCTTAGCTTAGCAAAAAGAAATCAAACAGGGGGAAATAGCCATCCTGGCTCTGACTAAAAGTAACTGCCTACCATCACTTAAAAACTGATTTGTTTAATCCGCACATAAAACAACTATTTGCCGTTGTACGGGAGATTTTGTTCCGCACCTTTGTCTGTTTGTACAGCCTGCTTAATGCTCATATGGATGTTCGCCTGTAAAGCCCTTATAGATAAAAACGTGGTGTCAATTAAAATTATGGGAGCGTATCATTATGCGGACAACCTCTGCTTCTCTTTTGAATGCTGTCTTTTGTGCTGCAGCTGTAGGCTCCTTTACTGGGTTGGACATCCACACTATCCACATTCTTTGTTTTTTCTAACTTTCCACCACAAAGTGAATCGACTTATTAACAAAATGTTGTGTAATTATTGCTCTAAACACAGAAGAAATCCTAAACCTCTTTACTCGTTAAATCAGACACAACTAAAACTTATTTTTACTCTTTTTTTTGTCTTCATTGCATAAAATACAAATGAAATGCTAAAATGAAGCACTCCAAAAACAAAAAAAATACATATTTTGATCACCATTCTGATCTAGATGATTTCCACATGAAGCACAGAAACGTGAAACCGTAACTGGTTTCTTGTCCCTGGCTTTGAGGTGGGAGTTCGTGGGAGGTGGTGGTGGGAAGAGAAGACGTCTTCTGATGATTATAAGACGCGGTGTCCCTGCATGAATCACTCTGTAAACATGTTCCCAAAGTTACATAGATTTCATGTTCAAGGGGTGGAGAGGAGCACACCAAGACAGAGAGCTAACTGACACTGGTTTAGCCTGGACATTTCAACTTGAGCATCTGCTAAATGCAGGCTGCAGGCTGAAAACCCACCTCTTCAGGAAGTGCTTCCCTGAGCCTTCCACTTAACGCTTATTGTATTCATACTAGCTTGTTGCACTTATTGTATTCGTATTACTTATAGCGCTAACTGTTTTTCTTGTTTCTGCACTGTACTTTGGCTCTGAGTTATGCTCTGCTTCATGCTCTTAGATGCTTGTTTGGAAAAGGAAATGTACTTATGACTTCTGGTGACTAGTAGTTCTTTTGATTACCAATGTTGATGCACTTATTGTAAGTCGCTTTGGATAAAAGCGTCTGCTAAATGACTGTAATGTAATGTAATATAAATTTTGCAATTTTGATGTGTTTGTTTGTCTTCTTTTGTGTGTCAGATTCAAATCGAGGGTGTGTGGCCAAGCTGTCGTTCTCCTGTCCTCTTAAGGGCCACTACTGTCTGTACGCCAAGTCCTGCTTCAACATGACCAGCCGACAGCCTCACCTTTGGATACACATCATGCTGCTACACCTACAGGTGCACAGACAATGTGGTTCTGGTTTGAAGTTGGTTTACATTGCAGAGTAGAATAACATGTTGTGCCCTTTTGAAACACTTTTATTTAGCAATAGATCAATATAACAAGCTTTAAGTCAACAGTTGATTCTGAAGGTCTCCATGTCATTTTGGGAATATATGAAGAGCTGTACAGTTGAGGATTATCCTGGAACGCAAGATGTGGTTGCATCTGTTCAAATGTAAACTGGCAAACAAGAGTAGCTTTGTTTTCCCAACCTTTTGTTCTCCTTTTTGCCAATATTTTTACTCTGTCTCTATCCAAACCATATCTCTGTTTTGAATTTGAATTTTGTTTCCCCGCTGTTTTCTTTTCTCTTTCTTTTGACCAGAGTAAATCCAGTGTCGCTCTCTGCTCCAAGGATGAGTGTGTCCAGAGGCTTGCCACTCTTTGGGAGAAGACGCAGCTAAAAGGAGCTCACAGCTTCCCCATGGCTATGACACAGAACACCACCCCACACAGGAAGGTACGTGTGTGTGTGTGTGTGTGTGTGTGTGTGTGTGTGTGTGTGTGTGTGTGTGTGTGTGTGTGTGTGCGTGCGTGCATGCTGCTTCCCCCTATCTGTCTCAAGCAGAGGGAATGAAGTCATCAGTAGTGAAACCAAAAAAAACTAAACTCCAACATAGGAAAGTGTCAAAGTTCAACATCCACTTTGTTTGAATATGGAATGCACTAAATGGACAGTTCTGTATACAAGGCCTCTACTTACCCCAACGCCTCGTCTTCATCATGTCTGTCTGTGTGTGTGTGTGTGTGTGTGTGTGTGTGTATGTATGTATGTGTGTGTGTGTGTGTGTGCCTGTGTGTGTGTGTTTGTGAATATGCATGCTCATTTCAATGTCTGTTTTTGTAAGTGTGTGGATGTGGGTGGTGTTCCTCATGCTGCCCTTTCGTAATGTGACAAGCTAAGTGGTCTCTGGGAAATAACTAGACCCACAAAGAAAAATACAGCTGTGGTTTGTCTTTCTCTAAACTTGTGTTGTGGATTCTATCAGATGGACCAGCTATAGTTACCACATGGAACATTAACGTAGTTATTCATAAACACACTAACTTTACACAGGGCAGTAGTGGTGGAGTTAGTATTCAGATACATTACTTAAGTAAGTAAAAGTACAAATTCCACACTGTAAAATTAATTTTTAGTTGTAATAAAAATGTATTTAAAATAACTGTTTGGTTGTTAGTTTGTTAAGCAACTACTAACTAATGCTGTGAAATAGTTCTAGTAAAGTAAAAAGTACAATATTTCCCTCTGATCTGTGAGTAGAAGTGAAAAAAAAAGACGCATGTTCAGTATAAGTACCTCAAATTTCTACTTGAGTAAATGCACTCAGTTACATTCCATCACTGCAGGGCAGGACGATTCATGCTGTGTGACGCTCAACGGTTCAAACATGGTTGTAAACTTCTGTTTTATGGTTTTCACTGCATCAGTCTCCATTAAAACCTCTGATTTACGTGCTTACCCACTAGTAAAATATGCTTTGTGCGGTTCTCGACTGGCCCCAACTGGACCGCTCATACCTTCAAGGAATAGTTTGACATTTTGAAATCAGCATATTTGCTTGCTTCTGAGTTAAATGAGAAGATCAACACCACTTTCACATCTGTGAAGTATGAAGCTACAGAACAGCAGACAGTTAGCTTAGCATAGGACTGGAAACAGCTAGCTTGGCTTTGTCCAAAGATAACAAAGTGTGATGTGATGATCAAAGCTGGCATTAATAAGATGACTAACCGGTAGCGACCCAACAAACCTGCCGACACACTGTACACTGACAGAATGATACACTTTCGACGTCCCTTTTTGCTTTAACATGGGTTTTCATTTGTCAGGTAGCACCAAGAAAAAACACCAAAAAGAGAAGATGAGATTTAACAGCAAAGAGGGAATAAGAAGGCCACGACCTTTCCCTCCATCCATATGCTCTGCATTTCCTCAGTGCTTTCCTTCCCACTCTATTAGTCCGACAGCTTCACTCCTGTCGCTGTCAGCCAATAAGAAACACATGTAGTGGAAGACGAGGAGGGAAGAGATGCGAGAGGAAGAAAAGCTATTACATACATCAGACAGAAAAGGTTATCGATTGTGTCTGTACTGACAGGGAGATTTAAAAGGATACTATAGGGCTTCACGAGGCTCCAGAAGTTTAAGAATGAGTTATGTACAGCCTATGGCATCTTATGTTAGTGGTTTTATGACAGAGATAATAAAAGGCTGGTGTGAGCAAAGATGAGAGGGATGGAGAGAGGTAAGAGCTTCAAGGATGAACAGAAAAGAAAGGATGTGAGATACTTGGGAGGAAAAGGTTGAGAAAGGTACATTAACAATGAAAAAGGTAATTGGTTTAAAAAAATGGAAACCGTAAAAAGACTTGAAAAGTCGGTCAGGGGTCAAGAGATAAAGATTAATCGAAGATTAATCTGAAATGAGCCCCACGAAATTAGAGAGCTGCACCATCGTTGAGTTAATCACAAGAGACATAGATCAGTACGAGAGAGCAAAGTGGAGACTGAAGGATGAAAGAAACGGACATTATGGGAAATAATGGGCAAGATTGGAAAAAAAAACTCCAGGCACTGAGTGATTAAGATAAAGCACAGTATTCCTCTACCGTCTGTTGTCCCTTAAAGACGGTAGACGAATAAAAGGCGTAACTGGAGATGAGAGAGAGCTAAGATTACTAAAAATAATGGTTCAAGGAGAGGAAAGTACACAAACAGTATTGTAGGATACGCAGAAGAAGTAAAGACACAAAATGTGATGTGTGGAGTGATTAAACGCTGATGAAGGAGGAAGATGTGAACATGCAGACTGAAAAAGATGGTGGGAAAGATTGTGAAGAAGTAGAATAGAATAAAACAAATTGTGGCGAGGATGTGGCAAGAGAAAAGAGGAAGAGGAAGAGGAAAAGAGGGAAGACATTGCATGAGATATGACAGCAGCAAAGTGGAAACCTGAGAAGGGAGATATTTGACAAGTATTGTTTCACCTTCTGCCTTTAGCCCGGAGTTAGAGCGTTTGTTGATACAACTTTGGGTGGAGATAAAGTTTGGTGGAGGCTGAGGATGAAGGAGAAAGGCTGAATACCAAGAGATAGAGTGAAGCTAAAGACTGAGATTAGATAAAGATATTTGGGGAAGGAAAGACAAAAAAGAAAACAGGCAGGATGTGGTTTACATGTGGGAATTGTTGCGTCCGTCTGTGCCTGGTTGGAATGGCTTATAACATCAGGACATCATGCCCAGACATTGTTGGACATTTTCCTGAGAGACATATATAAAGCCTTTGCCTTGTTTATTTCCTTCATCCACTTCCCTTTCCAACACTCCCACTTCTCATCCACTCGTCTTTCTCCTGACTCACACTCCCCTCTCTACTCCTCTTCCTGCCTCCACCTCCCACTGTCCTTGCTCTCTCTCTCTCTCTCTCTCTCTCTCTCTCTCTCTCTCTCTCTCTCTCTCTCTCTCTCTCTCTCTCTCTCTCTGGTGAAGTTTATTCAGGAAACCTCCATGAAGCTTCTCTGTCCTCACGTCTTCTCTACTGTCCTTTCCTTTTGTCTCATCCTGTCCCTATTATTGCAAACTATTTTCATATTTGCAGTAAAACTTCCAAAGACCTGTAAACAGACTTTGATGTGTAAAATCGATAGAGTTCCCCTCTAGATAATACAAATAAAATACAACAATAGGTAAGACTACAAAAAAGCGTTTTTTTTTTAAAAACTTATTTTAATAACATAGCTTTTTAATATCATATTTAACATAAGAACAACAGTGCTCTTTTGTTTTGAACATATTTTGCAGATTCAGTACAGCTCTCCATCTTCGCTGTTTTGCCTGCAGTTGTAATCTGTCATGTGCATCGGGATCACATTATAATGGTGATCTACAAACGGCGATAGAGGGAGGAGGGTGACGTGCAGAAGGAGAGAGAGGGGGGCGTACTGAAGGGGTAAAGAGGGTTACATGAGGATAGACAGATTATATTCAGCCATTGTTTCTTCATCTCTTTATTGGATCCACCTCTCTGGTCCTGATGGATCAAATTTGTGTTTGTGTTTGTCCACATCCGTCTGTTGTCCAGCTGCACATGTGTCACTCTAAACACAGCGACTTCCTCCTAAAGCCTCATTCAAACCGTTTACAAATGAGTTCATCTTTTTATTATGGCCTTCCGGAGTATTATGGACTCTGGAAGCAAATACTCATATGTGGTGTTTTAGTCATTTAAGTTAACGATTCACTTCTCGTTGAGTTATGCAGCAGATCTGGGCCGTGTTTTCCCTGATTTATTATTGTTTCTCACACATTGTTGCTCAACCTCTGACTCACAGTCTGTCTGTCTCTCATCATCTTTCTGCTTCTGTCTTTCCTTTGTTGCTTTTTAAAGAATAGATGATTCAGATCAGCTTTGCTTTGTAATCAGTAAACAATGTTAACGCTATTGTAATTACCTTGGCATTTGTGTTGTCATAAATTGGACTGTTCAATTCAGAAAAGGCTCTATTTTTATCGTCTCATCTGAGAGCCAAAACTCGGTGGAATGACGATGACTGTGTGCAGGCTTAACTTATTCAACGAGTAACTGCAATGAGCAACTTCTGTTTGTCAGCCACAAGTGGTAGTTCTTTCATCTTTCATCTGTGTAGCATTATTTCCTTGACTGAGTATCCTAGATTGGAGGAAGTATCCACATCCTGTATTTAAAATGGCTGTAATAAATGTTTAATTAAAAGCAATGTATCAAATGTGAAAACAGTGTGACACTGCGGTTGTTCTTAGTGATGAACCTACAGAGAAATATCACCTGGATCTGCAGCTGCTCTCGGCTTTACGGAGATTTGTTTTCAGATGGTTTCTGT
This sequence comes from Cebidichthys violaceus, assembly GCF_023349555.1. Taxonomy (NCBI): domain Eukaryota; kingdom Metazoa; phylum Chordata; class Actinopteri; order Perciformes; family Stichaeidae; genus Cebidichthys; species Cebidichthys violaceus. The sequence goes on along the minus strand of NW_027176262.1, from coordinate 6,886,700 downwards.
GAAAAAGCTCTAAAAACCCACTGTGTACTACCTGCCCAGCTTCAAACAGCAGACAGACACAGTTGGCGCTAGCTGGTGAACACAGTGGAGCATTTAGCTCTAAAGAGTCAGATATTTCCCTCAGGAGTTGGTAGAGGCCAAAAACAGACCTAAAAGAGTGAATGTTGGACTCAAATTCATCAGGTGGTCAGACACTCCAAATGAATAATGATATTCTTTCTCACAAAGCTCTCACCAGATTACGTTGTACAGCAGCTGGATTCTCTCAATATCACACGATCACACGACACACAGGCGATTGTTTGTTCTAAACAACAATGGCGACTCCTAAAGAGATTAGCGTTGATGCTGCAATAACATCTGTGACCTCAGAACTGGAGAGAATGTCTTAATTGAAAGAAGAGCAAAGAACGACAATGAAGGCTTTTCTCGATGCTTGTGCTCTTCTCCTGATTGGCTTCCGTGATGCAGTTATAGACAGATGGTTCATCCAATCACCTGCCACTTGCCCGCCCTTTCCCAAACCGTTTCCAAAGACAACTTCTCAGATTGTTCCGCGTAACAAACCGTCTGCTGCGTCATGTTACTCTCCAGAGCCACATGAAGACGTGACACAGACTGAGTAGTAGTACTCCTTATGATGAGTAAACTGGACTTCATGTGTAACAGTGGTGAAGGGCCCCTTTAACTACATTACTATTTGGTGGTAAAATCTACTTGTAACTACAGTGGTAATTTATATTTTGTGTAGTAATAGTATAAAGTAGTATAGCATGGAAATAGTCAAGTAAAGTACCCTCAAAAGTAGTGTACTCTTACTGTACTCACCTCTGAAACCAAATTTGCAACATGTGTCTCCTGAAGACCACTCAGTCCTCTAAATCATATCAAAATAATAAAGTTTGCGTAAATCCACAGATCTCTCTCAGCCACACGTGTTCCTGGTTTATATGTACCTGCAGGCAAAGCCCTTTCACCTCAATTACAACACAAAGGACGACGATATATGGTTGAAACTAAATTGTGTGTGTGTGTGTGTGTGTGTGTGATACACACCTAAAAAACTGCTTTCAAATTTAAATCCTCGCTCGTTAACATCAAGGTATGACTGAAGGGGCACGGGTCGAAAGGTCAAGCACACTAGTAGCTCGGTCATTACAGCTACCTGTTTTTCATATACTCCTTCAAATCCAGTTCCCTCTGGGCATTTCATGCGAGTACCTCGTCCGTGGTCAACAACACTACACTCCTTCTTAAATGGATCATCAGAAAATGTGAAAGGACGGGAGAGTTCAGAGACATGATGAAGCGGCGTATTCTGCCGCGTTGGTGGTCAGGATATTTAAACTGTGAGTTCATTACAGAGAGATTAGGTTAAACAGCAAACGTACGCAAGTACAGTATGAAGACACACACAGGATGACGACTGTTTCTTTGTCATGAAGACTGATGACAGTAATCCATCATCTTCTTGAATGTTCCTGTTTTAAGATAAATATGTATTATCTCATGGGTTTAACTGTCATTGAAGTGTGTTTGTGTCTATTCAAAGTGAAGTATAACTCTTACCATGTGCAGGTGGTCTTCAGAGATTTCTATTGGTTTCCATTACTTTCTATTTTGAAACACACACACACACTGATGCACAGTTGCGCAGTCCATGACCGGAATGTCAAGGTTTTAAGTACGTCTTAGAGTTGAGGGCCACTTACCATCTGTGTGTACTATGCTTGTGATTTGGTATATGTGTGTGTCTTCATGCACAGCAGCTTTAACGAGCTTTAACAGATTTATGTGGGCTGGTTATACCTCTCCTATAAATCCCCATTTAGTTGTCTTTCTCTACTATCCATGGGATCAGAATGAGGGATGATGCGTCAGTATTAGCTCATACAAACAATGTGAGCATCTTAAACCATTAAAGAAAGTTGATGATGCAGGCTTTAATTTAATAATACACAGCTGTTCAAATGTCCTAATAATTCAGTTATAATGTAGGCTATATGGGCAATGTGCAGATGTAATACGCAGGACAGAATAAATACAAATATGATTGGATGGATCGGATGCAGTATTCCCTGTGTTTATTCCTAGAAAGCCGTCACAGTGAGCCAGCATGCACAATACCAGGAAACTGAAGAAGCTAAATGGAATTCAGACGTCATTATTTTTATTAGTTACACGTGAGCTTTTCCTACTATGACATGTCCAATTGTCTTCTGTGAAAAAGATCTTTTGTCAATATACCAAATAGGAGGTTAAAATATAGCTACAGGATATTTAATAGCTATTGTGTTTTCTGTCTTCAGGACCTGGACAGTCTCCAGATTCAGCTGGAGGAGGTGCGTTTCTTTGACCTGTTTGGCTACAGTGAGGAAGAGGAAGGTTGGCTTTGCTTCATGTGTAACAATCCTGAGAAGGCCACAGGTACTCTCACACACTTGCACACGCACACACACACACACACACACACACACACACACACACACACACACACAGGCCAAATGGATGAAATAAGCAAATAAAATCAATAAATTCACGGCGAGAAGAAAGCGCCTCAAATATTCTCTCATATATTACCATCAAATTACTCACTTTGACTGTGGTTTCCCCTAAACTGCTCCTGCCCCTTGTTGTCCTCTCTAAACACAGCAATGAACAACCAAAACGTTTTTGTTTTTTCTTCATTTCAATCATGTAACAAGCTGTTCTGGGCACACAGTTGTGGTCTGATAAACCATCGCAGAGCTGAGCTCCATGGGATGTTTTCACTCAAAACGCCATCAAGGGGAATAATCTTTTCTCAGAACAGTCAAGAGAAATGGAGCAAAGAGCAGCTCTTAATAGCTGCCAGTCTGATTTGAAGGAGCAACTGTAATCAGTCAGTCAGTGTCATCATGATTTACTGCTGATTAGTTTACTTTGGACCAGCGACCCCCTTTGACGAGCACTTTGTCCTGGTGAAGTCAGACTTGGAATAGTGACCAATGACTGTGTTTGTGTTTTCTGTCTGTCTACTCTTCAACTCTACACACTGGAGACTTAAAGCTGTTTAAAATGTGACCAAATTATATTTAAAATGTATTGAGCACAAAAAACAAAAACAAACTCTTTTACACACCTGTCTAATGGTGACTCCTCACTATTCAGACTTTCTTCCTTAGGTTTGTTTTTCATATATTTAATGATGTGAATTCAACCATTCGGTCCGTCTAATATTATAGATTTTTTCTACCGTTTACTATTTATAGCTGAGCTTTATACTTACTTATCTATTATATCACTGTTCCCTTTGCTACTGTTACACTGCATATTTCTCCGCTGTGGGACTGATAACAGATAATCTTATCTTATTTACACTGTTATGCATCTCTCCCCTGGTGCCTGTCTCTTCTCACTCGTTTCTCCACTGTGTGAAACAAAGAAAGCACAAAGTAAGTGTGTGTAGTTGAGTGATGAGACATTTACAGAGTCTCTAAATCGATGAGTGACAGTTTAGCCTTCAAAGGAAATGTGACAGAGTTTGGGAAACCGGCTTTAAATCTACGTGTATCTCTCTGTCAGTCTTTCATAGAAGCAGCTTTTAGTTATATACGAGTGTTAGAAGAGTGCAATTCGTGGCAGATGCTGTGTGATGAAGAAATATTGTAAAGAAGAAAGGGACTGACTTCTGATAGATTTAACTTCAAGAATCAAGAAAATCAAGAATGAGTAGCTTCAAGCCTTTGTGCCAAACAGCAACGTGTTGTTTTCAGGCTCTGCTGTTTGATGGCAGCTTTAAGAAGCCAGCCGCTATTTGCCAGAAAGTAAAAGCAAGAGACGGGAATTTGTTTTAGTGACAGAAAACATGCGGATGGGAGGTAAAAGTTAAGTGTGAGCATGTGTGTGTGTGTGTGTGTGTGTGTGTGTGTGTGTGTGTGTGTGTGTGTGTGTGTGTGTGTGTGTGTGTGTGTGTGTGTGTTTGTGTGTGTGTGTGTTTATTTCTGTTTGTGTGCTCTGGAGGAAGAAATTACAGATGATTACCGCATCAGTGTCTCACAAGTTTTATGTAGCAATAATAAGAAAAGAAGTTGGGTCATTTGAGTTTGAGTTATTTTGAGACGTCAAGGAAATAAAGCGTGTTATTTTGATATTACAAACAACCATAATTATCAGAATAAACTTAAAGATACACTGAGGAGTTGTTCTTGTACACAGTCATATTTACAGTTTTTAAGTAAGTATTTCCTTCCACTAAAAACACTTGAAAAGACGATTTCTTTTCAAATATCATGAATCCAGCATTGTTTACATCCATGTTTGCAAGCTATCGGTCAGATTTGTTTTCTGCATTGCCATATTTCCTTCCACGTTTCAGCCACCAGCTGTCGATCAGTGGAATATAAGTGTGAAAATCTGAAAGCACATTGAGCACTTGGAACAACACTATTCACTTGGAAGTGGTTCTATAGTCGTCAGTATTAGATTTAGTGAGTGATGAATGATCTTTGAATTACTGTTCTTTTGGTTCATTTATATGGAAGCTGTCATTAAGCTGGGTTCACAGCTTTTCATTTTCACTTTCTTCCATGTCATTCTCTTGTCATCATCCATTTCTTCAGATACACAAGCACACACACACACACACACACACACACACACACACACACCCGTCAGCCTGCCCGATCCAAACAGAACAAAAGCCAAATGAAAGCCATTCTTCCAGCTCTGCTGCTCAGAACATTGTAATCACTGAGCCAGCTGAATGACTGCAAGTAACGGATGATTACCTTTTAGATGCCAGTCTCTCTACACTACAGGACTGAAAAAAGGAATAGTAGTACTTTCCCTTTGGGATGGTGTAATTGGAAGCGTGCGTGCATGGATACATGTGTTTACAAAAGCATTTGTGTCTTTGTATCCTTGGATGGCTCAACTGCTCTGCATGTCTGACTGGTATACGCTTAAAGGGTTAGTTCACCAGGGTTAGTTCAGATTAACGGAATTATGTTTGAGGTGTGCATGACATTAGTAAATGCCATTTTGAGAATTCAACTAAATAATTTCAGATTGGCACACACAGCATATTATACAGCATGTGTTGTATATACAGTATGTCAGACTTGTATTCAAAGTAATCTCCCTGTTAAATCAATAATATATCTACTTTTGTATGTTAGCCATTAGTGTTTAACCCATCACATCACTGTGGCTTGGTAACACATTTTAATATTGTTAATTATCATAAACCCACCAGCCTTAATCAAAAGAATTATGTAAAACACAACCGAACAGCACAGAGTCGCTCTAACACGTACGTTGTGTCTCTATTGAGATGCGGCCCAGACAACAGTTCCTGTTACTGCAGAGATGAAATCACTATCATTAAGGCTGTTAAAAACAACATGTAGTTAACACACAAACAGTCAGCTGTTCACCTCAGCATGGCCAGTGATGAGAGTTTTTGTTTAAACAGGAAATTAAAACATTCCAAAGCAATTGAGCAACATACAGCCAGCATATATTTGTACACTTGAGTATGTGTGATATGAGTCAAGGAAATAAGGACTTGGAGGCACTTTATGCTACTTGGCAGTCAGTGAAATTAACATTAGTCCTGATGTTTACAGAATTCCATGGCTCTGAATCTATCCTGCATTGTATTCAAACAACCCACTGTGTTAAATAAGTGACCCCTCTGTGAGCTCTACCACCTGAGGCCTGACATTTTTGTGTCATCCCCAACATTATCTGCTGCTGATCATTAGTCAGCTGTCGACGGTCAGCTACATAACTTTGAAGAACAGGGTCTACTTTACATTTTATGCAAAACATGTTTACAGAACATTATGACCATTTTTTCTTTTTTCTTTTAATTCTTTTTTTAAGGGATTTTCAGGAAATATTTTGGGCTAGTGATCATTCCACAGTGCCTGTAACCATGCCATCAGATATTGGACACAAACACAAATTCATGTACATGAACCTTAATTAGTTTATGAAAATGTGAAACACATGAACAGGTCTTTCACCAAAATGAATATGCCCATAAAACAAGCTCACAATATGTAGTCGTAGCCAGAAAAAAAAGAAAGAAAAAAGTCCGCTTGAAACTTGTGCTCGTCCAACTGAAAGCTGTCCAGCTACAGCCAGCATGTTAGGTCAAGTTACAGTAAATGTCGGCAATGACTCATCTCACTGAAGCAAGCATAACGACTTGACTTCAGACCCTGTGCAATTTGGAATTGGATCCATGTCACTTTTAGGTGACCCACTTTTGCATTTTCATCACAAATGCAGCACATAACACTTCACATATTTACCATGTACGCATGCTGTTCACATTAACAGCTGCCACCCGCCAACATTTTACTTGCCTGAGTGGCTCACCTTACTACATAGGTCACACACACACACACACACACACACACACACACACACACACACAAGCAAGGAGCTGGTCTCATGTTTTTAATGGTAAAAAAAATATATAGAGAAAGGTGAAGTGTTTTCCGTTGTCAAGGCCAGTTGTTACTGCAACTCCAGTTTACTGCTTTACAATATACTGTTGAGTTTAACTACTGGAATGCCTTTGAAGTGAGTGGTAACGAGCAGAGTTGTGTGTGTTTCTGTGTGTGTGTGTTTCTGCATGTACTGTATGTGTGGACATGCCAGAAAAAGATACGCAGGTTCAACATGTTCTCTCTCTAATTCACTTCCGGTGTTTCTGGCATTATTGAGTTTTTATCACCTATCACCAAACTTACCACAGAGATAACTGGTTTGTGTGAAACCACTAGAAACAAGGCAGAGGATAATTGTAATTGTGTTGAGTGGACTTTTAGGCCTTTTATCACAAACATACACTCACTTTAAAATGTGCATACGTATGAACTCTCACTCCCTCGTGCCTCTACATGTGGGCTTGAACACACATTCACTCATGTTTGGAAGACTGATCCCCTGTTTGCAAAAGCAAGATGGAAAACCCCAAGGATGACTTTCCATCACTTTACCATCAATCAGTGAAGACACGCTGGACAGAAATTCCCACCTCCAGGAATTATGTTGCAAATTCAGGAGATTCCCTGGCTAAAGAGAGACGTGCATCACGCTGTGCCAAAGTTTATAAGTGAGTGTCATTATTAAAGATGGAGGGAAGTGTGCTCAAATTATTTTAGACAGCATTTGTCAAGGGGGCTGTTAATATCCTCAGGCAGGGCTGTGGTCATAAGGAAACATGTTGGCTAACACCGTGTTATTGACAAGAAGGGATAAATATGTCAGGATTTTGGCCTATAAAGCTCTACAGTCAAACCTTCCACTCTTCTCTCATTTAAATCTTAACTACGGTAGGCAATCTAATAATGACTTAAAGGGTAACTTCTGGTTTTTTTCTTCATATTTTCCCATTATTTTGTATCCGAGTGACTAATGGTGATACAATTTTTTTTTAATTGGTCCAGTGTCGTGGGGGAACAATGTAACCGGCAGCTGCGAAACAAGCTGCGAGGGCAGTTCAATGTATCATTGTGTCCACTAAAAGTGCTTGTTTTAGCCACTGACAGGCTCAGATTCTTATCATCCGTGTCTGACAACATTATGATAATGACCCTACAGAGAAATACAATGTTTCTCCTTAACTTTCACCTGATCCGGTCTAGTCACAATACTGGAATTTTTAACTATGACCAATATTTAGAAAAATATTGTTATTCAATACCATTGTTGATACCAGGGGGGAAATTAGCATTTAGGGCATTACATCTTAAATTTTTCTTAAAGTATAAATAAAGTGTGTGTGTGTGTGTGTGTGTGTGTGTGTGTGTGTGTGTGTGTGTGTGTGTGTGAACTATCGGTCGGAGAGAAAAGAGAGCAGGAAGTGCAGCTGTCCGTGTATCGATACCAGGGATAATCAGTGTTGAAACCGTTTCAAATATGCAGTATCGATATGTATCAAAACTTCAATATCAATATCTGTTTGACACAAACATTGTTGTTCCTATTAGTCAGTTAGACACAAACACATTCAGGTTGAAAAAGACCAAAGTTACTCTTTAAGCTTAGTATCATATGTTCAAACTAACCTTGGCAGGACTGGATTCAGGTTTTATTCCCGTCTGAGGTTTTACAGCTTCATCCTCTGAATTTTTTATGACTCTTTGTGACACTTTATTAAAATTCTTTATTATTACTTGACTGTTGTTTGTCAAACATTATGGTTCTCTTCTGGCTGTCTCACTGTAAATGCTTTTTTTGCTCTCAGGTCCCTGTTGAAGTAGAGATCTTGATATCAATGAGACTCTTAAATAGAGTTACATAGCATAGTGTAACATACTGTAGGTTTTGAATGTCCAAGCAGGACCAGGACTTTGCGTATAAAAAGCTAAACATACTTCCAATAAAAGGGAAAGACAATAGTTAGTCTTTGAGTTTTTTCTTGGAGGCTATTGTGAAACTGTGAAAACTAAATTCAATTATAGTAATTATGAATCGGAAACATATACCATGAATAAAAGTTAGAGCAAAGATATAGTAAAAAGTGCAGAGTAACAAGGAAACTGGATTCACTAAAGTACGGACCAGCTGTCAAATTAGCTACACTGTGCTTCATGTCACTAAGAAACAAAGTATCACCTGTGAACAAACAACATAAGAGTGCTTGACATTTTTTACAATTACTCAAAAAAGAAAAACTTGACATTAACACAGTTGGATGTGTCGGGGCCTGGTAACTTGTTTACAACCACATTTGTTTCTAATGTTGATGGTTAACAAGGGTGAGTCAGGGAACTGTGGTGTAAAGCCATAGTTTTCTTGCATGACACATCTCACTGTTCTCCTCACACCTCATCCTGATGTTGTCGTACTCTAGCCAAAGACTACAAACACCAAACCACAAATCCTCAAATGCACTCATACTTTCTAAAAGCCAAACAAATTGACACATCCCAACACGAACGTGTTTATGTGTGGGCTTGGCGGCGTAATTAGGCTGGTTTGGAGGGACATCTGTTTCTGCTAATGATTTGGGTCGGACACTTGACTCTTGTCACAGTTTTTAAATCCTGTCCCCCATGAAGCTGAAAATGTAGCGCTGGCAGAGAAGCCTTATTCAGATTCATAAATAAAAGATTGTTAAGGGTCATCTGACTACATGTGGACGGGTCTAAATAGAAGCCTAAATGCAGCAGAAACATACAGTATTTGTTGCGACTCGCGATTCAGTGTGTGCATTTTGTGCCTCATTGTTTGACATCAGCGTGTCTCGGACGAGATGTTGTGAATTACAGTACCTGCCTGAGGCTGACAACAAATCCAGGGATCACTTTCCAGGTGTCTGCTTCAAAGCAAAGATACGGCACGAGGCCCAATGATTTATGCAGCCGACAAGTTTATTTCTGCGCTCAAAGAATATTTGTTGGATGATGCAGAGAAGCCGGCACACAGTAATGATGGGAGTGTATCCAACTGTATATAAGCAGTGTGTCTGTCTAAACAGTCTGACAGGAAGTCAATGTGCAGAGGACACACACACACACACACACACACACACACACAGACACATATACATACAAACACACACACACACGCAGACTGACAATTTGGAAGGAATGTAAATGTTTTACTCAGATGATTGTCATTTGAGTAAATCATCAGTAAAATATAAAAAGCAAATACAAAACACACTTTGTCCTCCTCATTCATACATATTCACATTCACAGCCATAAATGTAACTGCTGTTATTACAGTAAAATGTATGGATGCAATGCTGCTCTAAAACTAAAGGGTCAATTCACTCAAATTGCCCCAAAAAAAAAGGAAGAAATATAAAGATATTTATATATAAATAATTTGGCCTTATTGGTCTCAAAAAACAAAACTGCTAGATATTACAAGATTTAGGGGAGAAATCTAACTATAAAGCAAGGAATCTCTGTCTGTCTGTCTGTGTGTGTGTGTGTCTGTGTGTGTGTGTGTGTGTGTGTGTGTGTGTGTGTGTGTGTGTGTGTGTGTCCTTCGCATATCTATACCGTTCACACCGTTCATCCGATCTACTTACCCAAGAACATGCAGCGTCGAAGTCGGATACATTTTAACATTCAACACGTTTAATATGAATACACTTTGAATAAAAATGTGAGCAGCGCTCTGTGCAGCAACAGGGCCGCGACCCATTGACGGCAGTTCACTTTTGCTGGACTAACGTTCCAACCGAACTCTTCGAATGGCCACGCCCCCAAAAAAAGATGAAGGATGATGAAAGAATCAATGTTTCTGTTACAGCCCTGCAAAGGATGTATTGTGTAATGTTGAGGTCTGCAGTTTATGATTAGCATTATCATTATAATTATTGTTATTATTATTGATAAAGATGCTATTTTTTGAGTAATCAATTCATTTTTTGGTCTAAATCTCAAATCATACAATCAAAGGCTCATAACAAGTTGTCAGACCCTGAAATAATGTCTTCAAAAAATGCTCCTTCTGTCTAAAACCTGAAAGGGATTTGATTTACAATCATGTGAAACAGTTGACCTCTGAAGGTTTTTCATGTTTGGCCACAGCCACCTCTGTGAATCATCTTTCCAGCAAGCCCCCCCCCCCCCCCCCCCCCCCCACACACACACACACACACACACACACACACACAGACACACATATACACTTTTATCAGATTGCAGTAATCTCTTGACTGCTTTAGTCATCGTCGTGGATACAAAGAGTGGCTCTGTTTTTCCGTGGTCAACATCTGAAGTCCTGGTTTACTGGCACCAAACCTAAACCACCAAATCATCTGTGTTCTGGTCTGAGGACCACAGTCTCTCAGACGCAGTCAAACATATCACACAATCAGTCACTGAAAATGAATCTGTGATCACTTTAGTCCATCAATTTGTTTCATGTTAGTCAAAATAAATAAGATGGTCATCACAATTCAAACAAAACACTTATATACATGAACAAAATAGATTTATGCAACTATAGATACACACACACACACACACACACACACACACACACACACACACACACAACCAGGAGGAGTGTTTGTAACCAGACCAGTCCAGACTTCACTTTGGGGGAGTTCTCCTTTATCTTATCAGAAAGACACACATACTTGTACATACACAAGTAATACAACATGTTTTTGCTGAACTGAACAATTCATTAATGTTCTCTGGAAGTTCAAGTTTGTTTGTATCCTACAATTTCATCAGATGTTAAAGTGCTTTATAGGGTTACAAAATATTACAACTATGAACTAAAGAAACAGGATGAAACAAAAGTGAAGGAAGTTGAGAACAGAATAGAATTAATGATGTGAGTCTCAGATCAGCAGGGTGGCTGAGCTTTGCTTTGAATGCAAAAATGTGAAATGTTATCTGACTTTATTTGGATAAAGATCTGCATGTTGTGCTTTCACTTACATTTACAATGGTTGTTACAACGTGTTCAGAGTCTTTCTGGCCTAAATGTACTATACCTCTGCTTTTGTATTGTATATTTAGCCAGTTACATGTATTTTATTTTGCTGCCAGCCCATGTCCAAAGCTTACCATTATCTTTTCAGTTGGGAATTCATTCTTTATGTCTTGCAGGCAGCCGTTGGCTTCCATTCATTTCCCTATAACATGGGCCTCAATCTTGACTTATTCAGGGAGCATGAGCCAGGTTGCATCCTAGAGGTTGTTTAATGAACACTAAATTTAAACTTGACTCTATGTTGAGCCATATTTAGATTTTTTTTTCCTTGAGAATGACAGCTTTCTCTTTGCACATGTGACAGGAAGTAGTCAAAAATAATGTAAAAATAATAACAATAAAAAAGTAAATGATTACTGTAGACTTAAAAGACTGGGGAAAAATCCAAATAGGAAGAAATGGAGAAATATAAATTTGTGAGCCAGATGTTATAATAAATTCTAACCATGTAAGGGGTTATATATAATTGTCCCATGAGCTGCATCTGGCCTGGCCTGCGCTATAAAAATCAATTTGCAGAATCTAGAAACGTGCTGCTTACTGGTTGGTTGTAAACATTCCAATGTTGTTCCAATTTCACCTTTCGGGCCAGATTTTTCTAGTAACACAGCACATAACCACAGTACTGTTCAATGACTGATTCTCAGATGTCCGACCCCTCCACAAGCTCATGAATGCATCATATTGGCCTTGATGGTCAGCTATAAAGTCAAGTAAATGGGCAAAAACATTTTTAAAAAGCACTATATTTTATTTTGTTCATCTTTTTCTTTATAATTCTTCCTTTGTTTCCTTCTCCCTCTCTGTCTGTGTTTGTGTGGCCCTCTAGTTGTGAACCAGGAGGGACAGCCTCTGATCGAGGGGAAGCTAAAGGAGAAGCAGGTCCGCTGGAAGTTCATCAAGCGCTGGAAAACCCGTTACTTCACCCTGGCAGGAAACCAGCTCCTCTTCCGTAGAGGCAAATCAGTACGTAATCGATGGAAATTAAACATCCTCAGACATGTACACTGTCCCGTTATTAATGTTCCCTAGTTCTGTGTCATTTGAATCATGATGAAACTCTGTATGAAACAGTGGAAATAAGCTCATTATCCCTCAGGAGCATCTGGTGAATCCGACTGTAACAAACAATGGCCCCGGTAAGGCCTCTTGGGGGACTCCCATGGCCAAAGCATGATGCTGCAACCACCTGAGTCACTCTCACGCACTATAACTCAAAGCAGATATAATTACGCACAAGTAGCAAACACAGAGCAGGAGGTACTGCCTCGTGGGTTAGGGTGTGAGTTAAAGAAAAGACCGTTTTCATTGAAGCATTGAGCAATGTGTTTACTGGTGACTTACTGTAAGGTTTAACAAAGGCTAAGGTTACTGATCGGAGAATTTTTGTGGAAAGGAAACAAAACTTAAAGCGAATGCAGCACGGTCAAAAATGTGTTCAGGTCAAAGGTCTGACAAAGTTTGCTAAAAAAAAAAAGGTCAAGTTTGATTTTATCCAGCTGACAGAAGAAAAATATATCAGTCCATGAGAAAATCTGATTTATTGGGAAATACTACACCTCTGTGTATTCGTGCTTATATCGTGGTTTATGGCGGTCATCTACAGTCCCTACAGGAGTGAAACAATTTACTATAATTGAAATAATGTTCACAGCCGACAGAAGATTGGGTGTCAACTGGATCTTTAGACATGTTTATTCAATCAGCTCCCAAAAAGTAGAGCGGGGCACGACATCAAAGAGGAATATCTGGAAACTGTGGGATATTCTCTGGTGGTTGAAATGCAGATGTAGATTTGAGCTCTCTTTTTTAACTCCTAACAATAATTGTTGTGCTCCTTTCCAGATGGTATTGCATTCCTCTCTCTTTTTGCTGCAGCCAAAGATTTGGAAAGGTTTTGCGTCTTTGTTCTCGGAGCTCAGTCCATCTTTGTTCTGGAGGTATTTTGGTAGGCCTATGTTGTGAAAGACCTTTTCCCACATAGGGAGTGAGATTAAGAAGAAAAAAAACAGGTTGTTTTCATCCACATTTAATGTGAGAGGTGTGAGAGTACATCTTGTACCGCACTCTGGTACAGCAGACTTATTAAATGCTAACCGATTAGTTGTGGTGTGTTCACTTGCTCTGACAATCTCTAAAATACAGCATGTTGTTCATGTACAAGGTGATTTGAGAGAAAATGAGAGCAGAAGAGACAGAAAAAGCAAACATGCATGAAGAGGATTATGAGATATTGACACCACACAAATTGGTTCTGTGTGTCAATGCCAATGGGCAAAAAGAAGAAGAAAAAAAACTAACTCCGCAAAGCAAAGAACAAATATGAATATTGATACCATAGAATTGTATTACAATATAGATCAAATATAATATTGCTGTTTCAACAAATACGGACAGAAATACACTAATTTCTTTGGACACATTGAGTAACCAAAGGATATTTAAGTCTTTGGCTTAATTCTAGCACCATTGTCTCATTAAATGCTGAGACTAAAAACACATTAGTGAGGTGCGATTATGAGACAATATCTTGATGGACTTTCCGGTTCAGATTCATAGGCCATATGGTAAAAATCCATCAAATGTCAAATTAAATAACTGCACGAATCCACTGACATGAATCTGCTGTGGGAAACATCAGACCCTCAGCACAGCCAGCCGGGAGGTAAAACAGTGTCTCTCACACACACACACACACACACACACACACACACACACACCACAGGCAGTTGCCATGAGCCTGACAGCTATCTATGGGTTTGTGGTCATAACCACTAGAGCCAGACCGATATTGGATTTTTTTTTTTTTTCTAATATTGAAGAAGAGAGAAACAAGAGAAAATGAGCCTCCTCTCGCTTCACCGAGGGCTTGCATCGTAGTTTTTTTTACATTCGTTAACCTGAGGCATGAGTTCCTGAACATGGTTAGCGAATCCACTCTATATACGTTTTTATAGACGGTTGTCGTCATGTCACTCATCTGCTCAGTCGTGATGCACAGTCTGCCAGTGCTGAGAGTATTGTAACGACAGCGACGGCCCACATTTGGCATCATGCCTGCCGGGTGCAGAGCGCCGACTGAGTCATTTGTTACGTATGCTGTTTTATGTTCCGAAATGCAAATGTTACTTTTTGTTCGTGTTTGTTATGTGTCAATCAGACCATGGTGCCATATTTGGGTAATTGTAATTTTTGTGCTGGTTTGTAGTTTTACCACTAGTGAGGTGGCTGACTCCAGCTGTATTTTACTAAGATCACCCCCTCTTTATCGTAACACCGGTTTAGTATATGCCTTCTACCATTTGTACTCTTAGATGCCATTGGAACTATTTGTGTTTTAAAACTGTTCAACCTAAATACCTCAGATAATATAAATACCTAAATACCTGTTTCATAGTGATAAACAGAAACACATCTCACATCTCAATTTTAATCATGTTACGATCCTTTATTAGTCCCACAACAGCAAAATTTGCAATGTTATTGAATGTTAATATGACTTATATACCTGTAAACAATGGGGGATTTTGTTTAAAGATTACATTTGGCGCCCCCATCTCTAGATGCACTTTTCAATGATAAAGCACAATATTGTATTTTATAGCAAATTATTTCGCAGACCCCCTGACAACGTGCCACAGACCCTTGCGGGTCCCCGGACTCCATTTTGATTTGGCAGATTAACAAAAACACAACATAGAACACAAACATAACATTGACATCATTTTACTCAAGCAACATGCAGTAATTTTACTTGGGAAATTTTATTCAAGGATGGCAAGTGCACAAAACTGTTTTCTTTATTGTAAAGATCTCTTTTCTTAAGCCTGCATTCATTTTCAGGTTGTACAGCTCCAGATGATGTAGAACATCCACAAACAATCTGGTACAAAAGCTGTTGGAAGACTAAGACTTTTTAAATACTCTCATGTTTTGTCCACCCCACAGAAAGATGAGCTGGATGACATCCCTATTGAGCTGAGCAAGGTGCAAAGTGTCAAGGTGAGGAGTTATATTGTGATCATCCCTCAAAAACCTGCTCCCAAAACCTTTTTGATCTTCTTGATGATCTACATGAAGCCAAATCCCATCAATCTCAAAAAGGACATCTCCCAGGAGACAGATGTTTCAGTGTGAGTGTGTCATCTGCTTCTTTTTTTCTTCATAGGTGGTAGCCAAGAAGCGCCGCGATCGGGGCCTGCCACGGGCCTTTGAGATCTTCACAGACAGTAAGACGTATGTGCTGAAAGCTCAGGATGAGAAACATGCTGAGGAGTGGCTGCAGTGCATCAACGTGGCCGTGGCCCAGGCCAGAGAGAGGGAGAACAGAGAGGCTACCACCTACCTGTGAGAGCGACAGCAACACTGTTTACTAATGAGGACACACACACAGTACATGACAAATTCATACACATACATACACTACACAGTCATTTGTTGTTTTTGTTGTAGACACAAACATCCACTGCCAGTACTATAACTTTGTATCTGTCATTGGTGGTATCCTCCAATATTAAAAAAAACAATCAAAAAACTTTTTATGCAGTACTTTTAGAGAAATAAACTGTTTAATTAACCAGCAATGATGTTTATCCAACCAGAATGAAGGATGTTACTGTTCCTCGCTGTTACACATGGACTCACTGATGCATTTACAGCTGTGGACCATCATAAATTAATGTTACAGTATACATAAGTGTTATCTTAGCCTGACTGGATTCTACAGTATGGACATTTTAAAATCTTCTGCTTGAGACCAAACTCTACTGCGAGCTTCAACAACCAAACTAAATCAGCATCTGTGGAAACTTGGGATCTGTGAGTTTAATGATGCATGATGATTGAGATCTATTTGAAGCCAGGGTAGTATTTAGCAATAAAGACTTCATAGAAGCAAAGACCTCATTAGGACTTGAAGCAATAAAGAAACTGAACAGTTTTTCTTGAAAGCAGGAAGGATGAGGAAGAGGAGCCTAATGGACAGCAGTTTGGAAGGGCACTCAGTACTGGAATAATGTCTTCGTCTGTGTGTGTGTGTGTGTGTGTGTGTGTGTGTGTGTGTGTGTGTGTGTGTGTGTGTCCGTGTCCGTGTAAGAGAGAGTATGACGTAGCCTTAAAGGAATAGTTCAACTTCACTTCAAGTTCAATTTCTTTCTGAGAGTTAGATGAGAAGATTGATACAACTCTCATGTCTGTACACTAAATATTAATCTACAGCCAGAAGACAGTTAGCTTAGCTTAGCATATAGGCTGGACACAGGGGGAAACAGCTAGCATGGCTCAGTCCAAAGGTAACAAAATCCCTCTGAATCAAATCACCTTTCAAGCTTACTAGTCAACAGCTTTTGTTTGTTTAATTTGTACAAAATCCAAAGTAAAACTTTATTTGTTTAGTGGGGGCTATGTGCAGGACTATTTCTTGGCCAAGAGCAGTGACTTCCTGGATTCTCACGCTGTTACCTGGCAACTTCATGGTGGCGTAAAATCTTGAGGAAGTCGCTGCTCCCAACCAAGAAATAGTCCCGCACATATTGACCCTGTAAAAGCACAACTCCTTCACCTATAGACAGAGCCAGGCTAAAGGTGTCCCTGTTTCTAGGGTTTATGCTAAGCTAACCAACTTGCTAGCTTCATATTTACAGAGTAATAGCGATCTTCTAATCTGTCTCTTGGCAAGAAATGTGGAACTATTCTTTTAATTTACATATTGTTTCTTGTGGAATATGGATGTACACAGTTGACCCAGTGTTTTTAAATAGTTTGTATCATGTATTATTTTTGATTTATACTGTAATTTCAACAACACAATTTTTTTCCCCCAAAGTCAGCAGACGTGGTTCAAGTTGAGTTATTTATAAATCTGAAATGTTTCCTCTAAAAAATAAGAGCACCTTGTTTGAAGAAAACATGTTGACCCTGTCTCTGCTCTTGTACTTATGAAGCGAGCCCCCTAAGAGTTAGTGCAATGGTCATATTTCTGTTCTTTTGCAATCTCTATTCTACATGGACCTAGTTATTTTTGGCTTTCCTCAACAAGAGAAATCTGCAACCACTCACTCCATATTTTATGAGGAGCGGTGTCAGCTCAGCTGTTGCTCAACAGCGGTGTTTGAAACATAAGAAAAACGGTGAAGTAAATTTGTGGTTTCCTTGTGGATTTAGAAACTGTTCCAGTTCAGTCACATTGATTTAATTTCAGCTGACAATTCAGTAAAATGTTTTGACAGCAAGATACTGTCGTGATGCAGCAATCTGCATCATTTTAAAACAGGCCCTTTCCAAAGGTTAGAAATGAAACGCTTGTGTGTTTTGTCGTCTTGTGTTGAAACTGTGAGATTGAATGAAGTGCGAGTGAGCACCTGACTGATAACATTTGAGCTCAGGTTTTCCTTCTTTACAACTTTCCACCTGAAAAATCAAAGCATGTTGCAGTACTTCTTTGGAGCACTATAACTCCCTTATGTTGACAAAAGTGATCCGTTTCATTCTGAAAAGTCAGCTTTTCAAAAACCAACATGGCTCAGTTCAAAACTTTGTTTCAAAACAAAACTCCTCATGACAAGTACTGCCCCCGTTAAGCTCTGAACTGCCTGCACCAGACAAACATTCACGGTCGGCCGTGGTAAATCAATTATTATGTATGATGTCTGATTTGATCTTTATCTTTATGTGTGGTGTGTTTCTGCCCACAGGTGGACGCATTGTCTGTTATCAAATGTGTTTGCTTGTGGTTAAATATATAGAATCCAACGTTTGATATAATTCAAAATGCCTCAGGTGGTATTAATCTCAACTTGTGTGACAGACAAGCACATTGACTTTGTCCTTCAACTAACCCTGTAGTCATAACACTGCCTTTTCCCACCGGTTCAGGTTACCACACACACACACACACACACACACACACACACACACACACACACACACACACACACACACACACACACACACACACACACAGCAGAGCTGACCTGCATCTGCTTACACATAATATTATTTACATCATGCCTTTCCTTCACAGTTTGATTCGCTTTTTGCTTTTTTTGAAATGATGGACACACACAGCTCGCTATCAACCTCAACGTCAGAGGGATTTCCCACAAACACTGCAAAAAAAATCATTTTGTTCCTGACTTGTTCTGTGGCTCTAGGGATGGCAATATCGGTCCATCTGTCAGTTAGTCCACCACTTTGGTCCTGACTGAAGTAGCTCAACAACTAATGGATACATTTTGTACTGAAATGCATTGTCCCCAGGGGATGAATCCCTCTGACTTTGTTGATCCCCTGACTTCTCCGCTAGCGCCATCATCAGGTTGACGTTGATGGTTTAAGGTGAAATTAGATTCGGTACATACATTCCTAACCCATGTCCCCCTCAGGATAGGGTGACCATATTTTCAAACCCCCAAACCGAGACCCTGAAGTGTTCTGCATGTGTGCACACATGTATGTGCTTATCCATGCACCTGTAGGTATTTTCATGAGGAAAGGGGACAATTATTTCAACGCTGAGCACACCTACATAGGAGTTCATTTTAAAACTGTACAATAACACAACACAAAACACAAGGATTGCAAAGGTGCAATATAATTTCTATTGTACAATACACAGCTATTGTATATTGCATTCTGGTCATCTTAATATGATAATACATAATATGATCTTTTATATTGGTATTTTCACCATGTGTGACCAAACATGTACTCCTGCAGTGTGTCCAGAATAGAGCATTTAAGGTACTCTTAAGAAAAGACCTTAAGATGTTTAACATGTTAACTAAACATGAACATTATTTCTGCTTAACACCAGCCTGTTAGCATAGTCGTATTTAGTTCAAAGCACTGCAGTGTTTAAGTACAGAGCCAATAGCACAGACTCGTCTAGTTTGACCTATAGAATGCATCAGATTTAAGTTGACCATCACTGTCCCTTGTTTAACACTCATCCACTATCATTTGTCCTAAAGAAAACTAGCTTATGTGTCAGGTTTAGCACCTCAGGACAATTAGTTAGCTGTCAGATGTTATCATGCAAAGATTACACAACATTGATGGATTATGTACACTTTCTGGAATTTGTCTTGTGGCAAATCTGGGTCATTCAGCCGGCTGGAACAAACAAAAGTATTTGTGCTGAACTATACTACACACACAGACACACAGACACACACACACACACACATTACTTTACCGTAGTTGCTGGCAAGCAAACGTTACATCCCCTGCCACTGTTACGTGACGTTCTCTACCCTTCGCTTTAAATGTACCATGATGCTGACTCTACCCTGCCTCTTCAGTTGCATACTGTTGAGTTATTGGTGTTTGAAGAGGATGTCTGATCATATGAATGTGAATGCTCTCTGCCGTCACACTGCTGTGTGGACCTAGTTTCCGAGCCTCACGGGGCAACAGCCAAAATGACCAGTTGACCCTTCGCTAAGTGCTGTGCTAATGGATAGAAGAGACCAGCTGATCTAAACAGCTGATAACATGATTGACAGCCCCGAACAATGACAGCAAGGAAATTATGAGTGAGCATGCGAGAGAAGTGAATGGCAGGTGTATGAGAAATAAACTACAAGACTAAGCATACAAGAGTATAGTCTTCCTGACTGAACTTACGCTAGAGCTTCATTTGTAGGCAGCTGTGCAAATAGACTGTGGATAGATACTGTAGCATCTATCTATCTATCTATCTATCTATCTATCTATCTATCTATCTATCTATCTATCTGTCTGTCTGTCTGTCTGTCTGTCTGTCTGTCTGTCTGTCTGTCTCACACATGAGAGAAGTGAGCTGTTATTTTCACTACTTTAAGGCACAAAGAGATTCCATTTGCAGTTGAGAGAATGGAAACAATACTGTAGATATCAACAATCACAAACTGTGAAGATGAACGAGTTACATTTTCTGAATGTATAAAAAAATTCTTGAGCCTTGTGTAAAGAATCGTAGGCAAGGCTTTTTACTTTAGAGAGTTAAATTACATTTGATTTTATATTTGATTTTTCATATACGGTCAATATTTATTTTGTACAAGCACTGTTGTAACACTTCAATGATGTCTAGAAAGGCTACTGAAAACATGAATGTTGCTTCTGTCTTCCCCTTCCTCCTACATTGGGTTTATATTACTATGAATTAATACTGCAAACAAATGAATGCTGTATTTTATTGACAGTTATGATATTGTTATGGATTGTATATTTGCTTGTTGCACCTTTTGCATGTCTGACACTGCCTTCTGTTTCCCTGACACAATTGTACAATAAATATTTTCTAGTGAAGTATCTTAAGTTTCCCTTTCTCTCGCTTTGTGTCTTTCCACCCCTGGGTTTGGTTTTGGTCACTTGAAGTAAAAATTATATATATATATATATATATATATATATATATATATATATATATATGCAATCAGTCTGTTGTGATCGTTGTGATCCCAAAAGTCAGAAGTCAAGGTATAGTATGTTGTACATAAGTCATAAAAAGTCATATTATATGTCAAAACAAATATTGGTATACAATGTTGAAAAAAGTCATAAAATATTCATAGTAAAGCATGTCGCAAAAAGTAAAAAAAAAAAGGTCTGAGCATAGTATGTCAAAAAATTCCTAAAAAAGTCAAAGTATAGTATGTTAAAAAAAAGCCAGAGAAAAGTCAGTAAAGTATTTCAAAAAAGGTCATAGTACAATATGTCGTAAAAGAAATTGTGGAGTTTTCTCAAAGTCAAAGTATAGAAATACCATTAATAAAATACATAAAAAAGTCATAAAAAAGTCCTAGTATGTCAGAAACAAATGACAAAAACTCTATGCCCAAAAATGTTTTGGTATGGTGTAGCATGGAAAATGACATTGTACACTTTCATGGTATAGTATTTTTAAAAAGTCATATTTTAAAGCAGGCTTTCAAAATGTCATACAAAATGTCTTAGTATAGTATGATGTAAAATGCCAGGAAGAAATTCAATTCAATCATATTTGTAGAGTCCAATATCAAAAACCCCAAATTTGCCTCAGAGGGCTTTACAATCCGTACAACATACGACATTGTCTTTCCTTAGACCCTCACATCGGATTAAGGAAAAATTCCCCCCAAGAAAACCTTTAACAGGGAACAAAAGCAGGAAAACTCCGGGAGAGCAACTGGGCAGAAGAGCAATATCTTGCAGAATGAACAACATATTAAAGTTACAACATAGTCAATCCATATGTAGAAAAATGTCTTTAAAAATGTCATATTATAGTATGTCAGAAAAATATCACAGTAGAGTGTCAGATTCTCTTCAAAATATAGTATATTCTGCCATAGAAAACGTTATATAAAAAGCTCAGGAAGGATTTACAGATTTGTCAGGCCAACGGTGGATATTATGGTGTGTGTGTGTGTGTGTGAGACCGGTATGTGAAGGTGCTTTAATGTGCATCATAGATGAGTGCTCCTCAATGCTTTGGCAGTGTGGACTGGCTTCCTGTTGCAAAATCTGCAAAGCAAGCCTCAGACTGCTCAGTCAGTTTACGTGTGTGTGTGTGTGTGTGTGTGTGTGTGTCTTGTCATTGGGCTTTCTGCCAACAGCAACATTGAAGATTGGGAACTTCGACCACTCCGTATGGGGGAACAAACCCGATGTGGGTATGCTCCCTAAACCATTGCCTGCTGAAAATATGACTAGTCTTAAGAGCCAACTCGAAATTTGACAAGACTTCTCAAAGACATGAGCACTTTGTATTAGTAAGGCCGACAGCACCCTCTGGCTGTCACAACACACACTTTAAGGATTTACCCCCCAGCAATACTTGGCTTCACATTTAGGGTACACAAATCATGTCAAATACACTTTTCCTCTGCTTATGACAGATTTGAGATGAGGGGGTAGCCGGGGCCATTTGGTGATATTTGAGACAAATGCATTGGATACAAAACCAATGTCTGTTCTCCTCTTAATACATCAAATATGTAGTGCTGTTCTATTTGGTTACAACAGTCCAACTCAATGAAGACCAGAGAGTTCAGTGGCATAACTCATTTATTATTGAATAAAAATTGGACATGAACACGTGCAGACTAAAAACCAGTGTAACAAATTGACAACCCTAAACTTTTTCAAATCAAGTCTGCAACCCCTGCTGTAAAAAAAAAAAAAAGAAAAAAAAAAAGGAAAAACATAGATCTATAATTGAAACTGTACAAAACACAGCTTTAGCAACATGTCAAAAAAAAGAAGATGGAAACAAATACCACTCGCCCACCTGTCCCTTAATGTGCAAACATACTGATCTTCCTGAATGATCGCTTTTATTTTACATTTGTTCATTCAATGGTTCCACTGAGCGGTTCGCTTTTATAAATCAAAGCGTTCACATTTTGTCAGCAGATATCGATCCATCTTTACACTGTAAATAAGTTTTGTTTTCCCAAAGTCCATAACTTCACATGTAAAACTAAGAACATAAGGGTAGGCTAGAGAGATGGCTGTGGTGTGCGGGGTGGAGGTATCATGGGAAAAATGAAGATAAACGTATAGTTGGGGGAGGGCAGGACAACCGGTCTGGGACTGATGTCACACTGCATTGGTGCCTTCCCTCAACCACGGATCATGTCTGACCTGGTGAAACAAAGGTTAGTAAACCTACAAATAGTCCACTGAATGCTGGTAGATACTGCTGCAGCCTGGGTTCCTCAGACACACACGTCCAATCCGTAGAGACACAACATCAACCACCTCTGCCAAATATCAGCTACAAGTGTGCTGTTGTGTAGATGAGTCAAAGTAATGAATATTCTAGAACAAAGACGTTTGTACATGCAGAAGGTATGTGAAGGATTTAGGTAATTTCAACATTGTTTCCAGAATTGCCACCGATGACGAGGCAAAATTCGATTTAAATAAAAAAAAACTAAATATTTACTTATTAGACTTGGGCCAACAAAATTAAAAAGTTGAAGTCATGTAGTTTAAATGGTCAATTTCCAGATGCATATGAGAAACCCAGAAACCCAACTATGTTGTACGAGGCTGGTAATATACCCAAAATGAAACCAAACTTGACCCGTTCTCTCTACCGTGGCAGCGCTGCAGTGTGATGACATGTCGGCAATGTCATCCGACAGGTTGCAGATATTTGTTGGACTTCCATAATAGCTTAAGTGCAACCATTCAACCTTCAGAAGAACTTGCAAGATGTTACTTCATTAAATGAAAAGACTGGGAGTTACACTGATTTGGCACACTGCATTCTGAGAACATGGCAAAAATCTGATTTAGTTTTGAGTATACTGAAAATGCTTCAGCGACCATTAGTCCCAGAGAGAGCCTGTGTGTGTGTATATGTGTGTGTGTGTGTGTGTGTGTGTGTGGTCTCAGCGGCGGTGACGGCTATGTCCTGAGTGCCCACTACTGCTGTGGTGTTTGCTCTTGTGGCCACGCTCCCTCTCCCGGTCCCTGTCGTAGGACCGAGACCTCTCCCTCTCCCTCCGGTCTCCTCGATGGCCACCTCCTCGCTCGTGTTTGTGTTTCTTTGTGGCGAGGTCAAAGGAGCCGCGGTCTCTGTCTCTCTCCCGTTCCCTCTCTCGGTCCCGCTCCCGGTCTACTTTGACCGGGGTGCGGGACCGTGTGCGAGAACGCGAGCGCTTCCTCTTGTGACCGCTTCCTCCACCTCCACTGTTGCTGTGGCGGCTGCTGGGCTTGGAGTCGCTATTGTTGCCGTGGTGGCTGGACTTGGACTTGAGGTGGGGGAGGAGGGGGGAGGGCGGATGGCGCCGGGGCGATGGACTACGACTGTGAGAGCGAGAGCGTGAGCGAGAACTGTACGTCCCTGAGCGACTGCGTCTGCTGTTGTAACTGTGGAAAGAGAAGCAAAAGAGGAAGATGAGCAATACATTCAGCTAGTTAAACATAAATAAAAGTTATGTTTAACTATAATATTTGAACATAAACAAGTGATCTTACTGTCTGCGAGGTGAGCGGGATCTAGACCTGGAACGTGTTCTTGAACGAGATCGACTTCTGCTCCTGCTGTTCCTCCCAATCTTCATGTCTTTCCTTAAGCTGAAAAAAAAGCCCCATATATATTAGGAACTAATGAAAATAGAAAGACAAACACTGTTAGATAAGTGGCATGACAGCCATCTTGTACTCTGAATAACTTAATAGAGGCAAAAGAAAAGTGAGGAGGACTATTGCTAAAACGTGTGTGTATTTCCTACCCATTGTGTGGACTCTTGTTGACCTGAGTCCGGCTCTCTGGCTCCTTCTTAACGGGTTTGAGGGTCTGGGGGTTTGGAGACTTCTCCTCCACCTTTGCCACATTTGGGGAGCAGGGCTTGGAAGCCGGAGAGAAGCCCCCCAGTGTGGACAATGCAGGGGTACCGTCGGGGTTCAGGCCTTTAGCTTTCAGCTTGGCCTCTGCCAAGAACATTTTCCTCCGGTCCACCTCCTTCTCCATCTGGTCGTAGTTCGGCTGGGGAAGAAATCACGCCGTCAGTTTACACAGACTACTGTGAGCAAATAACACCATATTATAAATGTCGTTAACTAACGTATCTGAACTCAATGCACCAAGACAAGTAAGCTTTTAATCCCAAAAGTAGACTTTTCAGTCTAGGGCAAAGATTTGGGGATGAAATGAAGCATGCTAAAATATTGAAATGCAGATATTTCCACAACTATCTATTAACTAATGCATTATTCATATGATGCACAGTCATACTAGTACTGTGCTCTCTAAAGAGGCCTACCTTCTTCCTGGTGTAGAGCTTGAGGGTGGTGATGCAGACCTCTTTAACTTCCTCCTCACTGGCTCCAAACAGCAGGTACCAGTTAGGTCTGGATGGCAGAGGGATCTGGGAGACACATGCACAAAAGGTATTATTATTTGAACGGTACTGTACTGTAGCGCTATAGAGAATTTGAGTAGACAACAATTAGTGCAAAAACAATGATAAAGCATTTGTGTCAATGTGAAAACTACCTGCAGGGCTCGAGCAGCGAGGAATATGCAGGCACAGGCGATGGTCTCAGCTTGGAATCTCACAAACACGTTTGTCCTCAGGGTATCATTCATGTAGTTCCTAGAAAGACAAAAACAACACATAGAAACAAAAACATAGCATCTTCTCTACACAAAGCCACCTCTTACCCACACCGACACACCTTAAGACGTGTCACAGCTTTGGCCGCAGGCCGTTACAGTCGCCAGTGATCGACAACACTCCTCGGCTGATTTATCAGGGCTTTACGTTTTTTTTTTACTTTCTGATAAAGATTTAGATTTTACATTTCTTTTTAAAACTCAGCTCAATCTTACAACTAAGAAACAACCTCTTCACCACCCAGACATCTCCGGTGGGTGACTGTTGAACAAGCATCAACACTAACTGCTCACTGACTCAAGTATAGGCTGCCGTCTAAGGATTAGACCAATAGAGGCCCTAACAGAATCAAATCAATCATAAGCCCCGATAGCGATAAAGACAGCGGTTACACAGTTTAAGTTACACAGTACTGAAGAGCGATATGCACTTGGATCTATCAAATTTTAACTTTGTCCATTTCTCTCTGGGGCATCCATGGGAGTGCTGTATGTCACAGGTAAAGCATGAAGACACAAATGGGAGAAAAGAAATCTACTGAAGACCTGCCAACACCATTTTACCACTGACCTTTGAGTAGCTAGATTAAGACTAATGATGGTTGAGATTATGACACATGCCGTGTGAGGGAGGAGGGAGGAGGGGGCATGCAGACAGACTGATTCAACAGATTCATCGAGAATGCAGTTGCTTTCAAACAGTTACATCTGAGAGAAGAGGGAGGCACAGCATGTATGGTGGCATGCACGACAGCTAGAGTCTGGGAGTCAGTGGCATGTTGATGTCATCAAATGATGCAGCACGGGTCGAATATTCGCACAACCTGCTTGTGATACTCACATTGATTGGAAGGCTCGACTGCAAAACAGCAACCACTTTTAAATGAAAATGAAAGCTTTCCAGCCACGATTTAAAGCGAACCCCCGGGAGACCACTGATCGTCTTCAACCTCACCTTAACTCATCTAAAAAGACATTAGGTGGCAATCTAGGCCTCACTACCTAGGTTAAGTGAAATCTCTGTGATAGAAACAGATTATGTGTCAGTGGGTTGTCTGGGACAATGGTTAAATTAGATTAGCCATGAAGAGTTAGGAAAAAAAGGAAAGACAAAATGGCCAGGATGTGAATAAGGGGAGTACAGGGTGGTGTGAGCATCTATGTCCTTAAGAAACATAGAAGTCCTAAAGACAAAAAAACATGTGATAACAGAAACATGATGGTTAAACCCCGATAAACTAGCACGACACTGATCCCATTCTATTATCAAGAGGAACTACAACCAGCGAAAAAACTAATCACAAAGCAGTGAAAAGTCTCCGAATACTGTGTGTCAAGTTCCACAGTTCCACCCACTCAAATAACATGAGCTGCTCTGCCGGAAGGATGTCGCAAGTATCTAATAACAACATTGCCACACCGGGATTACTTCCAGTCTAGCCAGCCTTCATCAAATGACCTGCACTTTGGCATGTCAGTGTGAACCCGCTATGTTAACGCTACTATAGATAACACATGGCCGCTGGATTCTGACTGCTGCGTGGGTGAGACAGGTCCGTGGAGGAAAAACCTGAGAACTGGATCAGCCTGTAAGACAGACACATGTCTGGACACCAAGTAAGTTGGGGACAGGACACAGTATACTACTGTAAATAATAATTAAAAAATAGGCAGGTAAACTGGTCAAAAAAAAAAAAGTTATTCTGTTGTGTCTAAGTTTACTTCATTGCTAGATGCAAGTAAACTAGAAAAAAAGTCAGAATATAAATGTATATGTAGCTACTTAGCAAAACTGGGTATTACAGTTAAAACCTTTGTAGCAAGACCAAAAAAATACAAATCCTTTTGGACACCCAAGAGAAAACAAGATGATGTTGGCTGTTGGGAAAGGCCCGCCCGCCCCCTTCAGTGAATCTCGGCATTGGGATTGGCTGTCTGGAGAGGGGCAGCCAGCCAATGGGGGGAGCTTCCTTAGGTCATGTGGTTGGAGGAGGCAGAGTTCAGAGGTTCTTTATGTGACTTACCAGCATGGACTACCCTTTAATCAAAGAGTAGAGAGAAAGGACAAAGTTAAACCAAGTTCCACGAGCACCGCAAATCAAACAGACTTTACAGCAAAGCCATGTAAGGGCAGACAAGAGAGTGAGACACGCAACAGGTTTGCAATTAAAAAAAATTGCTCCATCAGAAAAAAAAAAAGAGGTGGAAGGGTTAAAATGGAGTGAGGGAACGTCGCAGTCAAACCTGGGCGAAATGGTTGTTGAATAATTTTCAAAATTTGTGCTTAAGAACACATGGGGGCACTTGAACATCACTTATCCGACAGGTGGTGTTGTTTCCACATATGGGTTTGTTCCGAGATCCTATAGCAGATAAATCAAGTGCTCTTCAAGCGATTCAACCATTTGAAACTCGTTCAACTTAATATTTAGCCCAGGTCTGGTGGCACTTCTTGCAGACATGACACAGGTTGCTGCTGTGGGAGATGGACATTGGAGAACTAGGGAGGAACTTACCAGGCCGTCTGGACCAGCGTCTGGTTCTTCTCACATTCAAGGACTTGAAGGTACATGACGATGATCTGAAATCATAAAACGACTGTACATTAAAAACACAGAAACTCCTCCAGATGCTTCATAATAGTCTGCAAACGCTGCTTCTTGTGTGGTTGCACCTGACTTAATGTTGCAATAGCTGAACTACATTGGGCAACACAACTTAAAAAGGTCTGAGTGTGGCTTGAACTCACCTTGTGAGGATGCTTGACATGCACACAGAAGCCCAGCTCCTTCAGGATCCGCCGTTCTGCTTTGATGACTTGGTTTTTGGTATTTATGTAGTTCTGATCAAGTATCAATGAACTTGGAGTCCTGGTTCATAAAGGAATCAAAATAAAATAATGTTTCCCCCTTTGGAAATAAAAATAAATAAAGAAAGTGCCCTTTTGATTTCTTGCACTCTTTTCTCTTTTTTTCCGTTTCAACCAACTAAAAGCAACAGGTTTAACTGTTTGCATGCCTGACAGTTTGCTGGGGTTTGAGGACTCCTGTGGTTCACGTGAAAGCATTATGGGATTTTGTAGACAGCCTTCTACCTCATTCACCATGTGTCACAGCTGTTACAGAAATATCAACTCAGACCATCGGCCACATCACGACCGCAACGTGCAAAATATTGTACAATCTTCAAACGTGGACTAGAATAAAAACTCAAAACTACTATGACGAGATGTCACAAGTCATGCTCACCTATTCGTATGTACTGTATGCACCAGTTAAGTTAATAATATATTAAGTAACCAAAACTACTTGACTTTTATACATACTACAGCAGCATATCCAGACCAAAAACCTTCACTGCAAACAGAACACTGTACAAACCTACAACACATCTGCTGGTTGAACACAGATTATTTCAAATACTACTAATGCAGACAAACAGATTTTCAGCATTCATTAAAATGACCGCATTAACCGTAAAATTAGATGCATTCTGATCTATAAATCTGTAAACAGACGGTGTGTCGGCCTCCCTATTATACACAACACCAGAATAAGAACTTTAAACACTTTAAGAATAATTTAGCATCTTCACAAACAATGATCAAATTTCAAATCAAAATCTAGTATTTTGATGTCTCAAATAACAAAAAAATTAAATGTGAATACTGTCATGCTAAAAGCCACATGCATGGTAACATTATCTGTGTGAGGTCCATTATTTAACACAACCAACAGTCCAAATCCACATCTAAAACAACAGACCTGCTTCAAGTGCACCACGGTTACAGTTACACGTAATTTACACTTAACCGATTCATATTCCCTTTAATTTAATACCAATATCATAAAGCTACAGTGCATGCACTGACCCTAAACTAAAACAGAAGCCACAAGGCCTACTATGTATCCAATGAATTACTCTAATGTCAACAAACAAGGTGATATTTCTATAAAAGCCATGGGTTGGCAGACAGTTGGTGAATGGGGTTCTTACTCTTGAAGCACAAACAAGATGCACGGTGAAGAGCAGTCAGTGAAGGAGACTACGTTACCCAAACGGTCCGCAGAGTGACGGACAGATACCCAAAAGCTTAAGATTGAACCACAGGAGTCCTCAAGGCGCCCCGGGGGGCCAAGGACCTTCGGCCAACCTGTCATCCCCGATCCCAGTGCCCCACGGGGGTTCAGACCACGGGGCGTCTCCCACAGGAGGGGGTGGGGTGGCCCTGGGGGGGGGAGGAGAGACCCCCTTGCATCATGGTTGTCATGCCGACTGCTTCATCTTACGTACCATTCCACATCACCCAGGCTTTGGTAAATGTAGCTGGTCGCTGTTAGTTGGTTGCAAGGGAAAAAAGAAGCCACGTTAATGCCACGGTCTATAGAATAGACATGAACAGATTTCTATGAAGACAAAAGGCACACGTGCTAATAAAGCCACGGTGCCTCGTCTTAAAGTGCTCGCCAATTATTAAAAGTGAGTTTGTCATGATATCAATTTCAGTGTAATGTCAAACTCAGATGTTATAAGGTAGACAATTACACTTCAGAAACTACCAGTGAAGCGGAAACTGAAAAGTTTTAAAATGGTTTAGAGTACAAGGATATACAGAAGAACACTTTCACAGCGAAAAACATAATACAACATGATCCATGTAACAAAATTATGTTTTATTTCCCAAAAAGAGAAGACTGGGTTCAATGGCGACACTTACTTTTTGCCTCTGATCTGTCTCAGATGGTGAAAAACATTTATGACGTCTCGTATTCGTCTCGGTGCTTCCTCAATCTTGGAGGCCAAGTTGATACAAGCCATCGCAACAATCTGGAAAGAAGATGATTGAAACAAACGATTGGAAGACAGAGTATAATAACCTATGACATGCATCCAGAGATAATAGAGTACAAACACATTCAAATATACCAATGAAGAGACATAAATGTACCAACAATCAAGAAATGTCCCCAATTTTGCCCCCATTTTATATTATGGCAGCTATCATTTTAATATCTCTGGAAGAATTAAGTTATAATCTGAGAATAGAACAGCTTTAAAGAAATTATAAATTTGTATATAATTTTGTTATTGCACATCACAATGAATGTGTGATTGAGCATTTACCATATAGAGCAGCACTTCTCAGACGGACCAATCAAATATTTGAAGTAATACTAATTGAAACACTATAGTTTTATAAATGGAGTTTTTAAAGTTGCTGATATTACTGGGAGAATGAGAAGATGTATAATGTTGCATTGACCTGCCAACCAACGACCAATTTAATCTAGAAACAAGGTTTTAAAACTAAGATAAATTTACAGGTGCAACGTTCTCAATACTTGTTTAAAATGTGCGGTCTTCCACTAAAGAAAATGAATAATGTTTAGATTCGGTGTTAATCTTGTAATGCGAGTGTTTGATTAGTTTCCTTTTGGTCTCCTCTTAGTCTCACACCAGTTCATAAATGCTGGTACAACGTATCGACAACATGGCCGCCACGAAACGTAACCACAACGATATAAGCTATGCTAACATTAAGCTATGCTAACATTAGTATAACCGGCGGACTGATAATGAGTTAGAGGCTTATACTGACTTACCTCAAAACTGTGCTTGACGAAGGACTTGGAGTAGAAAAAACGATGAAACAGCACTTGCCCCGTTGCCATTGCCACCTGTCGAGAAATACAGACCTTTAGGTTTTGGACTTCTTGTATATGGAGGCCTAACCTTACACAATGGACCGCCGCCATTTTAACTACACCACGCCAACGTTACAAAAGCTAACATTAGCAAACAGCTAACACCAGGCCATGAAAAAATACTAACATTTTCTCAGTGCAAATAAAACACACACACCGAGATATATAATACGAAGCAGTCGTTGTATTCGAGGTTTACCTGCGGTAACCGGAGGAGAATGCCCGCCGACTGGATCAGTTCACACCCGAGGATACGAAGGTCGGTCTCTGTGTTCAAGTCGAGGCCGTCGACCATCGACGGCGTCGGAGAGAGCCTCTCCTCCGGTATGAGCGAGTTGTCGATCGTGAGGTACACTTCCGAGTAAACTTTGTCACCGATGAGGATGCCATCGTTGTTTGTGGATGCGTTAGACGAGACAGAGAGAGGACCTGCGGCCATTTTCACCCAGAAAAATAGAGATTTTTCGGTTTTCAGCAACAGCTCTTCCAGCCTCGAAGGAACGACGGCGGAGCAGGGTGACTGACAAAGCACGTGACGTAACCGCCTTGTCTGGACGCAAACGTTTGTGCACATCCGCGCCGATAAAATAGTCCCTCGATACTCAAGCGTTGAACAAAAACTATATGACTTTTCAACTTCACTGGAGTGTGACATGCATTTAATATCTCACCGTTAATCAATTGGTCGGTCATTTACCGGTTATTTTTCTTATTTTCTCTCACTTGTCTAGAGATTGCAACACTGCACATTGCACACTCCAACAGTCTAAACAAAGTTAATCACGCATTATACAAATAGTTAATAAACAGATCCGCTGATCTGAGATACAAATGGCTCCATTGTTGTTCTATTACAAATGATGATATCTCATGCTTCCTTCACGAGCTCTATGAGAGCTCAGTTTTTCAAATAAAAAGTATTTTAGATGAAAAATAATGACAAATGAATGCTAAAACAAATAATACTTGTTGGTCAAAACTGTTTCACTATCTTAATAAACACTACAGACCCTCAAATCCTGCATCCATAAAGAAAGCAGCAGAGAAGTGGTTTTAAACAAGAACATGTCTCACTCGATTTAACCGATTTAATTTTAAGTAGTAGTATAATTATATAGAGGCTCAGTTTTACAATTAATTAAATTACCCCATGTATTTAGCTCCTTAAATATCACTTCATATTAGAAATATAGGCATCTTATTAGATAATTTCATTATTTTAGTAGGTAAGTGTGTTGTTTCCAACGTCATACGAAGGCAACAGAAGGAAACGACTCACCACCAACGGTTTCAGTGACGTACATTACGGGAAAGTCCTGACTTCTCACCCATGGAACATATCCCTCCGCCAATTAAGAGAACTATGAGTCACAGCAGATACTTAGATTTTATTATGAAATCGCTGTCGTATTTTACACACAGTGTACAGGAAGTCAGTAATATCAGCTTTGTGATTTTCTGTTTAACCGTTTAAAGCAGTAACACAGGTAGGGCGACCAGGACAAAATGGTTTAAGACAAATTCTGAGCTTGATTTTAGGACTCAGGCATTGATTCTGTGAAAGAAGGCGCAGCCTCATGTGAACAGTTAGTACAGGGAACATTGTGTTCACTCACTGCTCAGCCTCCAGGAAGGTGTAGCCTGAAGCCCTGCAGTAACTAAACTCAGACAGCAGAGAGAACTAGAGACCCACCAGTTGAGGTTTCTGAAAATCAGGTGCCCCATGAAGCAATGGTCTTTGTGTGTTTACAATTTGTCTTATGAGGACTTATATACTGACCTTGTACAGAATCCCCACCAACAGCCTGATGCTGCAGTGCAGCCTCTGCTATGTTTGAAACAGTTTTACCAACAAGTGACTTGTGGGCCTGTACTGCTGCAGTGTGTGTCTGTAGTTTGTTTCTGTGAATGTTGTATTTGCTGGTATTATCTCTGTTGTTGTTTGGTGTTTTTTTTGGCAAAGATAGCAATTGGCCCACACAGGGTGCCAAAACTCAAGTTGCACTGCAAATCATTTGGTATTTTGTAATTTGATTAACTACAAATTTGTGAGGGAATTTGGTCCGTGTACGTTTTGATAGTCTGTTTTACCGTTCATTCGAAAAAAACAAAATTTGCACCACAAAAGTAAAATATCAACTATGGCGGATCCTGCCTTATTACCTAATCTCGATACCTTGTCTTGTTAGAAGTCTAGTTTTAAGACCTTAAATAATTTGTTTCTATTGGTGGTTTCCAACAAATTTAAGTATGTAAAATTAGGATTAATTGAAATTATGTGAAAAAAATTGTGTTAACATAATGACTTCTACCTCAGATTAATCGTGTTTGTACAGTATTATGCTACATGCTGTAGTCCTAGATACAGTTGTTTTTAGTCAAATTACAACACAACTAACTGACACATAGCAATCCTGTGGCAGGGTAGTTTTCCCAGCAACAAGAGCTCTGGTTTTTTTACTGGGACATCAGGCAAATATAGAGAAGTTTTCACGTTTAGTCTGCTGTGTGCAGTGTGTACAGCACAGGGACCATACATACACAACTCACAGGGGAGGAAATGTGAGGTGGGGATAGGAGCCCAAGAGCAAATTATTACCCTACGTCCCATGAACAGTTTAATCCCACCATGGTTGGTTATTTCCTGAGATTATATGCGTGTGTGTGTGTGTGTGTGTGTGTGTGTGTGTGTGTCTAAAGCTTTTGTAAGCAATAGCATGATTGGCATGGCACAAGGGTCTGCTTTCATAACCTGTTTGAGGCTCTATAGTAGCATGTAAGGGGCAGACAGATATCTCCCCCCCCACACACACACACACACACACACACACAGACTTACCTACCTGAGTTTTCCTAATACACCACATGAGGTGGCAGACTGAGGTTTCATTGTCCCCGTCATTAACCAACACCTACAAACCAGCACCTCGGGTCCCCCGCACTTACGCAGTTACCACGACGACAAGAATGCTGAGCATTCTTTCTCCGGTTGCCCGGGTGACACTAATTATAGGGTGTGGGAGGGCTCACGGGACAGCAGAATTCCGGAACGACCAAAAAACGACGCAGGAGAGAGGCATTCAGGGCCGCCCAGTGACGAACAAGGGCTTAGTTATACACACACGCCACTCCCTGGAGTGTGTGTGTGTGTGTGTGTGTGTTTACGAGCAACTTGCACAGATTCCCCAGGGACACGTGTGCATGCCTGCCTTGCTATGATAATTACTGCGAGGAGATCACACTCCAAATGTGTGTGCAAGGCATGCCTGGTGTGTTTACATATGACTGTTTGTGTGTGTGGCCATTTGTTAAGGCTGATTACATTTGAATGTTTAATGGCGAACATTCATGTCAACGTAATTGTGCTTTATGTTTCGAGCCTGTTACATACATATATCAAGACGTAGAAGTATTTCAAGGAGTTGTATCTATTCACACACACACACACACACACACACACACACACACACACACACACACACACACATAAACTAGGAAGGGCACCAGGTTAAGGTAGGTGTAGAAAAGAGAGAGCTAACTGGATCAATAAAGTGAAAGAGAGGCTGAGAGGGAATTCCTTTTTAGAAACAGGGTCACAGTGGTTGAATAATAAAATGAGGCCAAAGAGATGAAAAGAATATTGACAAATAGACATATTTATATGTGTGTGTGTGTGTGTGTGTGTGTGTGTGTGTGTGTGCCAGAGAGAGAGAGAGAGACAGACAGAGATTGGTGTTTTGTGGGAGCTTGGAGAAAAGTGTGTGTTGTCAGAACAGTGTGTATTGTGAGTAGAAGCTGGGAGAGTGTGTTTTTATGCCACCGACTGGCATAAGAAGAGGTTATCTCTTAAAATACGCAGCAGACATGCAGGTCACGGTGGGAGGAAGTTTAGCCGGGATAAAAGGAAATGTCAACGGTCAGAAGAACATGTGCAGGGAGAATGTGAGCGGTTGACAACAGGTCAGCCTATATGTCTGGACTGGACCCTTTTCACGGCAGACATTTTGTCAAAGCAGGAAGAAAAAAAAAAAGAGAGGTGGAAATAGTAACATTAATGACGGCTCTGTTCTGTTCAAGTGACCCAGTCAGCCATGTCAGTGTGACATGAACAATACTAGAGCCATGGAACTGAAGCAGCTAAATAGAATTCAAACATTATTAATGTTATTAATTCCACTTGTGCTTTTCCTGCTTTGACAAGTCTACATGTTTGCCACAAAAAGGGTCTATAGGGCTTGGTATAAAACCTCAATATCTTTTTGGAACTGACATCAAGGTATCTGTTGCACTGAGCTTTTAAAACTGTCAAGGACTAAAAGTTGGCAACAAATGTCTGGTCATCTTCTTCTTCCTGTCTAGTTATTCTTTGATTAGACAGTTCCTAATTAAAATCTAAGCTGAAAGTGACAAAGAGAATAAACCGTCAAGCTCAGCGCTTAAGCCAAAATTAAATACAAGAGCTCAGAACAATGGAAAGTTTCACATACAGTTCAAAGACAACTGAGCAAACCTCATCTGCTGATGAAGACCATTTGATCAGGGCAGAAGCTTCGGAACAAGCTAGTAAGTGGACCTTGAGTTTTGTAAATGAATTGTCAAGCTCAATTATTTTTTCACTTTTGCTCACTTTATATTGCTCAATGCGAATGAAAGAAAAGTAATGTTGGTACAGAAACAGGCACTTGTATTGAAAAACTAACCATTCAGTGCACATGTAAGACACACACACACACACACACACACACACACACACACACACACACACACACAAACACACAAACACACACCACATTGTGATGATTACTGTATAATCAATGTCCTTCAGTGGGATTACTTGATTGAAAAAACTGAGTGATGGTGGCGAGGACGGAAACAATCACTCACTGGAGACACACACACACACACACACACACACACACGGCAAAGTCTCATGCAATGAGTAAACACACACAAGGCCACAGGAAGGCAACAAAGAGTCAGCGGCAGAGCACAAAAGGAACGGAATATTTATTGCTGTTTTTCATAAAGGGGCAGCTAGGGGAGTGTGAATTGTGGGGGAAGATTTCTTAGGAAATCTTATAAATATTTTATGCAAACAAAGTTCATAAAATTAATAAAAAACCTAAGAAAATTTCTATATTCAGAATTCATGACAGTTAACTTCAGGAAAAAACATGAACCACTTTGTCATGTGTAGTAGGAAATGTTCCATTTTAACCATCGTGACAAAAACAGACGAGGTAGAAATTGAGCTTTTAATGAAACAGAATTTTCATTGTTATATATTTCAGAACGTCCTCTCCCCACGGACCGAGACCGTAAGCTTATAAACCATATGTGTGTGTTTTGGCAAACAGAGGAAACCTTGGCAGGATAAAATCATTATCATCCCACCTTTCTGTGTGAACGATGTGCATGGGCATTGTCTCACAGATGGGTTGGAAGCGAGGGACACGAGGAAGTCAAACTAAATGCTTTCCATGTGTGCCAGTAAGCGGGGAAATGAGTTCCATGCCACACACACTTCACACATTTCTCCCATCATGCCAATTCATCCCAAATGTAGAGGGAGAGGAAGAGAGGGGGGGAGGGATGGAAAGACCTTGCACGGAGTGAATGATGTCAATAACACACAATGCCTGATTGGTGAGGGCTGGGTAATTCGTGTGTGTGTGTGTGTGCATGTGTGTCTGGGGTTGCTTGCCTTACAGTTTCTTTTGTGTTTGCCTGCCTTTTCTTTGTGTCCACGGGTGGCAAGGGACACGCTGTCATGCTCCTTCAGCTCTGCCCTTGTGACAGGCTGTGTGTGTGTGTGTGTGTGTGTGTGTGTGTGTGTGTGTGTTTATCCTGTGCGTGCCACTGAGACTGCGTGAGTTGGGTTGTGAGAAAACAAGTGCATGTCTGTCAGAGATGTGTGTGTGTGGGGAGTTTACTGCTGTTCGAGCAGGACTCAGTAGTTGTATTTTGTGCATAAAGTGTGTGTTTGTTTGTACATAAGTAAGACAATTATAGGGATATGACTAAATTGTGGGTATTATTATACTCTATGGGAACATTAGAACACTATTAAAATAATATGATTAACATTAAAATACTATAAAAAATATTTCAAAACAACACTGAAATCGTGTATTATTTTTGAACCGCTGCACTAACTGTTATGTAATACATTTATGCTCCTTCATTCTGATTGCTTATTACAGTCTCTCCTTCCTCTCCATCGCTAAATGGACCTTTCGTTTGACCTCGCTCACTGTGCTGCTGGCTTTCAGTCTGGGCAGTGTCCCCTCTCGTCTTTTTTCATCTCGATTCCGAGACTCTAAACTCCTCCCTGCTCCTTCTCCATCTGTGCCTTGGCCTCTGTCTTTGTCTGTAAAGGGAGGGGGGGGTCGCAGTGTGTTCGGGGAGTTCAAAGAGCGAGTAAGAGTTACCCGGGTTTGACTATGGAGATGTAAATGCTTGTTCACTGGGGGTGTTTGTCTCTCCATGGGGTTTGGAGGAGACCTTGAGGGGCCCTGATGAGACGCTAGGGATCGCAGGCCAAGAAGCTCCCCTTGTGCTCGAGACAGAGCAGCAGTCAGCTCCTCCCTCTCCTCACACTCCCTTCTTACTGTCTCCTGGAGTAACGCCACCTGGAGAGTGGGAAGAGAGAGAGAGAGCGAGTATTTAAGAAAGTTATTTAGAGTGTAGTATTAGAGTTTCAAGCCAAAAATTGATACCTTTTGGGAAATAAGCATATTCACGTTCTGTCTGAGAGTGAGCTGACAAAATCAATATAAACTCATGTATGTGAGTTAAGTACAGAGCTGGAGTCTGGCCGTGTTATACAGCTGACTTATGTACTCGTTTGTTTAACAGAAAATACAAAATACTGTACTAATATCTTAAGATAGATGTCATTCATTCATTCACTCTTCGTAATGAGAGAGGCCCAGCCAGGATGCCAAATATAGAGATGGTAATTCTGAGCAGCTCGCTGACACTGACATAAACAAAGAGACTTGGTAAACAAAACCAAGCCACTGTAACACAGTCACAGTGATCCAGTATTAATAGCATGTACAGCACAAATTTTAAAATACATAGATGAAATAACCACCAATTAATCCCCAGCAAAACAGCATCAAGCTACAGACACAAATAAAATATATCTACATGAACTATTCATACAGACGCATATACAATATTAGTGCATTTCTTTCCAGGATCACTAAACAATATACACTGAATGTATTGGTGGGAGGTTATCATGTGAGACATTACATTGTTTACATCTTCAGGTCTACTGAGGAATAGAGCCTCTGTCAGTGAATCTGATTCAAACAAACTACAGCTCTTGTTATATGACAGCCGGACAGACAAAGGAAAGTTGCTCACTTCAAGTCCTGAGCCAAAGTTAAAAAAAAAAAAAAAAAAAGAAATGCTGCTCTCGCAAGGCCCTTCATAGCTTTCTCATTACTTTACATGCATTTCCTACCAGTATGGCACACGTCCATAAACACTGCTCACTGGCTCATTTAATTACAAACACGTGCCATTTGAATGGTTTTACGTCATTTTGACCATCTGCTGACTGATAACAGACTTGTGTTGTATGCATCCCAAAATGGTCGGGTAACAAACGCAAATACTAGAATTTAACAGATACTTTAACGAACGATTCTGGCAGATTCCTGTTGGCAGTCTAATATAATGTACGCCGCACCAGTCCTAAGTCATTAGCTTACACATTCGGCACATGTTTTTTTTAAATAACACGGTGGCTGCCGTTTAGCAAGTGATAATTAGAGAATGGTAAATGCTAAAACAGTCACACAGTTACAGTAGCTCAAGTAGAATATTTATAAAGTCAATGAACTGACTTAGCAATGCCAGTTATACAGCAATATCTTTTAAGTTTGCTGACAATAAGTAAAATTATTGATAAATTGAAGTAACTGTTACTAAAACTATATGACAACATCCATTTACAATCTGTGACACAACTCGTACAGTATAATCAAAGTCATATTTATCCAGTTGTGAGCCAGTAAACGTGGCCCACATTAACTTTGTTTTCTCTCCGTATTTAGATTTTCTTCAACATGAAGGCTTGTGAGAAAAACAAAGTTTGCGTCAAAAATTCTACATAACACAGCGTGAGTGATTTATATGCAAAAGATCACTTTGGGGTTGAAGTGTTCCTTTAAGGAATGACATATAGCTCTACCATCTCTGTGTGTGTACATGTCTAAATCTGGTCCTGACTGTTCCGTGAGAGGAATCCCCAAATATGAAAAACATGTAGTAAATGTGTGTATTCTCTCTTTTTACGATCATATTTTGGGTATGGTTTTCTTTTTATGTCTATAATTGTCAACATATGCGTATGTGTTAATAAGTGCCTATATGCCTCAATATGCATGTTTCCATGTGCGGTGTGTCACGCCTTATGCCATTGTCTGCAATTATTGTGAGTGTGACAGTTTGCACATGCGTGTTTGGCCACTTCCTTTTTCTGTGTGTATGCAAGACTTGTAGTGTGAGTCTCCTTCCTCTCTGTTTATATGCTGGCATGTGTTACATCCTGCGTGTGTGCATGCGTGTGATGTCTTGCATGCCAGTCTAGCGGTAGAGAGAGAGAGAGAGAGAGAGAGAGAGAGAGAGAGAGAGAGAGAGAGAGAGAGAGAGAGAGAGAGAGAGAGAGACAGCCATCATTAGGGGCTCCATAGTGAGAGCAGGATTACAGGGCTATTAGATGGAAGTCACACGCAGGCCCACAGAGCCCTTGCTTTTAATCTAACACTGTAAACCACATTCCAGCGGCAACACACACACACACACACACACACACACACACACACACACACACACACACACACACACACACACGCATACACACACACAAAGAAAACACAGCCAAAGACCCTAATGCAGTTAAGACATATAACCATAAGACCTTGCATGTGTGTCTGTTCTGCGTTGTGTGTGTTGTGTGACCTCAGTGAGAGGTTACAGGTCAGGCGTCTTTTCCCCCAGACACAGTGACCTTTTCCTCTTGTCCATCTGCAATCAGGCCAGAGAGGGAGGGGAGGGGGAGGGAGACAAGAAAGGCAGGGGGAGACAGAGACAGAGCGAGAGAGAGAGACAAAATAAAGAAAGAAAGACAAAGTGAAAGCGTTTAGGAGGGAGCAGACAGAAAATACAAAGCAGAGGGAGGGAGGGGAGGGACTGAATGGGGCACCACCAGAATGTGTTTGGGTGTGTGTTCTTGTGTGTGCCCATGTGCACAATTACACACCGAAGCTTTACTAATTTCTAACCTCATCTCCATACTGTATCAGCCATTGAATGACGTGCATGTACAAGATTATATATGAACTTGTTTGGAGATAATGTTTGCGCTCGAGAGATAGATTGTAAAAGTTTGGAACAAAACACAGTGAGCAGTGAGCTCAAAAAAACAAAAATAAAACATGTGCAAATAATAATTTAAACATAACATACACTTTTTTTGTAAATGAAGTCACTGGTAGGCCTGAAAAAACACATTCACTCACACGTATTCCTCTAAGGAAGCGGACTAAGGACTTGGCTTTTCAATCATGACTGCATTGGGGAGCCAAAGCAAATCTGCTCCAGTTGAGATTCTGTATTAGTGGTGACTGGTGTGCTGATTTATTGGATACAACTAGAAACAGGAGCCACATAAGGTCATCAGGTTCAGCATGTGTTGGTAGAGGCGCCCAATGAGATACAAAGGTTATGGAAAAATGAGGAAAAAATTGGTAAATATGTCCTTTTGAAATGCTTTAAGTAGCATAGTTCTGATTTTCCTTGGAGTTCTTTTTGTTCCGTTTTTGTGAAAATTAAATAGACTTTTAGGTCTGATTGGTGTTGTTCAGTCCTGAAATGACTTTTTTAGTGATGTATCTTTAAAATTGACTGGTTAAAAGGTCACACACATGCTCTAACACTTAATGATGAAAATGCCTCAACAGTGCAACGGTATCTGGGCAACAGAGCGATATCACAAGGTCATGATCAAAACCTGATTATCTCTAACCAACACACACATACAAACATCCAAAGATCAATACAACTATTCTAAAGAACAGGATGATAGAAGCTAGGGTTTGAATTAGATAAGAACTGAGAGGGATAATTAGAGACAGAACTGAAGGACAGTGTTAAAAGGCTGGAAAGAAAGACATTAAGAAAGAAAGAAAGGAAAAAAGAAATAAAAATCAAAGGTCATCTAAAGGGATTATACGGATTGATCTGCTCTGAAACCACAAACACAGCACAGTAAAAAATGGCCCCTTTAAATTAGATGAGAAAGAAAAGGGTGGTTGGGGGAAGGAGCTGCTGTGCTGAAGGTCCATGAATGACATAAAAGAGCATGTCAGCTGTGAAATTGGCATCAGGGCACCTTGAACCGGCTGAACCTATCTGGACAGGCAGTCTGAGAGGGAGGCGGTTAAAGAGACAGCGGGTTGGCTGTTAGAGGGCTGTCTGACTGCAGCAAGACAAAGCTGAGCTGAATGAGAGAGTGAGGTGGAGGAGAAGGAAAGGAGGCAATGAAGAAGTGCTGAGAAGAGGATAGGAGGCAGTGAATTGACTTAGTGACCTTTCTAGACTTCGGATGGATGCTTTTATTGATGGGTTTTCTGTGATATTGATTGCCTTGTATATTACCGAATCATCCACCTTCGACGAAGCATCCTATCCTATATAAATTAATAGAAAGACCCAGTGTTCGCAGCCTTCAATGAATCCTCTGTTGTTGCGTACAATGGACAGTATAGTCACTTTTGTGCACCATGATACGAACAACAGTTAAGGATGAAATGCTAAATAAATTATTCAGTGGGATCTTTGCCCCGTCGTTTATAATTCAACTGGGAATGTGTTATGTTTTCTACATAAGATTTAATCTTACCCACGTGCAAATGAATATGATATTGGGCTGACTGAGGATTTTACAATAATAAAGGTGCACTAATGGCTACAACAGCAACGGATTAAAGTACTAAGTTTAATGTGAGAGAGGGCCGCCACAGCCCCACGGAGAATCACCATCCAATCTGCAGTTGCAGCTGTGCAGAGCTTTTTAGTGTCTTTGAGCTCATCGTGTTGGTTAAACAACTTTACTGGTTAAGTTCACTCTCATCAGTTTTGTAAACACTGTTGGCTCTGTCAGCACGTTTGCCGTAGCTATGAGCCGCCGGCTTGCTGTTGACATGTTGAGAGCGGAACTTGCGTCTTTAGACAAACAAGGTAACATTCTAAGAGAAATTAGATTTAAAGTTGAGCCGGAAGGCAAGTATTTGCTTGTGTGGTATTGTGTTTGTTTGTGTATGTGACTGTATGCATGCTCACTCACTTCCTTTTCCTGTGACCACACACAACAACACACACGTACTAAATTCAACTCTGTTTAAATAGCGTTGGAACAGAAACACACCAGTAGAATAGTATAAATCAAATGCAAATCTCATTTTGTTTTCACATGTACAGTGACAATATTTTCTGTATTTCTTATTCTTGTGTGGACAATTGAACACCACACAATGGAGAAACATTGGTAAGACACATGCACAGACAATGACATACACACACCTCTTCTTGAAGTTCAGCATTCTTCTCAGTCACCAGCTGTAGTTCAGCCTTAGCTTGGCTCAGCTGTAGTGCCTCTTGCTGTTGGAAGCGCTGCAGCTCCTGACGTATCTCCTCCTCACTCCTCCTCCTCTCCTCCACCCTGCGTCTCCTCTCCTCCTGCAGCTTGTCTTGCAGTCCTCGTAGCACCTGCTCTCTCTCCTCCAGCTGGAGAAGAATAAACAGTAGATTCCAATTTGTGGATCTTTACATTTTCATTGAATTACGACTCTTTAACTGTTGTGTGTTTTGTCAAATGGATAGAAACATCAAAGAAACCAACGTTTTGGGATTTGCTCTTTGCTCATTAATTCATGAATTTCATTCATCGTATATATGTACATATGTGATTATCTGAAATACCAAAAGAAATTATATTTTTTAGCATTCTGACCTTACACTGACTCACCCAAATCTGCAGCAAAGATTACATGGAAATCAAGCTGACATGAATGAGGTTCTGCGCCATTTGTTGGAGGCAATGTGTTTTCTGTTACCCCGTTTAGATTTTGCACAGGAAGTGGGTAGATGGGGAATATGCAGTGCCAGGCACAGTGGAAGCTTAAGGGGTAGAGTTGGAATTTTCAGTTTTACAACACTTCGGAAATTCATCAACTGTCACTACAAGTCATATTAGTAATTGTAGGTTTATTGAAACGTCCTTGTGTTTTGGTTGTTACTCTTACTATAAGCTGTACTGTGGGTGGATATTTATTTCAGTGTGTGGTAACAATAGGAAGCCAGCTCACCTAATGTGTCATTGTTTTTCTGTTGTCTCACCCCTACTGTCTAGATTTGATGCCTCTCTCTGTCTTTCTTTATCCCCTCAGTACATACAGAGACTAACCACAGAGTCATTCACACTGTCTGCATGCATGCATGTGTGTGTGTGTCACTAGTCTGTAGAGCGTGTGTTCATAATGTTGTTTCCAATAATACGGAATGCATGTAAGGGAATTAATGACACATATGAAACTTACACATAAATACTGACAATAGCATAGAAAGTCAAAGAGAGAAAATGGACAGACCAAAGGAGAATAAAGAAGGTGAAGGCAAGAAAAATAAAAAGTTAAAAAAGTCAATAACCTGAGTGACGCATGGTCTGTCATATGCTCTGCAACCACAGGATAATCTATCTTCATGCCATCTTTTTTGATTTCTTCTCAAAATATGGTGATTGAAAGATGTGAAGAAAGGGGACAGAACAGGAAAGCTGGAGAGGAGGGCATTTATATTCTAAACATAACAAATATAAGCTGCCTATTAC
This sequence comes from Cebidichthys violaceus, assembly GCF_023349555.1. Classification (NCBI taxonomy): domain Eukaryota; kingdom Metazoa; phylum Chordata; class Actinopteri; order Perciformes; family Stichaeidae; genus Cebidichthys; species Cebidichthys violaceus. Next base: position 6,842,526 of record NW_027176262.1, on the reverse strand, counting down.
AAGTGCATGTCAATGATATATTACTGCAATGTAGTATTGTGTAGTGTTCAGTGTCATTTTATTTTTATTTACAATTAACATGTATGCACCTTCTCCTGAAGCTGTGTGCTGTCCCGCTGGTATTGTAGAAGCAGCAGTTGGTTCTTCTCCCTGTGAATTGTCAGCTCTAACTCCACCTCCCTGCGAGACTCCTCCATCTGCTCCCTCAGGTGCAATGCATTCTGGGTTCTCTGCTCTTCCAGGGCGGCAGCCAGCTTCAAAATCAAGGAGGAAGACAAAGGATACATTGACACACCAGTTTAGGAGTGTGTGTTCTTTCTCACACACAGTAATGACATTAGGCATTTGACCATTTAAGATACTTCAAAAAACTCCAAGAAGATCCTAAGGCCTGTCTCCAATTCAAAGTCTAAAAGGGGCAGTGAAGTGCTGAATTCTTCATGATTTAAACAGGAAGGACGATCACACTAAGCTTCCACACAGGGTTTAATAAGAAGCTTGAAACACTCATACACTCTGAAAATGTGTCTGATATGAGACATTGGTTGTATTATAGTTCTAAATACAAACAATGTCTGAACTCTTTTAATAATATATGAGGGGCAATGTGGTCATGCAAAGCTTTGTCACAAAGTGTGACAATGACAGCTGTGTGACTGGCCTTGTCATCAAACTCTGGCAGTCAAAAATGTAATTGTCAGGGACATGAAACACCCGATTTGGCTGTTGACAGTGTGGGGCTAAAGTTGCATGTGACATATTTTTAGTCAGGCTTTGCCAGGGCTACCTTGTTTTCTAGAAGATCAAACAAACTGAGCATCAGTCCCATGGGCTTAGGTCATGGTTGTGTGTGTGTGTGTGTGTGTGTGTGTGTGTGTGTGTGTGTGTGTGTGTGTGTGTGTGCGCGCGCCTGTGTGCCTTTATGCATGCAAGTGTGATAAAAGAAAAATAATGCAAGTGGGTGTCAGAGACAAAAAAGTCAGATTGGCGTGTGAAAGCCTGTGTGCGTGTGTATTTTGCTTGTGGTTTGAGAGACTGTATGAGAGACTAAGATTGCGTGTGCAAGATCAAATGAGAAAACACCACTTCCTCTTTGCTTGCGTGCGTGTGAGAATGGTTTGTGGGTGTGTATCCTTTTGTGTGTGTGTGTGTGTGTGTGTGTATGTGTGCATGTACACAGCTGCCATTTGTATTCAAAAAGTGATCACTTCCTTTCCATGCCAGGAATTAGCCAGGAAGCCCATAATAAACAATAACTTGTATGAACATTTGTGTGGAAAACGTCCTGGTGCAAACTTTACACCCATAGAGTGCAAGCTGACTCAAGGGGTGACATATTTGAGAAATAATTTATTCCAAATTCTAAATGGAAACTGATCAGTGAGTTAGCTGAAATACAATATAGAGTTTATATATAAAATTATAAAATATAATATCAAAATCACAATATACAGACACAGAGGTGCATACTCGCTCACAGTTGCACGTAAACACATGCAAGCAATCGCATGATTCTCCTGAGATGATAATAACACATATAGGTAAGCGGGTAGTTACATATTAATATCGATGTGCAGTATGTGCTTTAATGTAGGCCTGTGTGTATATCTGTCAGATGGCATGTGGCATTTTTGGATGGACCACTGCAAACCAAGGCCTGCTCGAGTCTGTCACTGACTCACTCAGTGAGTGATGAAGTTACTGACTGATGAAGTGACTGATCATTGGCTGGTAGCGTGTTGGTGTTTCCTCACTGGTCGTTGCTCTTTCAAAGTGAATATGGCGTGACAGTATTGACGCTGGAAACGAATTGGCCTCTGCGAACGATCATCTGATCAACTTCCTCAATACATGCACGGTTGACGTTGCTGGACAAGTCAATATTTGTAGGATGTTGACTCAGTTTAGTGATATGAGGAACAGACATGTGTTGACAAATGTTACCATTTCTCATGCAAAGAGTCATGACTGGACAGAATTAAGATGAGTCATTATAACAAGAAAATTGGTTGAATTTTATTATGATTTCAAAAGGTAAAACATTCTACTCTGCTGTTCTATTCACAAAAATTGCATTCAACTGATTCTGTTTGATTGTTTTACGTATAATCTGACAACTGGAGTAATTGTCCTCATCCTCCAATATCATGGTCTTCAACTGTAAAACCAGTAATCTTGATCCTGATCCTAAGAAAAGGCATAGCACCGTTCGATGTAATGCAACAATGTTGTTCTAATACTAAGAAGAATTCGTAAAGAAAAAAAAGAGTTAACAAGCAAAAACAAAATACCAACATGACACAGCAGTGATTTAAAGCTAATCTTTTCTCTTTTTTGGGGGGTGAAATGTCCTTTTTGTTTAGACATTCAACTAAACCTCAGTCATTGTTGCAGCCAGACAGCCAGACAGTGCATGAGACACTACGCTCACTGTTTTACTAATAAAAGACAGATTGATTTTGTGTGTTTGTGTATGTGTGCGCGTGTTTTCAGTTTATCTGGTGTCAAACGGACTGGTGGTCTTGGAGCCTCATAATCTTATCCACATTGCGTGTGTCAGGATCCTCCCTGTTAAACTCCTCTGAACTGTGACAATGGCTTGGATGCCGTCCTAGCGTCTATTTTACTTCAACAGACTTGAACTAAATGTCTGCCAGTCATGAACTGATACACCCAAAGTCACTGAGCGTATGAGTAATGTTTGGATCTGTTTAAGTTCATCAAACATAATTACAATGTTACATCTATAGACCATGTAACCAATATCCAGTTATACTAAACAATTCAATTCAAATTGTAAAATCTCGGATGTCTGGGCCACATTTCATTAGACATTAGATAATTCAGCAGCATTGTGTACTGTTCCTGTAACAGTCTAAATCAAAATTAGCAGGGAATTGAAATATGTTGCTCACAGTTTTGTGTGTTTCCTTTTTTTTTTTAAAGGAGCCAAATGGTTGTTATAGAGCAGATACTGTCCATAAAATGAAAAGCCTGGATCAGCACAGATACCAAACCTACGAATAGGCTTAGGGCTGTTTGTTTGTCATTGTTTATATTACTGTGGTTATATGTAATCAGCAGTAATATTGTTAGTATGGGGAAATAATTACCTTTGAGTGCATTTGCTGTCTGCAGTCTTCTTCCATCTGGGTCAGGGCTCTGCTATGAGACTCTATCAATATCTCCCTGTAGACACACACACAAGGAAAATATATGAATACTCATGGCAACATACTGCAGCATTCATTCATTCAGATATCTCGCTTTGCAATGAAAGTAATGTCCTGTACTTATAACTTAAAGAAAAGGAATTTATTGGCATTTAACTCGGTTAGATTGCAGATTACGACCAACTAAATACCTCTAAGATCACCTCTCCCTTTCCAAGCGCATCGAAAGCCTACAATGGCCTCCCGGTAACGTAAAAACATGAAAGGCCCCCTCTAGAGCCAGTGTTTGGTTTGTCCATTCCGGGCTACTAGAACCATGGCGGACTCCATGGAAAAGGACGCGTTCCCTACAGTATGTAGACATGAAATGCTCATTCTAAGCTGACGAAAACACAATTCTTAGTTTCAGGTGATATACAGTACAGAATATATTTTTTAATATTAGACTCCATTTCTGCCATTACATCCCCCTAAATCCGACACACTGGACCCTTAAATGTCCTCATAAACAATGTACAATCAAAACTAAACTGAATCTGATAGCATCAAGCTTCGATACTATAAGGAAAAGATCATGTAGCATCAGCCAACAGCAACATCTGAAACCATGTTCATGAGTAATTGCCCTAATAACTCCTTTCTACAGCAGCTGCTGGTCTTCCATCTGTTTCTAAAACCATTACCTCTCTGCTGTTAATGCCTCAATATTCCCATATGAGAGCAAAATAGTATGTTCCTAGTCACTGGCAGCTTTATCTACTGGAGTTTTACAAAGTCCCTTTCAGATAGAGGAAATGCAACAAAAAAACCATAACAAATACATACTGACATCAACTTCAAAAGTCAGAGAAACAGACCTGCACACCTTTTAAAAGATAACATGCAGTGACACAGGCAGATATGACAGTCAGTGAGTGAAGGAAGTGTAAAATGCTCTCACTCATACACAAATCACACACTCAGGATTGCATTAACCATTTTGTCCGTGCAGCACTTTCTGCAGTTGAATAGATAAGTGAGCCAACATCACATCTATATCCTCACAATCCAAAAAGCTCTGATAATATTTGCACATGCTTATTTTTTGATGATCCTCTCAGCATGTCTGGTTGCATAAAGAATTTTTTTAACAAGAGCACTACCAACAGTCTCTGGGGGAAAAAGAGAGAGGGAGATGATGAAGGAAAAGAAACATCTGCAAGAGAAAGAGAGAAAGAGTGAGACAGAGTTGACATAGCAGGGGGAATTTTCATTGATTTGCAGATCCAAATCCAAACATAATGTGTCATTTCAGCAGCTGGTCTGGCTGATAAGATGTGAAGCAGCATGGATCTTAATCCAGCCACAGATAAGTTAAGACATTATGTTTACTACCAATATTTATACAGTTAGAGTTGGCTGCAAAGGCGGATGACATGAGAACATTTCAATATATGTGCAAATTCCTATATGTCACACAGCCGCTGTGTTACAGCCCTTTGTGTGAGTAAGTGGGCCCATCTGTATAAGAAAAGTGTGTGAGCTGTGTGTGTGTGTGCGTGTGTGTGTGTGTGTGTGTGTGTGTGTGTGTGTGTGTGCGTGTGCGTGTGTGTACAAGCACACTTGACTCTGTGTATATCTGATAGTGGAGTGGATGATCTGCTGTATAATGAAGAGCAGCAGCTACATTCCATCTCGTCCTACTCAGGGCAGACACAATATTATTCACTCCACTGGCTTTGGCTAATCACATCAGCCTACTCACCACACACACAAACACACACACACACACACATGCATGCATGCACACACACACACGCACGCACACACACACACACACACACGCACGCACACACACACACACAAGCACAAAAATAGATGCAGACAGACAGCCATGCATGAATGCTCCCCAAGAGTTGCAAGTTTGATGCCAAGATCTGACTCCTGAAGCTCATTTAAATGTGTCCCAGTCTTGTTAAAGATGGGATTCAGAGAGGAGATATAAGCTTTAAAAAAGTATGTTGCTGTTAGACAAGCATTATGAAACTATCCACCAGTATAATAACATTTCTGATAGATAGGTTTGGGATAGTTATGTGGCACGTATACCTCTACACTGGGGATGTTTTTGGGTCAGCCCCAGATACAGATACTTAGGATCGGCTCGGGACATTTCTACTTTACACAACCGAGATAATGACGAGATAAAGGTCATTTTTGTCCTTTTTTTGTGTCCAAAGCGCAGACTCTTTAAGGGTTTTGCAGTTAAGTCGTAGCTGGTGTAAAACCTCTGGAAGTGAGGATTTTATGTTTTATGATGCTGTAGCCTTTTTAATGTATAACAAACTGCTGATGCATGCGTGTTTGTGTCCCGCTGTCATATATAATTCTGGTTCCCTGATTATCAAAAAAAAGCAGACCCCTGCAAAGGTGGAAGTTTTAAAATCAACTTTAAGCCTGCATGTGCACATGTGTGTGGTTGTTGGCATGTGTGTCTCTGCGTGTGTGCGACCCCCCGGGGAGCGTGAGCGTGCAAATTCAGCCCTCAGAAGGAGGTCTGGGGGGATTACAGGGAGGAATGATGGGAAAATCTGGGAGCACTCTCTCATTCACTCACACGCCAGGCTGCTTTTAAGGACAGGCGAGAGTGTATATGCGCAGTGTGTGCAGTGTGTGGGTGCGTGTGCGGTGTGAGCGGCTGCTACCTCATCAAAAGGCACATTCCATTTTTCCTCTTTATGCTGATACAATCTGCATCTGCACACGCACGCACACAAAAAGCTGACTCCACTCCAAATAATATCCGATTCTTACAGTAAAGCTCAAGGGCAATTTTAAATCTATTTTTATTGTGTTTGAATCAACAACGTAGATCAACAGGAATCTTCCCTGACATCATCCCATACAGCCTCTATGCTTTTTTTTTAGGGACATAAACTCTCCACCTGGAAAGATGATTAAGAAGTCAAGAATCTTCTCACACTCACCACGCTTTCAAAGCAGGAACGGACTGCCTTATAAAAATGTAGCATATGAATTCACAGCAAATGGCAATTTATGACAAGTGATCAAAAAGGACTGAAAGCCACAATAAAAGTAAAAACCCAGACAAGTATGATATAATACTTTCCACTACAAAAAACAGAAGAGAGAACAAAGAGCTGTTTGAAAGTGGTAAACAGATGAAGGAGGTATTCTATAGATGTGCTGCTGACATTAATCTTTTAAAGTCTTTTATTAGCCTAATTGTGTAAAGCCTAAGGCATTAAACCACTTCTCTGTATGGGGAAAGACAGAAGGGAGAGTTTTTTAGGGATCATAATTTCTGTCACGAAAACATTCCTCCGCTGTTTGAAACCACTTGAAACAAGTCCTCTCACATTTAACAGATGGATGAGGAACTGCACAGAATACTCCTGACCTCTCTTGACTTTTAAATCTTTTACTCTCTCCACTTTTTGCCACTTTCATTCTTTTTTCCCCCTCTCCCTCCTCTTTTCCTCTCTCGCTCTGTCTCTCCGTTTCTAACTTTGTGTCAGTTATACCGAATCAAGGGCAAGCTGTCATGTTTCATATGTGTGCGTAGATTGTGTGCGGCCCCTGCGACCCAGGCTGTGTGCATGCGACAGCCAGACAGTGTGTGAAGTAACCACTGCAACCACAGTCATGGTCTCCATCTCTCCTCCCTACAACAATCCCTCAACCCCTTGCCTCCAACCCTCTCTCTCAGCTTCCTTCCTTCCTTCCCTTCCTTCCCTTCCCTTCATGCGTCTCACTATCCCCCTCCCTGTCCATCATTCTTTTATCTTTGCCTCCCTCTATTCCGTCCTTCATCCCTTTCCACTCATATGTCTTTCATTCACTTTATTCCCACCCCACAATCCCACTGCTCTGCCCTGGGGAGACCATTGTCTGCTGGTAACTTGTCTTTTCAATGTCACTTCACAACTGGTTTTCATCAACATCTGCATTGGTCTACATTATACGATTCAAAACTGCAGCCAATATAGAGACAATGGGGGAAATTATAATGTGACCGAGTGACTTTCTTCAGTAGCAGTAATTTGTCTTTGATTTAAATTTGTTTTGACTTTAATATTATACAAATGCCTCTGATTTGAAAAGACATCAGTTTTGGATGACAGATTTTGCTCATAACTGGGGAGTGCGAAATAAATCTCTTTTTATTTTGCAACAGGGTCTATATTTCAAAAGGATATAGTGATATTGTTTTTCCTTTAATTACTTATATTTAATATTTCATTTTATATTATAGTCACCTGACAACTGATTACAGCTAACTTAAACATTATGAGCAAAATTAAACATTATGACAGGTATGAAGGGGGAATAAAGCTATATGTTCTATCGCCGCAGCCTCCTGGAGATAAACACGTTGTAAGGCCTAAACCCTAAAGCCTAAACCGCTATTAACTGGCAAAAGGCCTATTACACAAGTGATGTATGTATTTTAAATCTACAGAACAATCTACCACATTTCTAAACATATTGCATAAACAGGTTCCGGGGGTGGAGAGATGACGCTTGTTTCTGGTTAGATCATGCAACAGAAGTGTTGGCACTGTGCGATGTGAAGGGACAGTTTGGTGTTGCACAAAGGGTGGAGTCAGTGTGTGTGTGTGTGTGTGTGTGTGTGTGTGTGTGTGTGTGTGTGTGTGAATGAGATAACAGGGGTTAGAAGGGGACAAAGATGGAATTGGATGGGATTAATATTGGAGACTTGGCAAGAGGAAGCACAGGAGCATAAAGTGTATAAATGTAGAATAAATCTGTCTGTGAGTGTGCAAGGAAGACCCTTTAGGGAACAGCGTGTCCTTTTTCATGGGTCACTGGAGGTCAGTGGAAGTGGTCAAATCCCTTGACTTTAGAACGAAGGCAAAGAAAAGTCTTGGAATGTGTGCGCGTGTACATATGTGCGTATGTGTGAGTACTTGTGGTCTGGACATAAAGTGAGTACAATCAAGTCAGTGATTCAGCCTTTTCCTCTGAGCCTCTCTGAACATCTGAAGAAAGGACATTTAGACACCCACACACACAACCACTCTCACACACACACACACACACACACACACACACACACACACACACACACACACACACACACACACACACTGACCATTAGATCTCAAACAACTGAATTCAGTTCGGTGGATGATGCCGCAGACAAACAGGCATGCGTCTCTTTGTGTCCAACCAAGCCATTCATATTTATTCAAATATTCAAATCGAACTAGATGAACAGATGAAGGACATGTTTAATTATATGCATCATATATTGATGTTACTTCACTGTAACTTATGAGCACCAGCAAGGAGATGACCTCTCAGGTCCTGCATGGAAAGACACACGCATATACTCACTCCAACATTTAGCATAAAAGGGTCTTGATATTCCCTTTATTTACATTTACCTTTATGCGTTATCTAGACAAAACCACAAGATATGTTAGGTGTATCTTTTGGGGGGAAATGTAATAAAGGATGCAGGAACTTCATTTGATAATCGGAAAACTGTAGTTGCACCAAGCTAAGAACAGTTTTCCTCCGCTCTTAATTAAACGAGTATAAGATAATGGAGATAATGTTGTTTTTATCCCATCTTAACTAGAAAAAAAATAATTTTCAGTAGTTTGAGTTACCCTCCTGTTATGTACACACACACACACACACACACACGCACACTCACGCACACACTCATCTGCATGTTTATACAGTATGTCTGTGCATGTTTTGAATAACAATACAAACACACACACACACACACACACACACACACACACACACACACACACACACACACACACACCTCGTTCTTGTGCTGATACTGATTGAATTGTTAGTAATGGAGTTGGTGATGAGGTGCAAACTATATTTATTAGGATTTTTTGGTTTCTGACCACTTTTGGATGATTAAACATGCACCGGGTCACATTGACCCGGGAACATCATAGATGTACCTAAACGAACATAACTGGAGGGTTAAGGTTTCTGATAAGAGGAAATGAGGCACGATATAACACCCCTGAGCTTTGTTAACTGTCCAACTTTATCTCCAAATAGTGCCGCAAGGGACATGGAGTCCAAAAATATAAAAGGTATTGACATGGATAAACAGCTGTAAATGCCAGGTTATTGAGCAGTATGCTGGGCAGAGTGAGCTGACCACACAGAGAGGTAACACCTTACATAAGAGAGTGGGCACAGCTCCCAACACTCTATTAGATCCACCCATTCTGCACTTAGAGAAAGACGTGGGCCTTTGGTTTTGCATTGACAACAGCACATACACAGGATTCCTGCCTGTACTCACCCCATGTGCTCTCAGACACAAACGGCTTGTAAATATTTAATGTTAGAACAAAACAGTTCATTGCCCAAAAAGGGATATAGCACAGCCACCAGTCTGTGGTTCTAATGTCACTGTTAAAAAAAAAGCAAAGCACAGCAATGCACTGAAGCTGGCTCTCAGCGAGCTGCAATTGGCCAACACATAGCAGCCAATTTTACACTGCGGTTCAAAATGTGACACAAATCCCAAATGCGTTTAATCAAAGTCCACATAGGGAAGAGGTCAGGTCAGTTTATAAACGGCAAAAGCGCGATGAGCAGTTAAAAAAACGTAGAAATGTTGATATTAAACATATTTTTTGGTTCAGAAACGACGAGATTCAACGTATCAGTGGTTTGAAGAAACTTACAATGTCAACATTTTATTTCTGACAACTGTGTTGTGTAGAGTCAGAATTAGATGTATAAAACATTTGTGAATGGAACAGACTGCAATAGAAAACGGTGAGAGTCTCTGATTAGAGAGAGGAAACAGAGCGGGACAGGACAGATAACACACGTGACCTTTCTCTCCTCAGCTCTCTCGTTTCCTGCTGGACCTTCTCCAGAGCTTCCCTCCGTCGTGTCACTTCCTCTTCAGCTGCGCAGTATGACGACAGCTGCTCCTGCATGATGTCACACCTGCGTTGGCATGATAACCACCTCTCGTGTTTCTCCTCCAGCTCCTCTTTTAACCTGTTGAAGGGATGCAGAAGATGAGCACAAACACACATAGCTACTGTCCATACTGTTATGTATTTTCTAGGAGGAAACATTTTCATCTGCATGTTTATACAGTATGTCTGTGCATGTTTTGAATAACAATACAAACACACACACACACACACACACACACACACACACACACACACACACACACACACACACACACCAGCAGGCCAACAGTAATAGTGACAGGTCAACAGGTGAGTGTAAGCGTCAGAGGAAGTCTGTTACATAAGAGGGAAGCCGTTTATTCTCTAACCTTATCAGGCTCCTTTTAGCCTTGTGGTTGACACACACAAACACACCAAAGCTGGGTCAAACTTTACATTCAAACACCTTTTCTGTTTTTTCTGTGTACTCTATTAAAACACACAGACAAGCTTTTCCACACAGCTCAAGGCCCAAACATTGCAGTATTCTTCTGACAGTGAACTTTGGCAAGTCACGCAGTAGGCCTACTGCGAATAAGCCCTTATGCACTAATACTTTATGTACAGTAATGAAAAGACAAAGGAGACAATAATGGACACATGAAGACGTGTTTTCTCAGCTAATCTCTCCTCCTTAGTCCGAGGAAAGCTTGGCAATAGAAATGACGATCAGTTTTAACAATCAATTAAGTTAATGAAAAGCCATTTCAACAAATTTGAACTATTAGACATATTCACACCACCCATTCAACATAAAGCAGCAACCACTAGATAGCATCTACTTATTGATTCCTCTTCAGAAACCAAAGCTAGTTGGCCACATAAACATTATCCTTAGGCACCGGTGGTCTCCAATCTTGGGCAATTTGGCGAATTGTTGTCTCCTGTTACATTTTCTCTGCGCTATGGGGGGGGGGGGCCTCCCTGCCCCCAAACCTCCCATCCCTACTGAAATAGCCTCCACCCCCCCCAGTGGAGTGCTATCATGTGTTGAGCTGTATAGGAGCCAGAGGGTGAGATCAGAGACTGCTGTGTGGGAAGGGAAATACATTGACAGTGTAATTGAACACACCAGGCTGCCGATGGCTTAGAAAAAGAATACCAGCAGATACCATGTGAAAAAACACACACCCCACATACATCTAACGCCTGCACGGAAAGATGAGAGGCTCCATGTGTATATGTCTGTCTGTGGGTGGACGCATGTGGGTTGGGTGTGTGCACACATGTGTGCATGCGTATTAGTGCGACGTAGTCCGATAGAAGTGTCTCTGCATATCTATAATATGTGCATGCCTCTGTGCACAGATGAGAGCGTGTGTGTGTGTGTGTGTGTGTGTGTGTGTGTGTGTGTGTGTGTGTGTGTGTGTGTGTGTGTGTAAGAAACATGACTCCACGCCAACTCAGGAGTGCTTCCATCTGTTTCACCATCCTCACACGAGGCTCTCTGCAGTGTCACTGGCACTTTATGGAGCCTAAGATCTCCTCAACTGACCCAAGAGCAGATAGCAGCTGACACTAATATCCCCACCTCTCTCTGGGAGGAAGGAGATGGAGGAAGAGAAATGAAGCAGAGGAAGAGGATGATTTGGAGGACAATGAGTGGGATAAGTACAGAGATTGTGGGAAAGTTGGAGAATGGAAAAGATGGCCATGTATCACGTGGTAAAGCAAAAGTACAGAGAAAAAGAAAGAAGAGAGCTCAGCATACCGGAGTAGTTTTTCCTTGTGTTGGTTCTCAGAGTCTTTCTGTTGGGACAGCTTCTCCTCACTCTGTCTTCTCTGCTCCCTGGGGACATAAAGTGCAAAGCATGGTCACTCAATTTTCCCCATTTGTTGAATCAAAACGTTTAAGACCAAGGTAGACCGACATAGCCGGAAATACCATTATCCTCTCCTCTTTTAATGTATTTCATGTTAATTGTACCGACATTTTACAATCAGGTAGGTGGAAATATAATATGTACTCCCAGGGTAAGATTTCACATTTTCAAGTGCCATTGAAAAGTACTTGAGCAAGATAACAAATACATACAACTCCTATTCTATCTACTCCTACGCTTGAATCTCCGTGCAGAAGAAGCATGACTTTGAATTCTCCCTCTGGGATCATCAAAAGTTCAAGAAAGTACATCACGACTCTTTTTGGCTTACAAAATGGTTGCCATTTTACAACTGAGCAGCTTTCCACAAGTCATTTAGATTTTATTGTTGTTAAATTCAAATAAGCTGTGAGCATGTGTGCGGCTGTGTTTTTGAAATCACCTCGTCCTCCATGTGCAGCTGCTGCCTCGCTCTTGAGAAAGTAAATTGGAAATCAGTTTTAATTCTAATTCTGCGTGCCATGACAGTATGTGGTACTCCCGCCTCCTGTGCACACACACACACACACACACACACACACACACACACACACACACACACACACACTCTCTCTCTCTCACACACACACACACACACAGACAAATACACACATACACACACACACACAGAGACTTTACCCTAACCCTCCCAACCCTGTCGGCTTCCCAGCCTAATCCCCTCTCTGGCGGCATGATCAGTTAATGTGTTTGTGTGTGTGTGTGTGTGTGTGTGTGTGTGTGTGTGTGTGTAGCTGGCTGTCTAGCCCTGTGACCTTGCAGCCACACGCAATGAGGATACAGAGTGAGAGGGCTCGCACGTCTGAGCTCACAGGCAGACAGCCTGTTTTCACTGCCAATCTACAACGGACATTTCTGGCAACTGTGTGGAATTATTTGTACATTTTACTAAAGTGGATTCAGCAAAGCATCAAGTGCAGCTCGTCACTCTATCAGAAATGTATCATATCTGCTTCACACCATACCGGTAGGCTGGTTGTCTTTTGTTCCTATAAAAGTGTATAACCAAACAACATGATGCTGAAAGCTACATATAAGGAGTATTTGGAAGTATATTTTTTCAAATACGAATAGTGACAATATGTGAGCCGCAGACAGTCAGAAGCACACACAAACACAATCAGTGTAATACACTCACAGCTGTCTGGCACCAGTTGTCAGCCTCTCTTTGTACCTCTCATCACACATCTCCATGTGCATTTCATCTCTCTCTCTCTCTCTCTCTCTCTCTCTCTCTCTCTCTCTCTCTCTCTTGCTCTATTTTTTTTAACCCTCTTTTCCTCCCGTGCTGTCACAGCTACTGGTGATTTAGGGCAGGCCCCTGAGTGCTCCTACATTCTGCCTGTTTAACTACAGTATACTGTTTGTAACCCTCGTCTTTCTCTGTCTCAGCCCTCTTTCTGTCTTCACGTTCAGAGACCACATGATATCTGACTTCTGGGTGCTGTTTCCAATATTCTTTATCAGCTGGTCTCCTGTTCCTGACTTCTTTTTCTATTTTTCAGAGGTGAGAAGGGAGTTCAGAGAAAGAGAAATGTAGAACAGGAGGTGTTTTTGTGAATTACTGTAAGGTGCAGGGTTCAAAGTGCAGTCAAGTGCACAGTGCACCGAAGGCGTAACGGAGCACATTGAGTATAATGTCGCTGCAGGCATGAGGTGTACCCGGTGTGTACATGGAAACAAGGTGCGATTAAGAAGAATCTATTATCATACATTATCAGTGGGCATTTCGGGGGCAAGTTACAATCACAGCATGTAGGTTCCTGAGAAGTTTAAGTGTAAAATCGTCTGAGTCAAATGTTTCCTCGCACATCAGCTGGATTCTCTTAATGTCACAAGATCCAAGAGAATCACGGGATCACATATCATTATCACACGGAAATCCATCTCATCAGGCTGACTAATTTGTTTGCTTCTGGCAGACCACTCAGTATCCTGGGAGGAGCTCCTGGCAGTTACGGGTGTGGCTTAGGTGTGTGCGAGACAACATGGAAAGGCGACCGTTTGTTCTAAATATCAATGGCGGCTCCTAAAGAGTTTAGCCTAGATGCTGCAATAGCATCAGTTAAATCGGATTGGAGAGTGTTTCTTAATTGAAAGACAAGCAAAAAACGGCACTGAAGGCTTTTCTCTATGATAAAGATGTTTTTGCTTTTCTTCCAACTGACTTCGGTAAGAGTTTCATTGACAGATGGTTCAGACAGTTGCCTGCCACGTATTTTTTTTTTAAAAGCCTGACCTTTTCCAAACAGTTTATAATGACGGTTAGATGGTTCTGTGTAACAAACCATCTGGCGTGTCAGGTTATGTTCAATGTGACCTGAGGACTCCACCGTCTCCACTTGTAATAGCTTGCACAGCATAAACTAAGAAACTATGTGGACTTATGAATCATAAAGAGTCAGAGGTATGTGTTGAAGGAGGGAAAAAAGTTAGTTGGTTTCGTAAGACCACAATGGACAGCATGACAACACGCTTTTCTCAAATTACAGAGTGCAGATGGAACGCATACCTGCCGCCTACAGCTGGCTGTAGAGAGTAGGTGTTGTGGATGACAGATGCTGCTAGCAATCAAACATTATCTTCACTCTGCCTTCTTGGTCGTTATCAGAATAAAAATATAAAAATGTTATGTAATTAGATGTGCCAGCTGGTCAAACAAAGTATCACAAAAGTAAAACAGACAAGCAAAATATGAGGGTGTGCCTCCACAAATTAAAGTGACGAAAACTGAGTATAGTTTGCTGTGATCTAGTCTGAGCAGACGGGTGGCAGACGGGTGGCAGACGGCAAAAAACATGGTGAATCTTGACACTGAAATTGTACTGTACCCGTGACACCCTGCTGAGTCTCTCCTCCCACCGTGGTGAATGGCAAGTCACCAAAAAACCAAACAACCACATGAGAGGGAAAAGCCTCTTTGCATTTCAGGAAAATACCATTTATTGTGCGGCATGTGCTCACATGATAACGGAGCCCAGAGGGGGAGAGAGAGAGAGAGAGAGAGAGAGAGAGAGAGAGAGAGAGAGAGAGAGAGAGAGAGAGAGAAACAAGAGGGATGAGTTGGGTTTTTTTCATCTGAGAAAAAAAAAAAAGGAAAAAGGCGTCCTCCTTCCTGAAGGGCTGTGATTGATTTTATCTAACATGTGATAAACAGGGGGGCGAGGCGACGGAGGGAGAGAAAAGTGTCAGTGTGTGTGGGTCAGGCAAATGGCAGAGCAAGATCTTGTAGGAAATGAGGTCCTTGGATACACCCTGGG
>NW_027176262.1:6659730-6824730 GCF_023349555.1 Cebidichthys violaceus | reverse complement strand
ACAAGCATACACACGCGCACACAAAGTCATATTTGTGTTTGATACATGCACAAAGTGGCATGGACAATTTGTGTGGCATGAGATAGTTTTTCCCATAACTGAGCACTTTAAATTGACATTTATAAAGGTCAAAAACATAGATTCTTGACAAAAAACATTTGGGAGAGAGCGAGACCGATGAGGTTATAGAAGGAGGAGGAAACATTAGAGAGCAAATGAGTGCTTCATCTGCAGTATGTCAGGTCAAGTAGTCCTTTAATGTGCTGATATTCAGATAGCAGCAACATTTAACATTTACTCCCTGTGTGTAAAGGGGGATGTTTGTGGGCGTTTGCCCATATGTGTGTGTTTATGTGTGCGCTTTCAAAGTGGATCATTTGTCAAATACTATGAAAGTCACTAACACAAGATCAAAAAGCATCCTCTGCTGCTTAAAAATAACACTAGAACTCAGAATGTGGGACGTGTGCAAACACTTGTAGAAGTCGTCACTATTCTGTGCAAACTAGAGTCAGGAGATGACCAAATATGGAATAATTTATCTATTTAGAATTCTTGTAGAGTGAAAACGTTTTTTAATGGACGACAAAACTTGTGTGACCGTTTTATGGTGCTTGTGATAACAGTAGATGCTACAAGGAAAACACTGCATACAGTGTCCATGGAGTAAGTACTTCTGTGGTTAAGAAGTACATTGGCCACAGTGAAAATGCTAACAGGCAGATGTTTAGCAGGTATAAAGTTTACCATGTTCTTGTCTTATTTGATAATCTGTTAGTAACAAACAAAGTACAGCTGAGACGATGGGAATGTCATTCGTTTTGCTGGTATTTAGTCATAAACCAAACACATTTTGTGTGTGTGTCTGAGTGTGTGTGTGTGTGTGTGTGTGTGTGTGTGTGTGTGCGTGTGCATGTCTGCAGGTCCAGGTAAAAAGTGAAAAACAACAAATGTCAAAAGAGCAGCAAAATGTTCAAACTGATAGAGCTTCGTCATCAGCATATTTTCAAAAGCCACAGGGGCATATTTTTTTCTGAAGTCCTAAACCCCTGACTAGACCTTTGTGTGAGTGTATACAAGTCAAATCCTCTGTTGTTGCAGCTTAGCAGGCCCGGTATGTGGAACGTGAGCATTTCCTGGTTTGGGCGGTGCAAGTGGGGCTGTTCAGAAGGTTTTGATTGGTAGAGGAAAGTTATACAGCGCCAAGCCCTGCGGTGACCCTCTTTTCACCCGTCACATTCCACATACCAAAATCCACCTGCGTCCCCATCTGTGCATGTGCATGCTTTTACCACATACTGTACGTGTTGACACTTACATCAGCTGCTGAGTTAGGCACTCTTTCTCTTCTCTCATTTTCTGTAACTCCGCACTGGAATGCTTCAGCTCCTCTCTGAGCACTGTACAAACAAACACACACAGACACACACAGACACACACACACACACACACACACACACACACACACACACACACACACACACACACACACACACACACACACGGATTAAAAAGCTTGTCTGCATAGAACGCCGTCTCAAAGCGTGTCACCAGAGGCTGTTACACTGTATGCTTTACAGAAAGAGAAAGACAGGTACAGTAGAGATTTCTATCACATTGTTACCACACCAAATTAATCTATCTACGAGAGTGACAAGATTGGAAGGAGAAACAAAACAAGAGCTGGAGGGGGGGGGGGACAAAAGAAAGACAGAAGTTCCAGACAGAAACATGAGAGTGCCTCAAACAAGAGGTGAGGAGGAAGAGTGAGAAATGCAGTATTGAAAAGAAAACCAAGGTGGTAAATTGAGACACAAAGAAGCAGTTGAAAATGAGAAAGATGGGGGGAGCAGAAGGAGGGGACAGTGTTGAGAAGAAGGGAGTACGAGGGAGTTTGTGTTCAAGGGAAACCATGAAACTGTACACCAAAGTCTGGCAGTCTTTGTTGTTGTGTGTCTGACATAAAGTAGCTGCTGCATTGCTACTGTTTCCTCCCTTCACTGTCCATATTCACCGTGTCAGTTATGATACGGTGTGTATACAGCAATGACATACAATACTAAATAAATACAAATTAAAATAATTAGTAAGCTAGATGCAAATAAACATTGAATAAACATAGTGGTACTCTAGCAGAGCATGAATTCTTGGAAACATTTTGAATAAGAAGACACCTGATGTGAGTGAGCATGTTGTAGGCTGTAGAGGGCTAATTTCTATGTTCTTGAATCTGAACCTGATGTGATCCTGTTAGGGTAGGGAGTGTCATTTTGCTCTGCAAATTCAAATTTACATAACATCTTCCAAGCTGGTGGATGCATTTATTAAAAAAAGAATAGACCTGGAAGAAAAGCTTAACTGCAATATTTAGGCCTGATGTCCGGCCAGCAGCTCAAGGCAGCAGTGGATATCACGCAAGAGAAAAGCACTTAAGCTCCAAGTCTGAGTGGCGATTTACTCGAGACACGTCACTGTTTTCTGAAAAACATCACTTATGTTGTGCACATAACTGTCTTCAGTAGAAATATTTGCATACTGGCTTCTATCTTCAAGTAGAAGTGAGACACATAAAATGAGAAAGGCTCACAATCACAGTCGGCACGCTCAGTGTCTGATAACCAACGATGCACGGCTGCACTATAGTTCTGTGGAGAGAAAGGTGCTTCTTCTTCTGTAGTTTGAATGGATCACTCCGCCTGTGCAGACATATTTGACTATTTGCTTATTCTATTTTGGGTAGGTATTTGGTTTTCAATTTTGGTATTGGGAAATAAAAAATAAATAAATAAATGTAACCTCTCGCGATTACAAACATGCATCAAAAAAACGCAATTTTTTTATTCCGGCAAACGTGACTTTGAGGAACGTCTGAAGGTCATGACACAATTCTGTGTGTGTGTGGGGGGGAAGCCCCTAAAGGTGTGACAATGGAACTGTGCTGCTTTAAAGACACATGTCCATGCTGCCTTGTAACCAAGAGGTGCAAGCGCTCCTCAGGTCATGGTGGTCCTGCACGTGCTGCAGGTTGAGTCCTTGCTGTTTTATAAAGCAAAAAAAGCAGCCAAGAAAAAAGCCAACAGACAAAGGCTCTGTGTGGGTGTCTGACTAGCTGTTTGTTTGGCCGATAGGCTAGTAGTGTGGGTAGTGGAGTGTGTCAAAGAAGCGTTATGTGTTTGTATTTGTGAGTTTGTATGTGTGTGTGTGTCCAATCTATATTGAGAGAATTGCCTGTGAGGGTCCATTTGAGCGTAGCGCAGGGCACAGTGGCTGTGACTCTGGACAGCTCTCAAACTGATCCAGCAATGTCAGCCTGACATTTTCCTCCTGCATGTCTTTGTTTTCCTAACATTCTCTCTCTCTCTCTCACTGTTTTTTTCTCCTTCATCCATCTCTTCACTGTCTCTCTCCTCTCAGTCTCTCTCCATCTATTTCTTCCTCTCTTTATGTGGCTTTGTTTTTATTACTTCTGTCTTGCCCTCGCTCCCTCTTGCTCTCTCTCTCCGTCTCTCTGCAGGAAGAGGGAAGTGTAGGAGGTCCTCCTCAAAGCGGCAATACACCGATAATTGCTTTCTGGTCACTGTGACATGACAAGGTTCGCCAGGGTAAAGCAACACACGCACACAAACACTTAGAAACTTACACAGACTCACAATAATAATACAGAACACACAATAATTGATGGGGAGAGAGCCACTTGCAGAAAGACACACAAGCAGCACAAAAACACAAACAGTAAGGGACACATCCAAACAGAAATGGTTGTATAAATACGTGATGGAGAAGAAAGACTTTGCAATGAAAGCAAACAGGCCTGACTGACTTTGTCTGCAGTGCTTCTATTGTGTGTCACAGTGCTCACACACAGACACACACACAGTAACAAGATGTGGTTGTAAATATCACAGCAACTTACTGGCACCTGGCCATCAAGGTACTGTAACTGTTTTACAGTATTGTTAGTGGGCAGGTTGTTGCAGTGCTGCAATTAAAATACATTTGTATCTACGGTACTAGTAGTACAAACACTTGTACTAATAATTAAAAAAAACTAGTAGTACACTAGACACTAGTACTTTCCTCCTCTTTGACATATTGACCAGTCCTCATAAAAATCTTTTCTGAGTAACTTAAACACCATTAAGACCAGAGGTTTGGAGTTAAGAGAAGCTTCAGATATTTGTGGCAAATCAGCAACACAAACAACATAATTTACACAGATATGTTTCCAAAAACATAAATATTCCCCTGATTCTTCCCATTTTAGAGTCAGAATGTTTGTAAGACATGTGGCTTGTGAAAATAGTTCCAATATTTACTTTAGTGACTATGGGCTATAGATATGGTGTTAACGGGTTTCTGTAATATACAAAAATGTTACCTACATAGCAACCTTTTCCGAAAACACTGCTGGCTCTGTGGTGTTGGCATTTCAAATCGGATGCCTGCAGTGCGCCACAGTAGCATCAATCTGCCTCAATTGACAGGCGCCATTTATTGCTTTCAGTGCTTTTTATCCTTAACACAACTATAGGAAGAAAAGGTCACTGTATGAACAATCTACAAGAAAACTTGATGTAGGTGATACTGGAAGTGAAATTATCTCAGTGTGACATAAAATGTGAGCAGAACAGGCAGTTTTTGTAAAGACTTATCAGGGTTGTTTTTTTAAATCTGCACAGCTTCGCAAAATTAGAAAAAAAGATTCTCTTGGCCAAAATCTTTGGCCAGTTTTTCATGGGTAACGATGTTACTGTAAATAGATTTAAAGTAGGGGAGAAACACAGTACCACACAACTGATGCATGTTTTCACCCACAAATACTGTGTTCTGCAATAACATAGACTATAAATTTACAAATTTCAACATTAAATAATTACATTTCAATAACGCAATTCACAATAATTGGTCACATATTCTCTCTCCAACCAACAAAAGCACACAGACACACCCAGCACCTCTATATATGCTGGTATTTACAGTGTATGAGGCCATCTATAAGGCGTAAAGTATAAATAAGTGTAATCTAAAGGACTATGTGACACTACAGTGTCACAACTACCTTTATAGTTACCTATTAACACACAAACAGCTACACATTGGAGGTCTACATAACTATAGTATCACATTCTTAAGTGGTTGGGTACCGCAAACATTGTTGGGATTCTGCATAGTTTATTATGCGTAATAAAAGCAATACCAGCTTCTAAACCACAAGCTGTACTCCAGCTGATGCTTGTATGTCAAGGAATGAGTTTTTTTCTAATGCAGTGCATAAATCTTCCAATGATTTATACATGTTGCAACAGATAGATTTATTAATCGAACATTCACGTAATAGCTCTCTTGACTACAGTATATATGGCATGACATAGTATAGTCGTACTACATGGCTAACAGAAACAGACGGACAGTAAAACACAGACGGTGACAGACAGATGTGGAGACAGTGCTGGACAGGGAGGAGATGGAAAGGAAAACTCTTTGCTGAGAACATATTTGATGTTTTTACATTGCTGCTGTCAATATCAACACACACACACACACACACACACACACGCGCACACACACACACACACACACACACACGGATGCACACACACACACACGCACGCACACACACAAAGTTTCCTAGGAAATAGACACCATATAGTCTAAGGATAGCCCAGGGTGTTGGCAGATGGCTGCGGTTCAGAGATCGGTCATATACACACACACACACACACACACACACACACAGACAGATTCATACAACCTTAGTCACACTTAGTCATTGCCTTTTAACCTTGATTTCCCTGTCAACCTTCTATCCTCTTTTCCAGCGTGTTGAATGAAAACTCCCTCACTTTCAAAATTTTCTGTCCGTCACCTTCAAATCAAGTTGTTAGTAAAGTCAGCTGCTGACATCTGCACAAAATGATCACGGATGAATTATGTTTTCATCTCCCTCTGCCCTCAGTGCTCGTCTTTGTCTTGCTCTCTGTAAAATTCCACATCGCTTGAGGTTGTTCTCTCGTTTCCACCCTCTTCTTCTCCACCTAACCATAAACCACATTCGTCTGTTCACATTAGGTAACCTCCCTATGTTTCTCACCGTCTTTCCCCCTTTCCTTGTTTTTTCTTCTGCTGTTTGACGCTAACCACAGAACGCTGACAGACAGGTAGCACAGTTTAACTGTGAGCTAACGCCCATATCAGTCTGGAGTCTTATACAGGTGACTGACTAAGGTGTGTGCTTTGTAGAGGTCTGCCAATCTGTCCAACAAGACTAAAAGCTTCTTTCAAATTCTGGCCAAGCTCAGGCTCATTTCCAAGGACATATGACTCATTATTAAAACTATTAAAGGCAACTTTGTTCATTTTGAGTATCTTCAGTACGCTAGATTTAGAAAATTATCCAACTGACAAATCCAGCCCAGTGCTGTCAACTCAACAGTACTATCTCCAAAAGTCCCTAAATTTAGCAAGCTTAAGGCCTCCCTCCAGTCCCCAAAAATGATCATAACAATTATTACAGTCCTGGGACAAATACCTGATTTGTTTTCTTTTTTTTTGTCAGAGCATTTCATTTATTGATTGCTTAATTAATTTATTCAGACATCAATTCAGATATTTATAATTGTATTTATTTATATATACTTTCATTTATCCAACGTGGAATTTGGATAACTTGGATCGCTGCAGCGAAATTTAAATAAATCTATCAACTTCATCCATAAAAAGTCAGGGGCGGTGTAGAAGCCTCTGATTACAGATTAAATGCCTCGCTGGAGGACCCGCTCCTACTCTGTCTCTGATTGGCTATACCCTTACAGGCTACCCAGTTGTCTGCTAAATGCTAATGTTGGCTTAGCTATGAATCTCACCGGCGCTACAAACTAGACAGGCATAGGAGGACCACAGCGGCTCACATGTTTGTTCCCATAGTCCGAAAGCAGGTTACCCAGTCCAAAGATACCCGAGGGCCGAGCACCAAAGCAGCAGAGAGACAAACAAACAAACAAACAACGGTTAGTTGTTTACAATTTCTGTATGCTATTTCATCACTCAATTCATTTCCGAGAATTTTTTAGGCAAAAAATATACTTGTTCTATGAAAATGTATGACTGGCGAGCATCTAGTCTAGTTTCTACAAAACTATCCTTTTCTTTTATCTAGGCAATAAAACGGTAGATTTTTACATCATTCACATCATCATCTGTATTTTGTTTGCCTGTGCAACAAATAGTTATTTTAGGAGACAAGACACACTGTACAAGACAACTAAATGTAGAACACCGCACAGCATACAACAAGATAAAGTTTGATAAGACCCCTAATTTAAGTTTCTGAGTGTGCGTGTCTGAATGTGATGATTAGTTTGGGAGAAAATATAAGTTTCTGTGATTATTTGTATTGTGTGCATGTTTGCTTACATGCATGCGTATGTGTGTGTGTGTTTGTGTGCGCATTCCTGGGTGTGTATTTTATTGCATGTGTTGGTTCGTGCAGCAGCTGCCTTTCATGCTCACGTCACTGAACAAACACATACTCACACGGCATCAATACCAACAGCAGACTGTTTTCCTTTATCTTCCTCTTCCTCTATCAAATTCTCCCTTGTTCCCTCCCTCTAGCCCTCTGAAACACACACACACACACACACACACACACACACACACACACACACACATCCTTGGCAGCTGTTGGGAACATGCAGAAAAGAGAAAAAGACCCACCCATGAGGTGAGCCGGAGGTTAGCTCTCCTTCGGGTATTTACTGTCAACGATAAACACAAACACACACACACACACACACACACACACACACACACACACACACACACACACACACACACACACACTCAAATGCACAGTTCTGTTCCTCCTGCTTTTCTCTTTAAAATGTATGGTAAGAGTTTCCTCAGATTACAGCATTTACACACACATACCCATAAACACGCACACATTCCTTCCCTCCTAAATTATCTTTAAGTTTGAGTAGTGACTGTAAACACACATCTGCACACAAACACATCACAGTCATCCACTGTGGGTGCTGCCCTCAGAACTGAAAGATTCCACCACAGTTAAACTAATATTAACTCCTGATGAGAGATTATTTGCTCAACCCTCTTTCCTTCTTTTTTCCATTATTTCTCTTTTATGTCCGCTCCAGCTCTGAATTAATATACACTCTCTGTCTTGCTGTCCTACCCTCATTCATCATCTAAATCACTGTTTCTCACTCTATCCGTTCATACTGTCTTCAAATGTGACGCTTTAGTTGGTGTGTGTAAGTGCGTCAATGTGTATATGTCTTTACCTGAGAACACCTTTGCGCTGTGCTGCAGTATCTGCGATCTGAAGGCCTGCCAGACCCCTATCAGCTGGCTGAGGAAACCCCGTACATCTGTGAGCTCACTGCCAGAGGACCGGAGCACGGAGAGAGTCGCTCGGAGGGCCTGCTGCTGCCGCACACACACTCCTCTGACACACACAAACACAGAGCATTTAACCATTCGGTCTCGATACATTGACAGTACTTCATTGCTATGTCACAGATGCCAAAAAATGTCTGAAGATTTTATGGGAGTTGTCACATAAATATTTGGACAGTACAGCTAATAGCTACCTAAGTAGCTGTTTGCAAGTGCTGTTAAAATGACAAGTGTGTGAATAAGACAACATTAGCCATTAGGTGTGGTTCAGAAAGGCTGTAGTTGGAATCTCAAACTGATGGGGAAATTCTTCGAGCCAATCTCTCTCCGTCCTTAACAAAATACTTTGACACTTAAATCCCCACATGCTCCAGTTGAGTTTATTAGTGCGTAAGAGCAGGAGGCTGTGGTTACTGCTCCCTGGTGCGAATATGTGTAACTTGTGGGCTTCTGAAGCAGAGCATTTCTGAAAAAGAGCACGCTGAACGTTCTGTGGCAACACTCCCGAGATATATCGTGAGGTTTTAAAAATCCTTCCTGGCAAAGAGCTTCGCTGTTAATGCAAATACTGTCTTCACAGTATACTGTAAGTAAAAATGTAAAGCCTTCTGTGACATTTAAATGTGTGAGGCAGATATATGGAAGAATATAGACAAAACAAGAATTGAGTAGAGAACCAATTCAAGCCCTATTCAAGTCTACGGGTTAACATTTAAGGAGGTAGGGGGCCAGATTCCAAACAGTGGAATCCGTTTTGAGCGTGCAGTCCTCATCCTATGTTTAGTGTCATGTCTCCCACTCCAAATGTTTGCCTCTCAACCATAAACTGTATGGCAAAAAATTTTACATTTTAAAGTGAGATTAAGCAGCTAAATTATTATTATTAAATGATTTTGAAAATGTAGTTACAAAATTCCCCTTGTTATTGTCACAAAAAAAAAAAAATCAAATTCTGCTATTTCAAATTTGCATCTGAACACTCTCAAATGACTCGCAGACTAAACATCGCTTGAATTATTTTTAGTTATTTTGTAATTTATAGATGTCCAGAGATGCAGAGAATGAATGACGAGAAGAAAGAAAAATCTATAATTAATATACAGAAAAAGAAAGCAGGACATACAGTAAAATAAACGAAATAGGTGACTTAAAGAGACGGCGAGAGGGAAACGGAGGACTGATGTAACCACCATGTCCTTAAAAAAGGGCACAGCCATGTTTTACAGCACTCTCTCTCTCCTCCCTCTCCTGACTCTCAAGGATATATGCTCAGACGAAAAGCACTTTGAGCAACAAGAAAGATCACTAGCTCAGCTCTCACACACACACACACACACACACACACACACACACACACACACACACACACACACACATACGTGCATATACACACACACATGTTCAATCAAGTCACAAACCCATGCAAAGCGTGGATGTAGAAAACTAGAGTGCTGGAATAGAACATTCTGTTATTCCAAGAACACTTTTAAAGGAACATGTGGGCGAGAGCACACTGAACAGTTTTCTATTTTCTTACACACACACACACACACACACACACACACACAGGTGGGTGCACACATACACATGTGAGGCACATGGCTACCTTGGGGGCACAGTTACACACACACACACCTGCAGAAACACACACAAGCCTGTAGACACAGCCATAGACAAACGCTATGAACATGGCTGGGTCTTGCGTGCAAAGTGACGTGATGGTTTTTGAGAGCTCAGCGGGGTTGAGTGGTTGTTGTTTTTCTCATTCAGAGTTTGTGGCTTAAGGTGATCAAAAATGAACGGAGTCCAAGACGAGACGGGATGAGAGGGAAGACTTCGAGCTCCTCCCTGGTGCCTGAATGTGTGTGTGTGTGTGTGTGTGTGTGTGTGTGTGTGTGTGTGTGTGTGTGTGTGTGTGTGTGTGTGTGTGTGCGTGCAGAGTGGAAGAGAGCACTGGCACAGCTTGTCACGAGAGCCCGTTTTATAATGTCAGATGACATAAATCATAAGGCTGACAGCACCAAATGGAGGAACAGATATGAGCCAGATCTGTCAACGGTGATAAGTCTAAGATAGTGAAAAAAAGGAAAGAGATTGCACGCGTTTCCTCACCCGATGGTTTACTCATTTAGCAGCTTTCAATGTCAGTGGCCTGATTGAAAAAACTTTTTTTTCCCTGACGGCTCATCTTCTCCTTCCCTCCCACTCTCTTCACCTCCACTCCTGTCACGTCTTTTTTCAATCTCTCTCATTATTTCCAGGAAATAACCAGAGGGTCAGCTGAATTAACTTTCTCTCCTCTGTTTTTCCACTCCCTCTTTTATTGTTTTCCTCTCTATCATCTCACACAGTTGTTTCCCATCTGCCCTGGCCTTCCTGCCATGCATCTGGTCATGGAGCTGACAGCCAATCAGGGTGATGCAGACCAATACTTTGTTTTGTTTTTTTCATCTTTTGTTTTTGTGATTCATTTCCATCCTACTTCGGCTTTAGCAAACACTATCTCGACACCATTCTCACCATCCTCACTGCATCTTTCTTTGTCTCTTTTCACTCTGGTTGTTTCCTTACCTGAGAATTTCACCTTGCCTCCTCTCTTCTTCGAGTAACTGCTCTGCCTCCTCCTTCGTGCAAGCCTCTTTTGCCAGCCTGTCGAGGAAGAAGAAGACAGTAGAAGAATGAGGATGAAGAGCCAAGAGCCGTGAGCAATATTCACTCATTGGATAACCTAAGCCTAATGTAATGGAACTGCACTCCCATGGGGTTAAATGAGCTTATAGATGATGCAACTTTAATGATAGAAAGCAGAGGATGATCGTGATGAAATGGAATGAGATGAAAAATTGAAATGTTCCTCAGAGGTAATTGATATAAAGAGAGAGGCCCTCCCCGCTTATGTTATCTAGTTTCAGATAATTCAATACATAATAAATTATGATTTGAATGAGTAGAGTAAGCAATGCATAAAGGCAAAGAATTAATAGGAATGAAGTGCAAATTAGATAAAGAAGAAGAAAGTGGATTACTCTCAAAGTGCTACAGATTTTGAGAGTAGTGGGGAGGTACTTAAATAAAATCTGAATAGAGTTAGGGACTCAGTGCTTAACAGTCGCAGTGTTAAGCACTGAAGTGCACATTCATGAGTCGCAAAAGTAGCCCACACCTAAACATTTGCAACACGCAGCACATTTAACCCACGCTAGTATCCCCGATTCAATAAGGCCTCCTGTACCACCCCAGCCCAGTCGTTGGCCGCAACGTGTCCATGAGATACGGCCAACAATAATCTAAGGACACAGAGAAGTTAAAGTTTATGCTCCTGACCACTCGCAAATACCGCAAGTAGGGGTATTGCGACGGACCCGTACTCTGCATTGCCTTTCAGCCTGATTGATTCCAGACAGAAGCCATCAAATCTGACAGACAAATTCCAGCAATCAAACCAGAGACATAAACAGTGAGGTTGTGTGACCTGGACACTTAGCAAACAGAGACAACACGTCCTGTCCTTTCCTAAAACACCACAAATAAGCACTGACAGCCAGACAGAGAGAGGAATAAACACGATGAGCAGTAACCATTACAAGAAGCAGGCTAGACAAATGGAGACTAAAACCAGACAGGTAACAATCATGACCGTCAAAGTTTAATCAAGAAGTGTATAATTTGAATGAGATGCAGTGATCCTGCCGGGGGGGTTCTGCTTATTGGCAAGACTTTAGAAACAAATGTGAGGCAAAGTTATTCGGAGGCCCTGTGCGAGGAAAATATCCGGTAACATAAGATTCTCTTCTATATAGACCGACGGCGCCATTGTTTGTATAACGATGGGAAGAAACATCTTTTTGCTATTGTTACGAGGTTAAACTTTCTCAGTATATTGTCTAGTACTAGTTTTCTAAGCGGTAAGGTACAATCAGCCTCGTGGCTCCTCTCTGCCAATAACGTGCTTATTGCACTATTCATTACCATCGTATTGGGAGTGGCTGTTGTGAAGTGGGTGTATTGTATTGTTCCCAACAGTTAAGAATGATCATCGATGCACAGAGCAGCAGTCTTTCCTCAAGCTGTTTTAGTTGTATACTGATTTGTGATACTGATACTGAGGTCAGGTTTCATGTATGTACCTGTGTGTATGTGACACTTGTAATACAAGTTTTTTTTAATAGTATGTCCTTTTCTTTCTCTGTGTTTCAGTGCTCATTGGTGTAATATATCTATGCTGCTATTTAGGCCTGCACTTAACAAGCTTTTTATTTGCAATAGACAATCCTTTTGTCCAACCTTCAATAAAGGCAAAAAAAAAACATGTTTTCTCTCCATCTGTGTGATAAACTGTCTGTAAGAACTGCATGTACGGAGGGACGGTCGAGAGCAGTGTGGGGTGAGAATGGGCTGAGCATTTTGTGTGCGCGTGTGTGTGTGTGTGTGTGTGTGTGTGTGTGTGTGTGTGTGTGTGTGATTGAGATAGACAAAGTTAGACTTTTCCATGAGCATTTTAGCCTGTCTGTTTATATGTATGCCACTTTCTGACCAAGTCAGGGCGATCCTGTGCATGTGTGTGTGTATGCGTGTGTATGTGTGTGTGTATGCGTGTGTATGTGTGTGTAAGATATGTGTATTTGTGCGTGCATGCCTTTGCTTTTTCAGACATGGCAGCCCAGACTCCCACTGTTCATCCATCTGTCCCCACCAGTCCCAAAGCGAGATCAGAAAGAACATTGCCTCGAGAGGGGTGTGTTTGTGTGAATGTGTGTGTGAATTTCGTGTGCATTTTGTATCTGAATCTGTGTGTGGTTTGTGTGCGTGAGCTTGAGCTCCTGTTCCCAGGGCAGTGGCTGTCAGTGGAATAACTAGGTAGCGTAGTGCCAGTGAGTGCGTGCCGGATTAGAGTACCCCCTACCAGCAGCCCAAATCAACTGCCTCATCAGGACATGTCATACGCGCACACACACACACACACACACACACACACACACACACACACACACACACACACACGCACACACACACGCGCGTGCGCGCAAAGTCATGCTCTCACAACAACAACACTGATCTGCCAGCCACAGTGTTATCCTGACCTACCGAGTCAAATGTTTTCTCTTCTGGGGTGTGCATGTGTCAAAGGGTTTACCAGTTTTGTGCTCCTTCGTATTTTCAGAGATTTGGACTGAAGGTCAATGTTACAAAGCTAAAAGGCTTATTTTCAGGCCACGGTTGTGTACAAAATGTTCTGTTACATTATGCTTGTTTTTCCACATTATGCTTGTTTATCCTGGTTTTGGTACCATGCTAAAACTGAAGGTCGATTGTAATTTTTCAATTAACTGTAGGACATCCTTCTCCTTTTACAAGTCAAAAAGCCAAACATCTAAAAAAAGAATAGCTTTAAGGCCCCTTTTTGCTTTACTGGCTTTAATTATATATGACATTCTTTTGCTTAAATTGTTTCACTACTTTTCTGTATGAGTATTAATTTGTACAACAACATTTTGCTGCTTCATCTGTTATCATTTTTTGAGAAGCACAACCACATTGGGAATCATCAGTGGTGCCTTTAAAAACAGCCAAAACAAATTTGGTGCAATTCCTTGTTCAGCCACAAGAGACCATCTCTCAACAGTGATCACACATTGGAGCTGTAACACAAGTTTATGTAGAACATGCACTGTTCCCGGCCCTTTGGCATTGGTTGATATAGATCTATTACTATTTCTATTACGTAAGTGATAACGTATGAGAGCATGTCAGTGTATTTGTGCTCGCAAATTCATATGAGTGTGTATATGTGCTGGCATTTCCTGTCATCATTAGAAGTGACATAAAAGATTACCCATAATTACCCGTATCAAAGTGTCATCTGTTCGCCCACTGTGTGTGTGTGTGTGTGTGTGTGCGCATGTGTGTGAGTTAAAAGACTGTTTTGATCAACAAAATGGCAGAGATGGCAAAGCTAAAAGCCATTTTACTGTGACCATAAAGGAGCACAAATAGAACGTGATGCACTGACACACACACACACACACACACACACACACACACACACACACACACACACACACATTAACACACACTAGCTCCAAATGTTTCTAAAAATGAAAAAGCTGAAAATGTTTTAATGAAAACTTTAAGAAGTTTGATCAGTCAAAGCCTCATTAATAACCTTTAGAGCAAGTGTTCTGTGCGTGTGTAGTGTGACACCTGTGTGTATATATTTTGTTTTCGAGTTATCTGGTAACCATGTCAGGGATGCCATAACAATGATAGTGATCATCAAAACAGCATACCGGCATACATAAAGTATGAGCAGTAACAATGATATCATATTATGGTTAACTGAATAAACTCGAAGGATATGAGAGTGCATCTGTGCTCCAGCTTGTCAATTGTAATTCAAATTCAGAAAAAACGTCTCTGTGTGTCATTTGTGTGGATGGGTTGCTATGCTACTGCTCCGACATGTTGATTACCAAATAAACTTTGTCATATTATGTGTCTGTCTGTGTGTGTGTGTGTGTGTGTGTGTGTGTGTTCTTGACACACACTCATTAATAAAGTTGTTTTTGTTTATCTTGTTGTCATGAGCTCTACAGTAACACTGAATGAATGGAGGTCATCCTCTGCCAGGGAGAGTTCTCCTCCAGTGCAACTGAAATGGGGGCACGTTTGATGTGGTAATGTGAACTTGAAGTTGGATCTGTGCTAATACCTCACATGCTGGCTTTGACGGCTGTTTGACTTTGGTAGACTTTACATATTACCTAACACACACACACACACACACACACACACACACACACACACACACACACACACACACACAAAGAGAGAGAGGGAGAGTATGGTGATTTGTGTATTGTTTCTGCGGTTGCTCATGGAAACCAGATATTAAAATAAAACCACATCGGTACAAAGTTAATTTGCCATAAAGCACTTCCTTGTTACAAATGGATGCCTTTCTATTTGTCATCCATTTGTGTCTACTTCACTCCCACTCTCACACCTGCGAGTCTTCTTATCGCTGTTACAATCCAGCCCCAGGTCAGGTGTGTGTGTGTGTGTGCTCCCACACATTTCTATGATTTATACTTCATAACTGCCAAGTACAATTTTTTACTGTGCACAAGAGTGACTATTCTATCCGTGCATGCACACTCACACAAATGAATATGCATTGCGCGCGCGCGCACACACACACACACACACACACACACACACACACACACACACACACAGTCAGGTACAGACGCAAACAGACTCACACCCAGAGTAACTGTTTGGATCGAGACTGAGACCGCCAAGGAGAGCAAACAGAGTGTGTTAAATTCCCAGACATGTCTCTCAATGCGATAAGCATGTGCACAAGTTGCATGATATGTTTCAACCTGTCTCCAGTTAGATGAACTCTCTATCCTGTTTATCAGTGTCTTCTACCAAGGGGCTGACATTACCCAACACCTAACCTAAACAAAGACAGAAAGAGAAAGAGTACCAAATGGGTGTATTTGGAAAGGCTCAAACTGTGATGACAAGTCGGGATTAAACCTTGACAAGTGTATGCCAAATCCAGTATAGAATCCACTCATCAAAGTCTGAATAAAATTGATTTGGATTTAGCTTTTTAACGATTACGAGTAACTAAACTCTGTAATCACGTTTTATTGGTTGAGAGGGCAAAAACAGTTTTGAGTGGCAGCCTAATAAATGTTCACGGCCTGTAGCAACAACTAGAAAATGAGGTGAACAGCATATGATATGAAATGCTGATCGAATGCGTCTGACACCTTGAAATAGCAGGTGTATCATAGTGTGGCAAGAGCAACACATCGCCAGTGGAACAGCAGCAGAGTCAGCCCTGTATTGATTCAAATAAAAGCATATTTGTTCATAAAATGGGCGGGAGGTGGACAAGAGAATTAAGTGTTCTGTGGGTGTGCTTTGCACAGGAATCTGGGAGTAGTCATAGACTCTGACCTAAAGAGACCTCTTGTCTACAGCTGACCTAGAAAAAAACCCTAATACATGTCTTCATCATCAGGCAGTTAGATTACTTTTATGGTCTAGTTCCTGGTTTAATCAAAAAAAAAGCTGCTGCCAGGATCCTGAAAAAGATAAAGCGAGTAGAACACATGATACATTACTGACCTGCTTGTACAATATGAAACAGCTCTTAGATCCTCTGCAAAACATTTGTTGGCATAAAACCCTCTTGTTGTCCGCTGCCTTCAAATGTTGTGTTTATCACTTTTATTTCCTTATTTCCATTGTTTACTTCAGTATTTGCTCCAAATATGGATAATTGCCAGTGTTCCTATTTGAGTAATTCACACTCCGGTTGAATAGTAATATTGAGTTTTGCACATGTGAGGGCAAATAATAGTGTTCATTTACTAGTTAGTATTCACATCGCATTACTATCTCAGTGTTCTTATTTTGATTGATGGACAACGTGAGACAATCTTGTCTGTTTGCCTCTGACAACCTTTGACATCAAGTTGAATGCCATATCAAAGTCAAAATGACGACTGGGAGGTTGACGTAAACGGCATTTACAAAAACTGGCAAACTCTAATATGACGTGAATATGTCTATTTCTCTCATCACTCTCTCCTTCCCTCCACCTTTCTTTCTCTTCAGCAGATCAACATATCTCCTGCTCATCTGTGTTTGAACTTGTCTAGCAGGTGGCATTTTAAAATCAGGTTTAATTGCACTCTGCACATTACTACCCTTCTCCCCTCACTTTCTTCTGTCATACACCTGTCATCCACATGCAAACACTCTCTGAAACGCTCATGTCACGAACACACTCTGTCTGACATGTGACATTTTAATCAGGTTTGGTTTGTATGGAGAGTGTGTTGTTATCGAGCTACCAGTCAGGCTCTCCCACTGCACCCACCACACACACACACACACACACACACACACACACACACACACACACACACACACACACACACACACACACACACACACACACACACACACACACACACACACCACAACCACTCCTCTCGTCCTGTCAGACTAACACAGGATCAAACAGCTAACTCAGAAGAAAGCAGGACAACCTGTGTGTGTGTGTGTGTGTGTGTGTGGGGGGGTTTGTTGTAGTTGTATGTGCGGGTGTAGGTCATTATCAGGCTCTCTAAAGAACTGGTACAAGTCCAAAAACAGCATCACAAAAAAAAAGTATCCTGCTGGCTAGAAACCTTAACGTCCCTCATTTAAAAAAATCTATTGTTCTTTTATGGTAAACTACATAATCTCCTAACAAAAGCTCTATTAAGTCTAGCAGAAAGGGGGGGGGGGGGGGACTGTCAATCATAAAGGCATCTCACATAACAAAGTCACACTCCTGCTGTGTAGCCAGCCATTCAGAACATCCTCATTAACTCCCACTCGCATGCTATCTTTCTCCTTTTCTCTGCCTCACTCCTTTAATCTGTTCATTACCACCTGTGTGGGTGAAGGTGTACATTTGCCGCAAAGTTATGGCAAATTGCTGGTGTGAGTGTTCAGGGCTCTACAGAGAAAAAAAAAAGAGAAGCGCAAAAGAGTATAAAGAGCAAGTTGGTTTATAATCATAATAAGACGGATACATTAAAAAAAGGAATACTGCATATTTGAAAGCAAATGAGCATTGAGATATATGCAGAGAAATAAGGCAAATGATAAAAAAGCATCTGAGATGGCAGATCAGAGATGGAACATTAAAGAAAGGCAAAGAAAGAATAAAAGAAATGAAAGAAGAAGAAGGAAAAAAAAGAATAAACGAATGAAGAGCGAAAGAGCAGGAGAGGGAGTCCATGCTGGCCTCTCACATCACTGTGTCGTGCATCGTTATCTGACTGAACTGTGACCTCCTGACCCACGCTTGGCCCCAAGGTTCCAGAGCACAACTGTGTGAGTGTGAGTGTGTGTGTGTGTGTTTTTGGCTCAATAAAGAGGCAGTGTATGTGAGAGATAATCAGCTTACATTAGAGCAGATAGTGGATTGGCTCACCAGTCTACCATACACATAACAACAAACGGACAACCTGAAACCCCCAGCTAGCCATATGAGCATACCGGCTGTGGCCTGCACAGTACACGCAAACAAAAATCAAAGCAAAGTATCCATGAGCCAATCCTTACTAAATGTTTGAGCACATTTCTCATTTCTCATTTTTTGTTATATATTGCCCAACATTTATACCAATATATTTGCTGTAATGGCTTCTACCAGTTCTTCATTTCATTCACCATTGCCCGTTTGCATGCTACCAACCTCTCCTGTCTTCTCTGACCTTAACTTCCACATTCACTACTTCCAATAAACAATCAGTCGTTTACTTTGTAGTGAGCAGCAAATTAAGATTTCAGATGATTATGAATCGTCATCATTTTGCATCATATACAAACAGTGATATAGTCATGAAATGCACTGTGGAATTGTTAGCTAAGAAGTGTACATAGACACTAGCTTTGTCAAAAATAACTACCTATTTACTACGTAGTGCACTATATTGACTGTTTGCCATTTTACTTGAGCGTCTGTATTCTGAGGTGAGAATTCACAACAGGGTTGCACAGCTTTTGCAGCCACTGAACCTGCAAAATTAGACAGAGCGCTTTTCAATATGCTAACTTATGCTTCCTCTCTCCGCTCTCCTTAATGACGTTTCACCTAAATGTTACTCATGCTGTATTTTGAATGTAAGCTGCATCAAATTCAACTGCTTTTAATCGTGTCAAGTTTGGCCTATATCAATAAGAACTTTTGCACTCAGCACTAAAATGTTGCTGTATTTCATCTTTGTGTTATTTGAATGTATTTAAATGAAGTAATATTCATACACTTGAAACAAAATTGGTCCCCTTTTCTAATTCACAAAGATCAGCACTAATAGCTACGTGTTACAGTGAAATGAATGGCGTCTGCAAAGAGTTGTTGGTAACTCAAGCGCATTTATAAGGGGTGTCACGCCCAGACTTTCCAGTGATAAAGGTATATTAGATCCACATTTAAATTCCCTGCCTGAAGCTTTGAGGACTGCCTCTGTATCTTGTCGGTCAGGACCTGTGGCTTGCGGATTGAAAAAATATTTTTTGTTATTCTCTCTGCCATTGTTCTGCCTACTGTGTTCTTGGTGCAAAGGCAACAGTTATAATTTGCCACATCGATAATTGCAATCAGTCACAAAAAAAAGGTAAATTGCACTCAGAAGAAAATAAATATGGCCGTGTTTGCGGTGTAATATCATTAGCTCACTATCTTTTGCAAATTGGACCTTGAAACTGGGCAGATAGCGGTTGCAAGTGTAATTGTGCGTTTCAAGGTGCAATCAGATCTTTGTGAATTTACCCGTGAGCGTGTTACAATGATCCACTGTATTGTACCCTTTAATATTTCACAACAGAAAACAGTCTTCTTCATGCATGATTGTTACTGCAACTTTACACCTGTCAGAGATGATACAAAATGACAATGACTAAAAGTATAATTGACTGTCTATTAAGTGGTGAATGATTCCGACAGAGCGGGCGCTACATACAGAATACATTTCAGACTCAGAATTTGTAATAAATGGAGGGTGAGTTTGCACTTCTTTCCTCTCTTTAGCTCTTATTAGTGTATCGCCTCAGTTCTCTACGAGATTGTTTATTGTGCTTCAGTCCAGCCAAGGTATCAGTCTAGCTCTAATAACCAGCACCGGGGGAAGGACTGAAAATGAGCGGAGAAAAGCACATGGGTGCACATGGTACACACTTAAAAATTCCACTCCATTTATTTTTGTATGAAAAGGTCAATTTAGAAATTGGTAACTTATGAATTCTACCAGCGATGATGAATAGTAATTATGCAAACAGTGTCTATCCTTTTAACCTCTGAAGTTATGACAAGGTCTACATGGCGGTTAAACAAAAACAAAAGCGAAGCTGCAGATGTGCGTAAATGGTATGCATGTGTGACGAAGGCTTCAGATTGGTGTCATTGTTTTGCATGTCAACAGGAAAGTCTTTAGATGTTTAGGCTATTCATAACATTGACATGAGGCATAGCATTCAAGCTTTTTATACATATTTCCCAGAAATTATATTTACCCTTTGATTTACAACTGCTATTTACCAACATTTTAATTCTGATGTGACACAGCGGGGATTTTTACCACCTGCATACGTGTTTGTGTGTGTGTGTGTGTGTGTGTGTGTATGTGTGTGTGTGTGTGTGTGTGTGTGTGTGTGTGTACACCACATGTCACTAAGTGTGGGTAGCTTTACAAAGGCTTTTGATAATGATACGTACAGCAAAGGAATTAAACTTCAGCAGAGAAAGTAAAACACAACACAACTGAAACTAAATGGGATGTACTGCTTTTGTGCTTTTGCTGTATAAAGAAGCTGTGACGTTTATAAGCCCCCAGTGAATATGACTGAACTTGTTGCTTTCAGCTGAAATACAGAACATGTGTAGGGGGAGAGAAATAGCAATAAATGATGGCAAGGAAAGAGCTGCACCCGTATATATATATATATATATATACAGCCACCAATAAAGAACACATAAAAGGAAGCAGACCAATGAGCCAATAAAATGGTCTGTCACACACTGTATCACAAAGAAATTCACAGCAATCAATCGATAAGGTGTCTCCTACTCATCAGAGGGGAGACACTCTGTGTAGGGTTCACACATCTAAAGCCTATATAAGATAACCAAAACCTTGGGTTTGCATACCTTCTTAATAAGGATGCCAAATGTCTTTATAGAGTTGCTGTAAGCCGCTGTGATGTACTTCTGATGTTATATGAAGCCTCAAGTCATAAGGCATTAGAAAGACTGCTGTCCCAATTTTTCATGGAAAGTGTAACCACTATCCACCACGTTTGTGTTACTAAAGCGTATAAAAACAAGTCACCCTTCACATGCCTTTGTACTTTTCTCCTAAACATTGGGCTCGTGGCTGAGAACCTACTATATAGTATACATCATCATCCTATGATCATGTCATATGTTACCATTTTGTATTGGTCAAGTATGTTTGTCGGAAAGGGTTTTTTTGGAAAATGTTTTTCTTGAATAAGACATTAGGTTGATATAACGTTGAAATATGTGCAAAACTTTGACTACAATCACGTTTCACAACATTTTTTGTGTCACTGTGTAATTAAATGATATCACTGGCGACCAGCTCCAGGCGCTGTGGCTCGGTCGGCTGTTCATGAGTCTTTAAATGAGTTCCCAGGTGTGCATGAGACCAAAACATTTTTACTTTCTTAAAAAGTAGTATCACCACCGACACCTGCAGTTATCTATTACACCTCGGGTGAAAACCCAACAACAACCAGGATTGCAATGCACATGATGCCATCTAAGACCACTCCCAGGCTGCTACTATTATGAGAGCTTTTAACAAGTGCTACAACTAGAGGTGTGCATATCTGCAGAAGAACTACCGGCTTAGCAGAAACAAGTTAGCATTTATTAGCATTGCAGCGCTTTTTAACAAAAGCATTTGTTCAGTCACAAGACGTGTTTGTACTCATCATGGAGTCCAGTAACAATGTAAGAGTGAATCAAAAAACAGCACAATGAAGCAAGTTATATCATACGTCTGGTATGTAGAGTGTTGCAAACAAGCTAAAATAAATTTGCATCCACCTACAAGATATACTTTTTTGTTTCATTGTGAAACTTTTGGCGATCCTCTGCCCCCTCATGTATCATTTCTGGACATTGATTGATAGTGAAAACGCAGCAATGTGGTCTAGTTTTGCTGCGGTTCTACTAAATATAAGCAACAAAGATATTTTTCAATTCTCTGATAATATGAGGAGGATGTTTGTCAAACATTGTGTTCACTAACAAACTATTTCCTCCCATAATCAGTTAGACCCTGCTTACAACAGCATGAGTGTGTTTGTTGTTGAGCAAAACAATTCCAGAAAACAAACCTAATAAATATTGTGAAACAGTCTTGTTTCACAGAAATCAAATTGAATCACTTGGGATTTAATCAGTACAAGTTTCCTCAAATAACTCACTTCCTTAGGCGTTTTTACCAAGCCCCATATATCTATTTCTCCTTTTCTAGGTACTAGATGATAGAGGCGTTGAAGATGACAGTGGAACATATAATTAAACAGCAAGGTCTGTGTCAGAGAGTCACATACACACACCAGCTAGTGGGATATATCTTGGATTTGTCTGAGAGTGTGTTTTTGTGTTAGCAGCGTGACTCACAGGATAATTGCCCACATGAAGCCTGGCATTAGAGATCATTTCACACCAGGGACGGGAAGTACAGACAAACACATACTAAACCTCACCTCTCTTCCAGCTGTTGGAGATATTTTCTTAATTCCTCTAAATTTTGATTGGCCTTTTGAAGTGCGTCACTCAGAACTTTCTCTCTCTCCTCAGTCGTCCTCTCCAGCTCTTCTCGCTGCTGCCTCAGTGTCTCCGCCTGTAGCTCTCCCAGCTCTCTTCTAAGTTGGCTCTCTTTTCCTTCACAGATTTTCTGACACTCGTCTTTTATCTTTTGCCTCTCCACCTCGTACATTTGTTCAAACTCCTCTCTCAGAGCTCGCTCTGCGTCTTTGTGCCTCTCTTCTAGCTCTTCTCTTGTGCTTTTCTCTTTCTCCTCTGTCTGTCTCTGCACCTCCAGGTGAAATGCCTTCTCCCACTCCAACCGGCCCAGCTCCAGTGCCTGTCGCTGGGCCTTCTCTCTCTGGGTGCTCTCTCTCAGTCCCTGGAGCTCTTCCTCCAACAGAGCCAGTCGGGTGTGGAGCTGATGGAACTCGTGGAAGATGAAGTAGCTCACACCACAGTAACGACACACCGTCTCACTGCGCTCCATCTGAGGGTAGAATACACACAATTTGATTAAAATGACAACAATATTATTTGAACGTAACTACAGAAGTACAACTATGAACTAACAAAACGTCTAAAATGTAAAGACTCTGACTCAATTGTTGCAAAATGTTGACTGGTGTGTGGAACTATTTGAAATGACCTTTTTCCAATTCACCCCTGTGCACTTTCAATCCCTTCTGTATTTCTTATAGTTAAACAAAAATGTTTTTAGGAAATTTAAAACAAATAAGGGAGAAAACCCCTTATTTTTAAAAAGTCAAAGCCCATTAGCTAGCTGATTGATGAAAATAGACATGAGACTAAAATAGGCTATATTGTTGCACAACAGACTGATCTAACACTGCGTTTGATATATGCAAGTAAAAATATACCTTCTTCAAGTGTATGATTGGTTACTATTCAAGTCCTCAAACCTTTACCACAGCTTGTTGGTTAGCACACTATAAACCTTTTTTATGAGCCAGTGCGTAAAATACCAGGACCCTGGAAATGGCTCACCTCAATGGAATGCAGTTGTTTTTTTAATGTTATGAATTGTACCTGTGCTTGACAAGCCAACATGTTTAAGAAGCCTTAAGTAAGAAGCTATTCATTAAATAAATAAAATGCAAACTGCCAATATTGTAAAATAAGTCATGAATGGTAAAGACGCAGTGATTATTGTCAAGTTTGTAACAAGGCATTAACTGCATGCAAACAGTGCAAATGAGGGTAGTTTAGATTTATATTAAAAAAAAGAAATTAGAAAAAAAAAAATCATCACAAAAAACATGTAGTGTAAATCTTGTGTGCTAGTCTGATTGGATATCACCATTCTCCATTCTCCCCAAAAAACATCTCAGGCAAGTATTGTTGCATATTCAAATATGAGACACAATGATGAGCCTTTCTCTAGCATAATATAATATTACCTTTATAATAAAAAAATACTTTTAAGTGTGCTGAATATTATCTAACTCAATGTATAAATAAACATACAGCTATATCTTTGTCAGGGAATGAAAATGAGGATGAGTGTATAAATAGCATTCACTTTTGCATGGTTTATTGTATGGGGCCTTTACAACTGTAGTATCAAAGCTGTCTATAAAAACATTTAGAGTGACAACTACAGGCCCCATTATCCATCACAATCTGTTGCAACCACTGGTGTCAAAAACATCTTTTCATCCATCGGCAGTTCAAAGCACAGGAACACAGATACTCTAATCCTCCTTCAGATATTGTTTTTACTGCTGTCAGTTAGAAAAAAAACATCTCCCAAAATTATCTTTCTTTCTCTGTGCGTGTCAGTGGATTCTCTCCAAGCTGTTGTCACTTCTTTTAGGCTTATGAGGGATAAGATCACATCCCCGAGCTTTCATCTTCATGATGATATGTGGCAGAGAGGCAGCTGATATTTGGATGACATGCTGACAGCTCCCCTGTCAGAAAGCTCCAAATAGATTGCTACATGATGTAAACAAGGTGAAAGAAACAGAAACAAAGCTGACATTGATGGGAAGACAACAGGGAACAGAACAGATCATTTAATTATTGCTGTTAAGGAACAGAGGCCATATGATTGCCTTTGTCCATTTGGCAATGCACTTAGTGTGAGTGTGATCAAAACATCTAAAAAACTAACGACCAGAGTGAAAGCTAAAGCTTTTCATTCTGCTATGGCCTTCTCCCCAGTGTCACATTCAGACCAGACTTGCCATTTTATAATGAGCATATCTCTTAAACAGACATCCATGTGAACATTCATGCTTTGAAAATTAACTAACTAATCTGATTTGATGACCCCAAGACCTTTCCCCTTTGGCGCAAGGCGAGGTGTTTGATTGCACGCTTCCTGTTTAAGTCATCCTTCAAAGAGGACAAGAGAGGAAAGCAGACAGAATAAGAAACAGTTAAACATTTGAAGAGTCACAGCAGGGTCAAACCTATGGTGTTTACTGTATCAGGACAATTCAAATAGTGTAAGATACTGCGTATTTTCATTAGCTTTCTGTTCAAATGTTGCTACTGTTGACAATGAAATGCAAAGTAGGTCGACTTCCATCAGTATAGCAACAGCTACAGGCTGAAATCTATAGATGACTTTCAAATAGCGTTTTGAAGTTCCTTTGTCTTGTCCTTTGTGGTACAACTAAACCTAAACAACAAATGCTAAGAGCCTCAACGAGAAAAAGACGAAGGACAGAGATCAAAAGAATGGCTGCTCCTGCTTTTTCCTGAAAGACACTGAAATGGGTTTCATTGAAAGAATTCTTGCCATCCCCTTCTCTCTCCCTCTCTTGTGTCCTTCTATATGGTAAGAGAGAATTCAAAGAGAATGACAATGTGGTAGATGAGAACGACAGATAAAACACACAGCAATACTCGAAAGGGCTTTTGACGTGACAAATGACTGACAGGTGACGCTAAGACGACAGAGCTTCCCTCTCCATCAGCCACATCTAACTTTCTCTTTTCCGACCTATCACAGCGCCTTCTTGCTCGGTGTTAGCATCTTGTCTATCCATGTCAGGTCAAGGTGCAGATTATGTCTGTCTCGTGTCTTTGGGACAACGGGAGTCTGTCTTCTAGCAGCCTTGACAGACAGAAAGACAGCAAGAATAAGACTTCACTCTTCTAAATGCTGAGGTACTTTGATGCAATGCAAGCAAATAATAACAAGAGTAACGGTCTACAGCAATGCTAGCAGTAATGTTTACAATGTTAATTTGCCAATTAGCACAGTGCTAATCAAGAACCGAGCCGCAGCTTGTTAGCGTGAGCCACCTAGCTGCTAAGTTAGCACCCCGGTAGCTGTTTGGCTAGAAAGACACAATAACTAAGCATGATATGTCTTTCAATACATTTATGATCAAGTTGACACATGTTCTATTCAACAGACTGGTGACGGTTATGGAGAATTAAAATGACATCTCACTCGTACAATTTCCGAGCTTACGGCTCAGAGACCACTTCACTCGGAGCAGCTGTCAATCACAGCTGTCAATCATGATGTCTCACCCCATTTTTAAAGCATCAAATAACGCATTTACACCAAAGTTATAGGAAAAAATGAACACTTGAACATACATCTGCATGATACGAACTACATAAAAAGACAGAAACAATTTTTGGGACAACCTTTTTTGAAGTGTACTTTCACTTTTTAGTTTGGCCCATGTCCCATCCACTAACATGGAGGGAACAGGATTAATGACCTATACTGCAGCCAGACACCAGAGGGTGATTGAGATGTTTTGGGTACACCTTTGGCAAGCTGTCATGTCGTCCATCTTCATATACAGTCTATGGTCTGGATCAAAGTGGCGGACCGACCGTCTGACCAACCAACATTGCTAATCCTGAAGATTACAAGCTAGTACAGGCTTCTATAGATATTAATAAAGACCAATGTTTGATACAATTGATCCAACATCTTATCGCAAGTCTGTCATGCAGGTAGACATGGGAAATGCAAACTAAAACATTTTTTTCCACAAAAGTCCAGAAACTCAATGTAAAAACAGTCAGCAAGGAAATGCTGGACAAGAAAATAATGTTAAAAGTGCAGAAACTGCGACCCTCAGATATATCAATAACAAAATCCATATTTGTCATAATCATGTCTTTCCTATATGTATTTGGATGCTTGTACAAAAAAGGAAAGATGTGCTCCTAATGATCTCCCTTAAGGTGTTGGATTCCCCCGTGCCAGACATTTGCCCTGACAAAGGTCTAGAGATGGACAGAAGAAAAAATGGGACAGAGAGGTTGGAGAGGGAGTGTATTAGTGCGGGTGGGGAAAAAAACTCCAGAGCACAACAATGTATTTCATTGTGTTGCCACAGAATGAACTCTGGAGAATATGGACTATTATCTGTTTGCAGTGTGAGTATGTACATGTGTGAGTGAGTGAGAGACACAGACAGAGAGAGCCAGAAAGAGCATAAGTGCGTGCAAGTCTGAGCAATATTTGGGACTGGGGCTCAGGGGGTTTTAGTGTTTACTGTGCAGATGTCCTCATGGTTCCTGCAGGCGCAGATTCAGCTAAAACTACTAAGTGTGTGTGTGTGCTTGTGTGTGGGGGTTGAATTCTATCCCAAAATGCTTATGCATGTAAATTTGGGTGTGCACGTTCTTTATGTGAGTGAAGTAGTCATGAAGACAGACAAACAAGTGGGCAATAGACAATGTTAAAGTGGCCTGAGGGCTGAATTGTGCATTAGCTATGGCTTAACACATACACGCAAACACACACACACACACACACACACACACACACACACACAAAGAGGCAAGCTTTCGCACAACCATACAATCTAGGACCAACACAGTCAAAAGCACAGTTTGCACACACAGGGGCAGATGAAAGGCACAGACACACACACCCAAAGACGCACCGAGCGACAAACAGATACACACACACACATTAAAACCCCCATTGATGCAAGTGCAAACATGTGTGCGGGTACAAACAAAAGAAACAGACGTAGACAGACACATACAAAGGCAAATTTACTCACATAGGCATCTTGAGACAGACAGGAGATTCACACAATCGCTCACTCTCAACACACACTGAAACACACACACACACACACACACACACACACACACACACACACACACACACACACACACACACACACAAACACACGTACACGTACACGTACACATGCCCTGAGGGCAGATGGTCTGTGCCACCAGTGGATGTGTGCTCCCGTGACTGAGTTTGGCCCCTTGGGGAGACCCCTCGCCCTGGGCACTGACACGTTCACTTAGCACTCAAACCACAAAACTAACCCCTCCACACGCTCGCTCTCACACACACACAGACACACACGCACACGACTACTACTACTACACATATGCTTGCAAAAAATACCTGAGAGGAGGAGAGAGACAAGGATGGTTTGAATGAAACATGGAGGTGATAGAAAAAGAGAGACAGACTGAGGGAGAGGAGGAAAACATGTCTTGTTGTCCTTTAAATGTTTCATGCCAGCAGCCAATAGATGCTTCTCTCCTACACACAAAAACCTCTTTGTCCTCTAGTGCACACAACACTTCTATGGCTCCCCTTGTGTCTCTCTTATCTCTCTTTCATTCTGTCCCTTGATTGACTCCATTAGCATGCTGGTCTGTTGCC
Source organism: Cebidichthys violaceus (assembly GCF_023349555.1). Taxonomy (NCBI): domain Eukaryota; kingdom Metazoa; phylum Chordata; class Actinopteri; order Perciformes; family Stichaeidae; genus Cebidichthys; species Cebidichthys violaceus. The sequence continues at coordinate 6,796,315 of NW_027176262.1, read as the reverse complement.
ATAAGCGGTTTAAAAATATTAAGACACACACAGCTTTTACTCGAACCACATTCATCTGGTAATAATCATTGTTATTTATATAGAGTTAATAATATATATATATATATATATATATATATATATATATATATATATATATATTACAAAAGAGTTTATTACATGCTGTAAGTAACTATGCACACATGAATAACGCCTCAGGGTACATCAGTGACGTAGTCGTCATTAACCACAGAGCGACAACACTGAATCATCCACCCTCTTACTGTAACTGAACCTCCAGCCTGTGTCTGTACCTAACAGGTACCAAGGCTGCTCTGTGTGTGTGTGAGTGTGCGTTTTGTGACTTGGACCCCCTCAACAGTCCATGTTATCACCACATTGCCTCCATGCTCCATCAATTAAACATGAGGCTATTACCTCTCGCCTGATGTGAAACATTTAGGAGGGGTGGAGTGGTGCAGGGGGTGCATGTGGGGGCGACAGGGTGGGGGCATTCTGTGGGAGGCTGGTGTCTTGCCAGGACGAGAAACATAATTAATTTACGCGATGCCTTTTTAACTCCCTGACTGTCTGCGTGTGTGTCTGTGTGAAAATGTCTGCGCTCATTGTCTCATGTACTGAGAGTGGAGACAAGGCCGACATGCAGACAAGACGTATTAAAAAGATGAAGAAATTTCCCAACTTTCTTCCGTTACATTCGTGTTAGTATGTTATGAAATGCAGACATTTTTGGAGAAGCTAGTAGAGCCATATTATGAGCAGTTTCTTTCTTGACAACAAAATCAGGCACTAAAGGCAAATAAAAAGGCTATGATTGTGAGTTTTTTGTTGTACAAGCAGATTAATTCGTCTCACTTTTCTGCATCAAGCAGCTCCTCTTCCCCTTTTCCTTTGAGTTACAACTTACCCCTTTTCAAAGCCGACAAATTTTCCGGTGTTTCTTTATGGATTTAAAAATGACCTGGTATCACATTTCTTTGGCTTCTGTGCTGCAAGTCTTTGGTAGTTAACGGCCAACAGATCAGTCAATAAATCAGCCGAGCCAAAATCTGACAACAAATACAAAACAAAATCACATTTGTCTCTTAATTGCATTTAAAAGATAGGAACTCTTTTAATAATAAAGCAGGGACATCATACAGGCTACACAAAGCAGGCAGAAACTGAGCATTGTAGACAGCAGGCCCCAACAGATCACCACAAACAGACTAAACTATTTATTTTCTCTCATCCTCAGTATCTGAAAAACCCTCGAGTCATTTTGAATAGCAGGCAGGCTAGAAAAAGTACAGCCCACGCTCACAAAGCACAGTGACAGAAATACTGTATAGAGGCACAATCCAGTGCGCACTAATATCTGTTGAGAGATGTTATGGAGGGGTAAAAGGCACTTAGGCATTTTTTTTTGGTGCTTGGAGGATTAGAGGCATTAGGATTAGGTTTAATCAAGTGATATGATGATGGGAGGCAGATTTAGAAAGGAAAAAACAAAGGAGTGCTGCCTCGCATCATACCTGGATCCTTCTAAACTCGTTCTCTTTCAAATTCTTTCTCCCTCCCACTTTCAATCTAACAAATGCTTTCTCCTTTCCATCTGCTTAGCTGGCACTTCATCCCGCTTCTCTCTTTCTGTCTGTGAAATCACAGACACGATAGATCACGCAAGCATTTAAGAAGGGATTAAGTTGTTCAGGGACTTATCCTTGTTTTTCTCCTAATTTTCCTAAATTATTTTCTTTTTTTCGGACTGCGACGAGTGCGTGAGAGCTTGTGGAGTGTGTGTGTCCCACTGAGAACATTGTCCAGCTGTGCTCTTGTCTTTGCGTGTCAAAATGAGAATGTTTTTGTGAGCTTTTGTCACTTCGTGTGACTGTATTTTTTATTTATTTTTTTTGCTTTTTTGTGTTGCCTGTGTGCGTGATGTCTGAGCGCATGTTTGCACATAGTACGTGTGCACACAGTCTCGTGTGTGTGTGTGTGAGTGTGTGTGTGTGAGTGTTTGTGTGTGTGATCGAGACAGCGCTTCGTGACTGTGGCTTTGTTGATTTTTGCGACGATAAAGACCCCCTGTGGTGCTCAGTGTAGCGAGAGCCAACACTGAGATTCCACTCATCTGGACCCCATGGCGCACTACACATCACATGACAAGTGTGTGTTTATGAGCGAGTGCTTGAGTGTAGATGTGGGTTTGTGTGTGAATATTGTGTGTTTGTATAAGTTCCTTGACCACGGCACGGTGCGCGTGTCTTTGAGAATGAATATGTTTCTATGCCTGTTCGTCTGGGTGTGCATGTGTGTGTATCTGGGTGTGTGTGTGTGGAGGAGGAAATAGGGAGGGGTAGTAGCGGTCACAAGGGATAGAGGGAAGTGCAAGAGGGGGGGGCAGAGGCGTGCTAGTATGCAGAGAGGACAGGAGGGAGGGGGCAGACAGATCAGGGGCATACTGTACTGTTGAGTGGATGAATCAAAGTGTGTGAGATGGCCCGTTTCTGGGTTGTGTGTGTGACTGAATAGAGGAATCCACAGTCAATCACTCGCACACGACACGTGTGTGCATGCAGACAGCAGAGGTTGAAATGATCAGCCACTGTCGCACAAAAGTCAGGACAAAGTCAGCAGAGCAGACAAAGTGCTGAAAGGAGGGGCGGCCATGGGGGTAGTAATGGAAATTTGGGAGTATAATAAAGTGAGGGTTCTTACCCCCCGTATAATCCAGGTTTGCATGTTTGCCGGCTGACTGGCTGTCTTCCCGTTACATTATCCTCTCTTCCCTTCCCCGTCTACCTCACTTGCTCCTTTGCGTGGAAGCGGGGAAAGGGCAGTGGTAGGGAAAGAATCACCTATGGCTGCCTCGACCAGCACTTGGCCACGCATCACATCACATTCAAACACAGGGCGAGGCACAGCACAGCACGTTACGGCACGGCACGGCACGGCACGGCACGGCACGGCACGGCACGGCACGGCACGGCACGGCACGGCACACACAACAACAAACAACTAGCCTGAGGAGAAGCAGGCAGAAGACTGACTTTGTCCATTTTGTTGTGCGTGTGATGGGGTTTGGTCAAATGGGAGTCAACCAATCAGCCCGCTTGTCTCAATGTAATTTCTAAGTTAGCGTTATACGTTTACAGAGCTGACTGCTGACTTCGCCCTCTGCAGCCAGGTAGCTTGTTACAGTCATTATCAGAGGCACTGGAAAGTGAGGCCTAATTTAACAGCCAAGAGCAACACCGAAAATACCGCAGTGTCGTCTCAGACACCAAATTCATAATACTGCAAATACATAAATAGTGCAATACTTTCTGTTAGCTCCTACGGCAATAGATAGTGACTAAACGGACAGTTATTTAAAAGAAAATCTTCACGAATGCCACTGCAACAATCTATTTAATTTGTTATCTTTACTGTTGGGATGCTGTGGTGCCTTGAAATGTGCATGAGACCTTCTGCACTTTATGCCCCCTTAACTGGGCGTATAATGTGACCATAGCTCCTCAACAGCTGAATGATACTATAGAAGACTCTTTGACATTACTGTCCTGAGCCCTGCAATAACATTTTGTACCATTTTAGCCGACATAGTTTACTCCATAGACTCCAAAGCACTATATGCTATACCAACAAAACGAGAGAGGAACTGTATTATAATTTAATGACTCTCTCGCCTCTTAGGGCACAGGATTGAAACACAGACTAAGTGCAGACATACATGTAAGAGGTGAAGCCAGGACAGCAGGGCGGCCAGTGAAAAAAAAAAAATAAGCCAGAGAGAGAAGGGGGAGTATAGTCTGTTACATTAATCAGAGTTAGCAGACAACACATGTGCTTCCGTTAGCCCCACTAGACCACGCATCACAACACACGGCTCGGCACGACACAGTAAGCCAGGAGAGGCCAAAGGAGGTAACACTGGCTGGAATGTGTGTGTGTGTGTGTGTGTGTGCGTGTCTGTCTACCTGTCTATCTGGGTGTGGTGTGTGTTTTTTCACCGCTGTCAAGTTTGTCAGTGAACCTATACCTTCTTAACATTTATCCTACTTTTATGTTCTTCATTTGCAGCTTAAACCAGGTGGAATGACATTCTGTCTGACTAGATGACAATCAGCGGAGCGAAGCAAAAGGCAACCTCATTTAACCCTCTTAAGCAAGAGAAAACAAGTGCCGTCGCCTGCAGTGTTTAACTCTGTGCTCAAGTACATTAGGCAAAGACGCTTCAGACGCTTATTAATGAGTAAAAACAGAGACGATCTTATTCAGTTTGATTGTGCAAATATCTCAAGGTGACCGACACAGAAGGCCACCTTTTAAATGTGAGGCAGTTATTTTAATTTAATGTTTACAAGAAAACCCTGTCCTCTTGCACTGTTGGGTATAAGATAATTTTTTAAGTGGTGTATTACCTTTCCGTTGTACCCACTTTCACTCAAACTCCACATCACCTATTGAGGTTTTCTTTGAATGACTTTTAAAAGCGCCCATCAAACATGCCGAGACTAGTTGTATTGAGCTCTGAAAATGTACAAGGGGTGAAAGCTAGCAAGAACTGATAGTAGTACATTTATTTTCAAAAAGAGATATTTGCACCTCTTGCTGAAAACACAATACATCTTTGTGAATGTCACAGATAATCGTCTTTGCCTCTTCACTCTGTGTTTAGAATCACTACAACATACTGAGTTTTCCTTATTCAACGCTGGAGATGCTTTTTCTGCTATCAAACTCAGTCGTAACCTGAGGTACCTTGACATGACATAGACATGATGAGGGCAGCAAACAACAAACATTGACAATCATTTTCTGAACACTTGATACCACAATGGTTGGCACGGCAACAGCTTCATAACAGCAACAGTGACCTTGCAATGACCCTTTTGGATTATCGGGCAATATTGTCACTTTGTAATCCCGGGCTCCAGACAACACCCGTGACAATATTGCACAATAATCCCCCCCCCGCTGTCTCTCAGTCATTAATGCAGATCAGCAATCACCTGATGACCTCGCTCCCTCTCTCTTAATCTCTCTCTCTCTTCTCCAAGATTTAAGAAAACAGACTAAAAAGTAGGACTGGGCAATAATTAAATATGATAATTTATCATCTTTCTATGGAATCGTGACGAAACCATACATAGAGATATCGTGATCCACAATTACATCGTCTAAAATGATAATAACGAGAAAGACAAGGAAAAGAGAGAAGGAGAAAGGGAACAAGTCTGAGATACAGATGTGCGACCATTATCCATCGACCTTCTGAGGTCTTCTGTTTCAAGAAAACAAAGGGAAGGAGTGTGTCAGGTTTAAAACTATAGCCATTATTCAAGGAAAAGAGAACTGAGGGAACGATATAGAAAGAAGGCGAGACAGACAGCGAGAGAAGAGACAGAAGAGAAAAGGAGCGATGTGCAGCACGGTGTAGCTCACTGGGACATGTGGCTTGTCTCTAGTCTCCTCTTTTCCTCCAGAAGACTTGCCATGCTCACATTAAAAATGGATGGGCGGAGAAGGAGAGCAAGAGCAGTTGAGAGCCATCGCTTGGACAGTCAACAGTCAGAGGCACGGAAAGACACCAAAGAGGCAAGTCAGGACTTTGATTTACACCTTTACATTGATGAACAGTGAGAGAAGTTGCAAATGTTTTTGGACTCAGACGCTGCAGTCATCATCTAAGTGTCAGGTTTTAGTAAGAAGAAAAACAAAGAAACAACAGACCACACTAGTGATGAGAGAGTTTCAGTGTTGGAACTTCAACAACCAAGTCTCCTTTGAGGTGTCTGAAAGAACACACTGTACTACCGTATATAGTAGACTGCAGGTTACATGAAGACATCTCAAATTTCTATATACTGCTGCCCTGCATTATAGTTCTGTTCTTACAATAAATGCTTTAAAAAGTTCCAATCTCTTCTCAAATAAGATAAGCCTTTATTGATCCCCTGAGGGAACTTCATGATGTACCAAGAAAGGGATTAAACTTTTTTCTATTAAAAGGACTGTATAACTCGAGTGAGTGGAAAATGACTTTAGTTCAAGTGTATTTGTATAAAACAATTTCCTACAGATGCAACCAAAAGCGCTTTACAGGATGATAACAGTGTAAATCTGAGAAGCAGATGCAGGGCAAATGTGTACGGGTCCAACAAAATGGCAGATTTTAGAAAATGTCCTCCCATCCTCAGACAGCGGTGCATTTTCAAACATATTTGGGTCCACACATACACCCTCGCGAGTTTTACCACATACACCACATGAGGTTTGTTTCAGACATTCTGCAAGACAGCTTGAATCAAGTAGATTTTATTACGTCCTCGTAAAGAAGAATGATTTCACAGAGAGGCTCAGCAAGCCAAAGCGTCTGACGGATGTAACATCTTATCAGCAACAGACAACGTTACAGAAAATGAAGCGAATGAGCTGATTAGAAGTTTGATTTTAATTAGTAAACTACTAGAAGAAAAATGATCAGTCGCACAGGTGAGGCAGTTTGATACAGTGGTCAAAACTCAATTGCATCAACTTGAATGATGATGAGTGAGGCTTAGCCCCTTTTGTACCTGTGCTATCAACATACAGAGGGCAGTGTGGTCAAAGCATGGGCTCTGATCACAGCTGATCACATCAACAGGTCTGTCTCTATACACCAGTTATCCTCCATGTGAAACAAGTCAGATGTGATGGCGTGTCTGCCTTCAGTGCAGGAAAATGTAAACATTTAACTGTAAATGAAGCTCCACGTCAGGTGTTTTTCCATTTATTATCAAGTGTGCATGCAGAGCAACATTGTTTGAGTGAGATAAATTGAAATTGCTTTTCTAATTCATTATTTTTTGTTAATTACTTCATATCGTGCTGTTACACAATGCACCCACATCCCCCCCTAAGCTCAATCTAAATAAAATGTCAAAGGCTTGTTTACACAGGAGGTGTTTTCAGCCATGCATCTCATGCGCCTCCACAGCTGTCTGTATACAAAGGCCTCATAAGAGCTAACGTTTTTGCTTGTGCATGTGACAACAACCAAAAGCTGTTTTCATGCTTCAAGTCTTTTTTTTTTTGCTGCTTTAGGGCCCAACTACAGTGATGAAGTGCCGGGCTCTGAGCGCTGCCAGAGCGCATGCTACCTGTGCTCAGAGCTGTGCCTGCACACATCCTGTGTAGATGCAGATGAAGGACTGGAGCTGCTGCTGCTCCGCTAACGTGCTGCTTTCGCACCGCAGATTGTGTGAACATTACATCGAGTCTTTGAGGTGACTACCGGCTATTACACTACAAAAATGTCCTCACTCTCAGGGTCTCACAAAGTGAGGGGCGTGCGTGCACAAACACACACACAATGCTTCAACTCCAAGTGTAAGTTTTACCTACAGTTGACACTTTAGACAGCAGTCAGCCAGGCAGTGAGTACTGCAGGTCCTATGGTGACACATCCAGTGCACGCTCCATGCAGAGCTATGCAGTGCTATACTGCATATAGAAAGAGAGAGTGCGATGGAAAAGAACCAAGTTGCTGAGACACTGTAGTAGGGATGGCAGCCTCGGGCTGAAATGTGAATGCACTGGCTAACAAAACTCGGCACCTCAATTATGAATGAAAGTAGAGTCAGACAGGTAGTGAATGCGTGCCATGACGTGCAGCGTGTGTGCATGTGTATGTGTGGAGAGGGGTAGGTAAACACGGCCCTTTTTAGATACCAATGTTTTGTCTAAAATCTCCTGTTGCGTTGGTAATGTGAATGTCTGGTGTTATGAAAGGAAACAGAAAAAAACGATAAATAGCAGAAAGGTGAGAGCTGGATGCATTTGTTTGCTTGCATGTGTATTTCTATGAATGTGTGTGTGTGTGTGTGTGTGTGTGTGTGACGGAAAGTGTCTTCATTTTTGGTCTTATTCTCTCCATTGATTCTCTCCCTCAGATGGAAATGAAACAGGAAAGTCACATATCTCTCCTGCACACGCACTGAGATGCTCGCTCTTCTCTCTCCGTCTCTGCACTCACTCTCCAATTATCTGGAAAGTGAACGTCTTGTCCCGTTACATTGTGTTTCGCAGCTCTTCACAGACCATAACATTTGAGAAGTTAACAGGGAGTATTGTCCCTCTTGTCTCCGTCTTTCTCTATTTGCTATTCTTGCTTCCTCTCTCTGTGCTTCCCTCTCTTTTGGAGGTGAACGTCTTGTCCTGTTCCACTGTGTGTTTGAGCTCCTCAGACTGTGACACTTGAGAAGTGAATAGGTAGTTTCAGGGCCTTGTAGAGAACAAGAGGTGCTCAGCTGTTGAATAAAAAGACTGTGGTGTACTCTGCTCAGCGCTGCGCTGAAAACAACTCATCCTTGAGCCAAAATTGGACTAGAACACTTTTAGCAAAAGTGTCACTTTGACAACTTCCTGCCAAGTAAGGTAGGGGTAAACAGTGTTGTTTGAGTTTTGGTGGTGGCAACAGACAAGGGATTATGCTGTGTACAGACCAGCAATGGCTCTATGTCATTGCATTAGTACGGCAGGGGTCCAAAATGCTGACGCAGAGGTCTCCCACTAAAAAGTTAGGATTTTCTAGCGACGCAACGTCATCCAGCAGCGTACTGTTGGCCAATGAAGCACAAAATCCAGGTAGAATACTTTGTTTCTACTTTTTTACTTTGTGATCCTCAAAAAAGAATATATTGTTATTTATAAGTTTTCTGTCTCACAGTATTATAAACTTCTGAGACGTGTTATCTGATAAACTTTGTAATTAATGCATTTTTAATGAAACTGGACTTCCTGGATCATATTCCATCTTCTCACTGGTACCTGTAGCAACACGCCAACGCAGCCCTTTCTCTTTTTTTTTTTTTTTTTTTAATGCAGTGCTATTTTTAGTCTGACCACCTGCTTGGAGAAGCAGGTTTGAGTTGATTTTCAATTCAAAGACAATTAAGTGAAAGGAAGGAGTAACGCTCTCTGGTCCCTGAATAATGACTGGTAATGTGCCCTTGAGAAAGATAGAGACTGGGACTGAGGGGAAGCGGACACAGGGGGAAACTGAAAAACACCATCTCAGCATATTTACAATAAATATATAATACTGCATAGTTTCAGTTCCCTTGCAAAAACGGGTACGTGGCAGAGAGTGGTTTATTTAGCTCCACAGAAATACGTAACAAAAGAATAAAATCATTCCCTACTCTCCCTTGAACTTCACTAAAAATAACTAAGCCAGTGAGTAGCCAGAAGACAGTGGAGAAGTGTTTACTTCCTGTCAGCTTATGTCCTTCACATACACTGCAACAGGAAACAAACTGGGACATATGCTTATATTTACAATGTGAAATGTGGAACAATGGATGTCACTGTCACGGTTCAAACTAATCTACGTGAAACACCTCGAGAGTGGGGAGTTACTAATGATGCGTTGATAATAACGCAACATAATGGTATTTTAGGAATACAAAGAACATAGCAACATGTCCACAGATTGAATTTGGACAGTACTGTATGTATGACTGATTTAATGAGACACGAATAAGACAGACATGCTAATAAACAGCATGCGAGGAGCAGCCATCTTGGATTTTGAGGTCAGGGACGGTGGGGTTAGAACGACTTTCAGAAATCTGACTTTCAGAAATCAGACTTCAGGCGATTCCAAATTCTGACTTCCCAGTTCAAATGGGACGCAGCATAAACAGGATTAACGCTGCACTGTCCCAGCATGCACTGGACAAAAGGGAGATGACACGGACAGACTGCCAGACCAGATGCTGCATGTCCGACACAGGAAATCTGTTTTTCAATCAACCCAACTTGCATGTTTTTTTAAATGTGGGAGAAAACACACATAAAAAGGAAACTCATGTTAGTAGTGGGTGATGTCATCTACTTTACCGTAATGTATGAGTAGGTGTATTTTTGTGTGTGTACCTGTATCTGAGCTGCATCCCCGTGTTTGTATACACAATAAACATACTCTCGGCAGGAAAGTTCAGTGCAAGTATGTGTGTTTCTGTGCCCGAGTGTGTGGGTGGGAGGCATGGTGTTTGTGTGTAACCGCAGTGCTCTCCTTCTCAGCAGCCCACCATTAAACCTTGGTGCCAGCCCTCTCCCAGCACACCAGGATTAACAGCACTTAAATGGGCCTGTTAGTACACCACCTCCTCTTTGCCTCCCACGCCGACTAGTGCACATGGTGCTGCCCACAGCTTTGCGCCTGCAACGCACACTGCCTCTGTTGTTTTTTGTTCTCCGCTCGCCCCAGCCACCTAAGCCTCCTCCAATAAATGGTGCTGAAGTGTACTCAGCGGGGGGCTAAGCCCAGAACATCCTCTATTTTATGGACGTATTGGAATCTGAGTGGATGACAGGGGGAGGAAAAGGAGGGAGGGAGGGTAGATCCTGTGACTGAACCAGATGGGCTATGATCAAAATGTCTCCCTCCCTCTCTCATTCTTTGTTATTGTCTCTTTCTTTCTCTCTCTCTCTCTCTCTCTCTCTCTCTCTCTCTCTCTCTCTCTCTCCTTTGCGCTGTGTCTGGTTATCATATGTCCCTTGTGACAAGTCACAAACAAGCACTGAAACGGATGCACACACACACTCTGGGGAGAGATGGATGGCCAACACAGAAATCAATAAATAAAATGGATTCCCATTTGAGTCCGTTGGCCATGGCGCAGCAGGCGAAGAGATAGATGGACAAATGGATGGATGGGGGAATGGACTGTGTGTGTGTAGGTGTGTAGGTGTGTGTGCACTGTGATGTGTTTGTAGGAGACTTTCAGGGAAGACTGGGGGGATTTTGTCTGTACGTGGGCATGGAAAGGCCACCCTCAGATAATACCAGGGGGTCTATTGTTCACAGCCATCTACTGGCCTCAATGAGAACTTCCACAAATTACTCGAGAGCGACAGACACGGGAACTGAGAGAGACAGGAAGAGAGTGCAGAGCACAGAGAGCAGCCTCATTGATCCATTGAGTAATCTTACCCTTGTGAACTCGCTGCTCGATGTCATGCTATGTTGACTAGGTCACAAAAGACCAAATGTAACTGATATTGTACAGTATAGCTAAGCATATTAAAGGATACATCCAGATTATTATTATTGGTTATGATAACATTGTATTCTGTAAATAGTGAGAGCTGGGAAAAGACATCGCTACAGCAAAGTCTGACAGCACAAGCAACGGTGGAGCGGAAAGATTGCAAAAGCCTTCCGAGCCTTTTGGAGAGCTACAGGTAAAGCAATCACAGAGGTCCCTCTCATACCCAGCCAGCTGCTCTGTTTGTGTATTCTGCAGGTCTAATGTGGAAGAGATGATATATACAAAGGTCCTATTGTAAGTGATGCCATGTTGGCTGGGTTCCCCAAAGGCTTGATAAATTAAATAACTTTGTTAAGGACCACGGTAGAAAATGCTCTAAACTTGTTTTGTGACAGTCAGAATGGAAAGATAAACTACTGGTTACAACTATTGGCCAAAACATTTTCTTAGTCTAATTACTTTGCTTTGTGTGTAGCTCAGAACATTTTCTTGTGTAAGGGCATATAAAAAGAACCTTTTCAAAACAGTTTAATGTGAAAAATGATTTTGCGTCAGTGTGGAAGAAAAAGAGGAAAACATGGTCTTTGGAGATATAGTTTCCTTTGACAAACAGAGAATACACTGCTAGCAGAGACCCTGTATGCTTTCCATTCAAAGGAAGCCATATTCCCTGCTAATTTATATTCATACCATATGGTATATCATATGGCAATATGTAACTGCCACCTGACATTGACAAGCATATAAAGCAACACGCCATCATTGCCATGTTACTTCCTAAGTGCTTTATCTTAAAACAGATGGAAGACTAAAAGAGGAGACATTGTCCCATTTCTTGTTCAAATCATATGGATTACTGCAGCATATTGAGAGAGAGCAGTGTTGAAACGCTCATCAGGATGTAACATATGCATTTGTATTGTAAAAAATCCCATTTGTTAACGACATATGTTGTGGCAATATGGTCTTTCATTAACATGCATGCTTTGAAAGGTAACAGTACGGTTCCAAAGTGAATGTGTGTGTGTGTGTGTGTGTGTGTGTGTGTGTGTGTGTGTGTGTGTGTGTGTGTGTGTGTGTGTGTGTGTGTGTGTGTGTGTGATGCAAATGATTTTATATGTACATGTTCCAGATGTAACTTCAAATAAAAAATATACAAGTACCTGCCAGGGGATTTCAGAAACATGAACTGCCTACCTTTTTTATCTCCTCAGGCAGTGGGTAGATCGGAGGACACTGAAGAACCATCTTCATTTCCTTCTCTCCCTCCTGCTCCGCCTCCATAGATCTTTCCTTGTCTCCTGGACACGAGAAAACCAGCAGGATTAGTTTTACTGGAAATGGTATTTGGTGTGTGTTATGAATAATAATTCTGTCTATACAAAGTCAGAAATAGTAACAAAGCTTCACAAATTCCCAAAGCCTAGGAGACATCATTACATTCCCTGCTTTGATTAAAAGCACAAAATAATCAAGGATCTACACCATTGAATGTTTGGAATTTTTTTTTTTTTTTAAATACAGAAAAATATAAATTCTTTGCATAGATTGTTGAAGTTAGTTAAAAAGGCATGTTTTTTTATTTCATCCCGACTTTAAGCTTTTAAGGGAGAAACACGATCTTGTTTCAGAGGTATTATTTTCTTCTATCTGTTAGTTCTTGAAGTGAGCTCTTGTGGGGTGATTCCCTGTGTTTTCTCTTTTCTCTGTAATTAACTTCCAGATTCTTGTATAAAATCCAGCCCATTTCAAGTTAGAACACAATGACTAACAGTAGCAGCCTCAAGACAAAATACAATGTGTGTAAAAAGAAAACATGCCTCCTAATCACTCTAAAATAAATATTATCCTCATACCAAAATATTTCTACAACCATCCTAAGACAATGTGTTCTTCCCAATATTACCCAGGAACATTTGACTCTTTTCAGGATAAAAGTGTGTGGCACTTTTAAACTGATGAATAGCACTTAGCCTCTGAGGTTAATGTAAGGGCAAATCCCTTAGCGTGATGTCCACCATATTAAACCCATTTGCCGTACAATCTATTCAATAGATTAATCAGTCGAGCTTATGGCATTAAGCTTATAGACTGTAGATTATGGCATTTTACAGCTAAGGGTATTCACGCCATATTAGCTTGTCTTCTACTGCAGGTCGGCACATAGGTTTAACAAGGACTGATTCAACCTTCAAGGCTGTTAAATATCCACAAAATCAGTCAAACGGGGCAAGAAAAAACATGTAGTTGTGTACCCTGTGCTGTGCTCAGCCTCTTAATGGCAAACTAAGAAAAGTCCAGCTATCCCATGTTGTGCAATAGTGGCCAGTGAGGTCGTGCGAGGAGAACACTGAGAGCCTAACGCAACCTCTGTCTGTCTATAGCTGTGTGTGTGCAAGCTCTCAGGGCGTTTATCTATCAGCGCACCATTAGTGAGGGGAAAAGCATCACGCCAACTCAACACTTGACCTCAGATTAAATACCTCTGGCCAACTTAGGGCCAGAGGTCTCTCCTATCAGATGGTTCCCTGTGCACGTCTGCATGCCAGACATTAAATGCCCTCACAGGCCATGCGAGGGAAATAGAGTGAGAGAAGACGCAGGAAAATGTACAGCACAAACACACAAGGATTTGGCCACACAGCACACAGACAGATGCACATCTAATCTAAGAACTCATGCAAAGCCAGGCAGGTTTAACTTGACACACAAACCAATAATTCAAGAACCAGCATGTAAACAAGCACGTGTACTCCCTCGGTCTCTTCCTCACTCACACACCAGTGCAGATATATAAAACCCTGCCTAGTCAAAGAGCTTCATGATCACGCACGCTAATAGCCTGATTGCCCCCCTACTGTCTCTAGGCTCTGCATTTAAAACACGGCGGAGATCCTCGATCGCTGGCTCACACAACACAGATAAATTAGTAACACCCTGTGACAGCATTAAGCAGGCCTATCCTTTTGGATGGCCGCAGATATAAAGAGCTGATTTTGCACGACAACTGTTCCCCCGTGACATTTTGTCCGTTTTAGCCCTGATTGAACTATTAATCAGTCTAATGTGAGAGAGGCAAGCTGTTCATAAACTCATCTATTCTGCATGGACGCATGCCTAAGTCGTGAGAGGAAACATGCACGAACATATAGACTCATAAGGGCCCGTAGTTCAGTAGCACTGAAGGGAAAAAAAACCATTCGGCTACTCTGGAAGGGAGGACACAAGATGAAGAAATGTCCCCAACTCACCCCACCCTGAAGGAAGCAGATGGGGTTGAAATAGATAGATTTCATTGATCCACAAGACAATTGTTTATTTAAGGTGAGCAGCATGAAGTTTTGTTTTAGTGTTATCTAACAAATAGAAGAAGATGAAGAATAACTACTTTATTAATCCCTGGATACAGAGAATAAAATTTTTTTTTCAATCATCTTTTCCAAATACATGCATGCACACCACATGGATAACATGGCAAACTGTGGGTGAATGGCATGTAGGCCTATATATATATATATATATATATATATATATATATATATATATATATATATATATATCCTTAGAAAGCAGATTTAAGTTTCTTAATGTAAACTACATTGCAGAGGTTGCATATCATTTATATTACAATGAAGTTGAATAGTTACATATACTCATTATTAACTGAGTATATGTAACTAATATTAGATTAGTTTACTTGCGATGTGCATTGTGTCAAAAGTGCAGTTCTGTGCAGACGCAGGCACAGTAAACATTATGTATCATACACTCTGCATTGCTGTAGTTTTGTTTAATAAATGAGGGACAAACAAATAAAATAAACTGAGTCGGAAATGAAATTACGGTAATTTAAAAAATTGGTGCCCTGTAAACAAATCAGTGCGGACTCTCGCGTAACGCAGCGTTTACCACCGCAATTACGCACGAATGAAGCTTTTTGTTTGGACTTGTATCGATGCGTAAACTGAACAAACCTTTACCTACCCATAGTCAACAGTCTCTTACGGAGTGAAGTCGAACAAAAATCATTGACTTACTAAAATGTTTGACTGACTTTTTCCTGACACGAGCCGTGTGCTTTGGTGGTTGTTATGGCTACGACGCAGTTTAGCCACGCAGTGTGGACCGTTCAGTATCAAGTCAGCGGGATTTAACACAGGAAGTTTACTTTCCTCCCAAAATAAAAGCATTATAATTAATCTAATATGAGCATTGCTTTGTGTCTCGTGCACAAATAACCACATATAATACGTTGCTAAGTTATTTAATTCAGTTTGTTATAGCAAATAAAAAGCATGTCCTATTAGAGGAGGTTATGGCTCCCACTTAGAGGGGAAATACCCTAATATTCCCTAACAAAGCCATGTTAACCCTGGACCATCTTTAGACCTCAGACACTTTTCTATTTTCATCAACCATTAGTGAGGAAGCCTCTTGTGTTAGCATCATGAGTAAGTTACGCCTTGCCACCACAACCTCAACAGTCTCAGGGGATGGAATCATCGGTCGGTAATGCTCATCGCTTCAAATGTTATGCTTTGGCAGCCAGAGACATAGCATAACAGGAAGGGCCCTGATTGACATGAACAGGCAAGTGGCATTCCTGTGGCAATATGACTTGCAACAACAGAGTCAACAGATGAGATGTGAGGAGTTATTACTGTAAGATACAAGAAGATGAAACTGATATCGATCGCCTCATGTAACTTAATATATTTATGATGTAATTCTATGTAAATGGCCGACAAGTATAATTTCTAAAATTTCTAAAACAGTCTTCCCAGAAGCGCACATAAAAAAGATGACTCGAATACAATTTGTGAGAGTAAGTTCTCCTCCTTCGCCTCTAAAGTACACATAATTATTTTTGTTTGTAATAATAGAGAATGAATAAGCAATTGTTTACAAAACGCAGGCAGACAGCGCCTTGAAGTCACATCAGCTGAGCTCTGCCTGCTTGCATGCATAGGTCACACTGCATGCTCTGTTTGGGTTGTGTGCATTTAATTCATTGCCTCAGAAGTAATTTGAAATAACGGCCAGACATTCCCGCAGGGCCGGCTGGGTTGGTTTGTAAATGTCTTTGGACAGACATTTTTGCCTTTTTATATGATATAATTGCCCTCATTTCTCTGTGGCTGACCAAAGCAAACCTGTGTCTTAATCTGGGCTAATGTCACCCACCCACCATCACAGAGAGGGAGAGAGAACTCTTTGCTATGATTACATTTGTGATGCATGTTCATGCTATTTCTGGACCCGTCATTGAATCGTGCAGACTCAGTCGCTCTGATGCAAATTGCACTCGCCCACACAAGTCTAGCCTACCTTCCGTGCTTGTTTATCTGCCTCCACAGCACAAAAAAGAAATTGGTGAACATGACAAAAGGGGGAAAAATGAATTCAGGCAGAGACAGTAATCAAGCCTTGCACCATACTGTGCCAAAGAGGGTAGAGGGAAGACAAGCCCTCTCTCTGTATGCCCCTGCCTCCATTCCCCCTCCTCTTTCTGTCTCACTCCCCTCTCTGAAACCGGTCATATCCTCAAATACCCCTTGTGATAAGGGCATAGGAAGAAGAGCAGTGGCAGGCATTTACTGTAATGCAGCGCCGTACACAAAGCACTACTGAACTGGACCACAATGGACAATAGACAAAAGAATAATTCCAGCATGTGTAAAGTTTATCAGAGCTCTCTTTGTGATCTCTCTTTTTTAAAACGTCTAACCTACTTTCAGAATAGTCTGATTGCATATACAGTATGTGGCTACATCAGTGTCATCATAACATTTTGATTGTCGTCATTATTGTGTAAAGCTCATATCTATTTCCCTTTAGCTGGTCTGATTATTGAACAGCCAGGTTAATAGTTGATGGGAGCTGAAGTTTTCCCCCAAAATAATCAAATTATTTCTCCGTCATAATGGTTTGTGAGACCACTAGACTGTATATTGGGCATTCTCTGTGGCAAAAGTGAATTAACCTAATTTGGGAAGGTGCATCCAGTGTTTTAGGGGCACTGAGCCTGCAGGGACCGGGAGCTTGGCATCTATTGAGTCTGTTTCCGGCACGCTATGCTGTGTGGGCAAGTGTATAATGAAGCATGCTGAGTGTGTGCTTGCGTGCGTGTGTGTAAGAGAGAGAGAGAGAGAGAGAGAGAGAGGGGAAGGAGAAGGAGGGGGAGGAGAGGGGGAGGGGCGACAGGCGAAAGTGCGTGTGTGTCTGTGTGTGCATGCACGGATTTAAGAGGGAGAGGGAGGGGTGAATATGACCCACTATTCTTTTTTTGGCATGAAATGACTAATATTGTCACGCTTGACATATTTGGGCTAGGCTATGCGGGACAAATCCAATGGCCAACCATGCAGGTTTAACTCACCAAAATCCCCACAAGATAGTGCAGCACCAGCACTCCACAGACACAACTGTGACCGACGATAAAAAAGGGAGAACGCAAGCACTCAGAACACACACACACACACACACACACACACACACACACACACTTTGGAATTAAAAGGTCTTACTTTTTTTGTATTGTGATATAACTTTTGTGACATAAGCAGTTCTACACTCACTCATCCAGTTACCCCAAACAGTCCAACCCACCCACCGCTTTCCCTGCGCTCGTCGGATGTGAGCTGCTTTCCTGGGTATTTCTTTTGGTGACACCAAATGATCCTATTGTGCACGCCATGCTCCACTTACAAGCCCTGTCCACTCCATCTGAATCTAAGTCTCGTCCACCTGTTATGTTGCGTCACTGTGTGTAACCTCCTGAACCTAATTCACAAAGAATTTGTAGACCACTGATTTGTTCATTCACACAGATGCCAGCCAATTTCTCGCTGGCTTGTGTGAATGCCCAATACATTTAAGAGCAGCCTCTCATGCGGAAAAACAAAAATCTGAAAAAATGATTATTATATTTGTAGCTATTATGCAACAACATCTAGAATAATAACATCAAATAATAAGTGCAAATAACTTCAATCTATAAGAAACCACTCAAAACAAGTAACCTTTAAAGCTTTATTGTCACATGTCTTGTAACCATTTTCACCGCCTTGATCCTTAGCTAGCTCTGTCTGAATTCACCGGTTTCATTTTATATTAACTTAACTTTTGTCCTAAAGTCTTGTCTCTGGTTTTATACACAGTTCAGTGCACCCAGAAGAAGACAGTGTAATAAACAAAGGAAATGGATGCCTCTATGTTATTAAATGGCATAAACTTGCGCAACTAATCCCCCCATTTGAACCCTGACCTTTTAACCTCCCCTCAGTAGCTGATCCTCAGATACACCCGAGGGTCCCCCATTTGGACGCAGAGTACATCAAAACTTAGAGAGTTTTGTGTTAAAAGTAACTGGCAGAGAACCCACGAAGAACGAATATAGTGATGTTATAGTTCTGCAGAAACCTCAGCGTCCTGAAAACAACATGAACTAGGTCACTTCTACACGAGACAAACACATCTCCCATCAGCCAAGCAAACAAATAACAAAATATCATAAATCATACTCGATATGACTGGGACAGACCGGAGAAAAAGGCTGCTACACTCCGTTAGCAACGTGCTACCTACGAACATGCAGCATGAAAAAGCACGAGCGCCTGACGGAGATTACGGACATAGTTTCCATTTCTCTCCCCGGTAAACCATCGCAGAGATATTCAGCTTCGAACACAAAAAGTCACACAGCTTTCATCGAATATTGTACTTACTTTTGGTCGAATCTCAGCGAAAAAATGGAATATCTCCGTACTTCCAACGCATGTTTGTCCAGCTGCTGGTGCTCCGTGTAAATCCGTTCGATTCGTGTCTCTCCGACACTCCTCGGATTCTTGGGAGGGTTGGAAGCTCAGCAAATCAGATTTCAGAGCTGGACCTTTTTGAGCTTTATTGGCTAATAGTGCTGTCAATCATCTAGCTTTCAATTCCAGGCAATTCTATTGGCTCCTACGGTTCGAAGGATGTCTCAATGGTGAAAATCGGAGAAGGGGGGGCTGAGATACAGCCCTGAACAGAGAGTCGAAGCAGGATTTGACCTTAAACTAAATAACTAAAAAGGGCATAGAAAGAGCTTAAAACACTCAAAAAAGGTCCAATCTTCGGTCTATTGATTCAATGAACATCATGAGTGATACATAGAAGTGATATAGAGTGTTTTTGAATTTTAAAAATACTTTTTTATTCAAATATTGGAGTATTTGATCAGTTTTCTAATTTGAAATGCTCTATATTTCATAAATGTTTCACTGTATCTATGTATAGCTGTGTATATAGAGCCTATATCAGTTGTTCTAAGAGCCCAGCATATTAAAAGTCTTGGATACCCATACTTTCCAAAAAACAATACCCTAAAAGTGCTGTTTTTCAAGATCGAGCTTTTGAGTTTTCCAAGTTCTGCTGTGTTCCATCCTTATCTTATGTGAACCAGTAACATGTATTCTGATAGTTCCATGATTTTTCTCATCTCAAAAATATATAAAAAAAGTTTTGTTTTTTTTTAATTTTTTTTTATTTATTTATTTTTTTATACAATTAATTAGGTATTTCTTATCTTTATTCGAGCTGAGGCCTGCAAATAGGCCTCGTTTTTAAAAGGCTAAACTACCTCCACCTGCACCAAAGTTTTTAAATTCAACAGTTAACCTCTTTCTACCATTTGGGGCCACTAATAGTCCGACTCACCAGATTTAGACGATGGGTATTAGTCTGCCATTGCCCGCGTATTTCACATGGCATTCTCCTCCCCTTCCCCTATCTCACCTATCTATTTTGCATGGGCGTGGCCGCTTCATCCTGTGGCTTAGCTGTGCTTACTACGTTTGTGATTGGTTTAAAGAAATACAAACAAGCACGTGCACCTTTTTCCCCCTGTACCATAATTAAATTTGTGGGGGCCAGCGCAGTGGAGATAGATCTGGCTTTGCGAGACCAGGCCACTAGTAAGTGGAGTAGCTCAGGATAACTGTCAATTTCATAACATTTTATTATTATTTGCTGTCTGTCTGTCTTTCAGTTTGTTCGGCTCTCTGCCCAATAGTTTTCCTGTCCACTCTTCTCTCTCTGCTTGAATCTCTGCATGCCTGCCTGTCTGTCTCTCTGTCTTTTTGCTTATCTGCAGGACCATTAAGTGTGTGTGCGTGTGTGTCTGTGAGTGCGTGCGCGCGTGTGTGTGCTGAATGGATTTGCATGAGAGCCAGTGGGGTGACCCTGCTCTCTCACGCCAAGGCTTCTGTGGAACAAATAGGACTAGTCGGATGTCGTGACAGCACTCACATCAGTTTAAATAAGAGCGCTGTGCTGCAGCCGTGTGTGTGTACGTCTGTGTGTGAGTGTGTGTGTGTGTGTGTGTGTGTGTGTGTATGTGTGTGTGTGTGTGTGTGTGTGTGTGTTTAAGCAAGCAGTCAGGCACGCACTTAGTCAGAAAAGCTTTGCGAGGCTGTGTTTGCGTATGTGAGTGTTTCTGTGTGTGTGTGTGTGTGCGCGTGTGTGTGTGTGTGTGTGTGTGTGTGTGTGTGTGTGTGTGTGTGTGTGTGTGTGTGTGTGTGTGTGTGTGTGTGTGTGTGTGTGTATGTGCAGTGCTGTGTGTCTCAGCCATTGAGCATGCAATATCTTGTGAGATTTCAGGTTTTGTGAAGAGGAAGATAGCGATATTAACAGTTTAATGAGCTCAGTGGGGTTCACACACACTGACATACAGGCCGAAGGCCCCACAAAGTTCCTTTGAAAAGGAACAGGTTTGTCCTGTAAGGCCAACCTGCCTTCTGAATAAATTACTAAGGGTTAAGTAGAGTTCACTTCAACATATATCGCTGCAATTTAAATGAGTGCCAACCACAATTCAGAATAGCTCTTCATTATGCCTGAGGATAGATGTGCTATAATAGAAGGTGCGTTCAGGGACAGTCGATTGTTTGATCAAATTCACTGAATTATTTTCTACCTAATTTTATTGATTGTTTACCTAAACACTGGTTCATTTTATGCTTTGATTCCTTTTGTGCATGCTCCCATGAATTCAAATACTTTTC
Source organism: Cebidichthys violaceus (assembly GCF_023349555.1). Taxonomy (NCBI): domain Eukaryota; kingdom Metazoa; phylum Chordata; class Actinopteri; order Perciformes; family Stichaeidae; genus Cebidichthys; species Cebidichthys violaceus. The sequence continues at coordinate 6,775,248 of NW_027176262.1, read as the reverse complement.
ATTTCCTCGTTCATGCCACACATATTTTTCTTTGACCTACACCATGATCACTGCTGTTTAAACACAATTGAAAATGTATTTTACAAACTAAAGACTTCCACATGACAATAATGTTTTTGATAGATTATTTTATGGAGACTTTATTTTGTTCTATAAGTGTCAGTGGCAGTGAGCAGAATGTAATGTAAAGCAGAATCTGATATGGAAAAAACACTTTATTGGCATAACCATATTATGGTTTTGATTACATACTCAATGGTGATTACAGTTTTCGCCCCTGTGGTAGTGTAACTATTTTCTAGTTTTAGATTTATTGTACCATGAAACTGTATTTGGTGGCAAAACCAAAGATAAACGTTTTATGTGTTCACATAACAACAAGTCATGCAGAGGGAGTGGTTCAAGAGTGTTTTGTGAAAACAATAAGGATGTAAATTGCAGGCTCAGCTGTTGAGCATCAAATGAACCCCATGGTTATTATTTTTTATTGTGATGATAATTTCTTACTATCATGCAGAAACGCTAGGGTAATGTGTAATAATAATATGAGTGCTACACAGTGGAGAAAATAAGAGGAAGAAAGAGAAATAGGGACATAGGAAAGTAACTAATAAAACATATTCATCTGGCATTATAATTCAGAGTTTAGGATAGTTCTGGTTCATACCAGCATGGGTCTCACTTTCATAGGACTGGCCATTTTTCTTATTAGTGATGATAACTTTGTTTTAATCAAAGTAATTGTTGAGATATAGTCTTCCAGGGCAAGAAACTAGAGCAGTTAGATGATCAGACAAGCAAACAATTTTGTCTAAAGTAATATATTTGGAGGTGAACCATGATGGGTAATGGGTAATAACACATTTTTGTTTTCTCTTCCAAAATCAGTTCTGGGGATTTGTTTCCAACCTGTATGATTGTCTGACTGCTCATGTTTCTTGCCCTATTTTACCTCCTTTTAGTGATGTTGTTGCATTTCCAGATCTCAGTCATTAATTTGGTGAGTATAATGTTACTAGAAAGATGGCTAAAACTCCCAAAATAACAAATAACCAATCATTGGATCACTCGATGTTTGCAACCCATTACAAAATGTCTATATCTTAACAACAATCACCAATGTATGGGTCAAAGGACTAAATTCTTTCATAGCGAGGGCTTCCCCCTAAACTGAACCCACATGAACCTGGTCAGGTAGTCTGGATTTAGGATGCCCACACATCTTCTGCATTACCACACACCCCGAGGCGTGGCGGCTGATAAAGCACAAGGAAGATATGCGTCACAGTGGCAGGATGGGGGAGATGGGTGTGATGCGTGCAGCGGATGACTCTCGCAGTGGAAACCCCTTGTACTATATGGTAAGTCACGAAGGCATTTGAGTCTGGGTTTTTTTTTTTCACCCTGAAGCTGTGAAGAGGGTCCTTTGAGCTGTGTGTTGGCAGTGTAGTAGCCCCATTGCATGGGTAACACTGTGTCATATACACACACACACACACACACACACACACACACACACACACACACAGACACACACACACACACATGCACTGCTAGCCATCCTGAGGCGACCAAGACTCTGGTCTCCTGAGAAAAAAAGAGAAAGAGAGGGAAAAGAGAGTCAAGGAGACAGGGAGTCAATGTATGTGTGTGACTGTGAGTGAGCTGGCTGTGAGACATAATTAAGGCAGATTAGTGAAGCCACACTGAGAACCTGAGTCGGAGCCGTCTGGACCCAGAGACAATGACCTCGTGGATAGAGCCTCTCACACGTCACACACACACACACACACACACACACACACACACACACACACACACACAAAGATACTCACGGATAGGCGGAGTTAAGTACAGAGTATCTACATGCTTATCCCCTGCTTGTAAATTCCAATCTGAGCTGCATGTTTTTAGTCTGTCAGAAGGATCGGCGGTTTCTGCTCCACTGTCTTGACTTTGAATATGCAAACTGGTGCAAAACTAAAAAGTTAATGTTCGATGGCGGGAAAGTACAGAAATTCCTCTCTGTAACATTATAGTCCTCAGATCAGTTTTAAATGGAAACAACCTCTCACCCACACAATTTGAGACAGGCGATGTTAAAAAAATTCTCAGTGCAACATAAACATTTTGGAAATGTTGTCTTAAGGTCATTACTCTCAAGAACTTGCAGCAACAGGCGCAGTCTCATTGCTAGCAGCTGCTTTAGCAGAGCAGTTGTTTACAGAAGTGAAGAAACTACCTATTTTCTGTATATATTTGAAATTCTCTGCCTTCTCTGATGTCTTTTTCCTCTTTAAAGTTTTGTTTGTCCCTCACACTTAGCTGTCCTCAAGGCTTCTCCATTTGTGCATGGTTTGGTTAGAAGGCTACGTGATTATTGTTATACACCTTCTAGTCTTCTGACCACTCAAAGCGCTGTACATTACATGTCAACATTCACCCATTCACACACACACTCACACACAGATGTCAAAGCCTTTGGGAGCAATTTGGGGTTCCGCATCTTGCCCAAGGAGACTTCAACATGCGAAGGAACCAGGGATTGAACGCCAATCTTCCAATTAGAAGAGGACTCGCTCTACCTCTGAGCAACAACCAGATATTCCAAACCAATCCAAACATAATCAAAAAAGAGCCCCCTTTACAACATGAGGAAGTGTTTTTCTTCTTTAAGATAAAGTATACTACTCAACTGTAAAAGATACACTGAGGATAATCTAAAGGACATTTGTTGCAGGTTCACCAGACGGTTCTGGGAAGTTGGCGTGTTTGTTTGATAGAACAAAGAACTTCCAGCCTTCTGTTTTCACTCACTTCTTTTTCTCAAACTAGACAAATAAAAGTGCTGATTTTTTTTTCTTTTCTTTCTACAGAATGTCTTTTTAATTTCCTCCTCATTACGTTGTGTGTGTGTGTAGGTGTGTGTGTGTGTGTGTGTGTGTGTGTGTGTGTGTGTGTGTTTCTGGGCAGCTCTCCAGTCTGTCATCTCAATCTGATCTCTATCACCCACGGCTGTCTGGCAGGGGTTATCTAGCCAGAGGACCACCCCTGCTGAAGGGAAGAGATGTGCAACACAGGAGCAACACTTGTCCTACCCACATTTTTACATCCTCTTTCCCACGTCCTCTTTTACTTCTTCTCTTTCACTTGTCATTCATTAAAGGTGCTCACTACGAGAATATATCCTAACAGTGCTAACAGCATTGAACAGTGCAAACAATGGGAACAGTTCTAACAGAGCTAAAAGTGTTAACCGGAGGGGGAAACGATGAGTCTTACCTGTAGTGCTATTTATCAATCTAGATTTGTTTTTTGGTGTGAGTTGCCTAGATAACTAGCTAAACTAAACAGCAATGTCTAATTTCAGACCCAGTCACTCATTAGACCTTGGTGTGAGCAGTTTCATACTGGAACTATTTTCTTTCAACCATAGTTCCTTCATGAATCTGCTCACAACACGGTGTACAGATAATATTCGGGAGAAGGCTGTAGAGAAGACTGTTCTTATTAGACTACATAAATTGGCTATCATTTGTAAAATGGTTATGTAAATTAAATCATATTATTCAATATAATTCTCTTTTTTTAATACTAATTACATTTGATAGTCTTTTTAATGGATTTTTGAGTTACTGGACCTGGATAATTGTGGTGCTTAATTATTATTATTTAGTCTTTTAATATGTATTACATGAATTATATGCTCCGTGGAAGCTTTGCATTTAAATCATACATTATTGATTTAATATTATGTACGATGCACTTCATGTCAGACAAAAATGTGAGTTTGCTGTATTCTGAAAATAGAGTAGGTAGAATTACTTTATTTTAGGTTTATTTTCCACCATATTCTGGCTTCAGCAGTAATACATGTGCAATACATGTGTTTTGGTATTCATGCATGCAATTTGAAGCCTGGTCAAGAAATAGTGTTTATAGCATTCATTGTTTGTTCCTTGCACGTAGCATAAATTCTGAGCAGATCCTTCTCTCATCACGCTTTGTATGTCGTAATGCTCAGTGTACAAAAAAAAAGAAAAGTCCAAAACATGGCCGGCTCACATCGCAAGTGGCCCACCCTTTGTGTCAGTGTTGATCGTTCCTTCCTCACTTCCTTGCTGTAAGATAAGGAGTTGGTCAGGCCCTTTGGAGGGGTGTGTATCTTAATCAAGATTGTTCTGTGCAGAAACAGAAGCAGAGTGACCAAATTAGACTTGGCAGAGACCACGGGAGAGTTTATTAGGATTGGGATCTTGGAGGGCGTTAAGGGATTTGGCCGCCTGCTTATATACAAAGTTATCCATTTTAATTTCGGTACTCATATTGTTTTGTCTGTTGTTGACCCTGGTGGGGATGCCAACATTCAGGAGTAGCATTTCCTAATACTTTACAGAAAAAAACTTACGGTAGAAGGGGTGAAAAAGACAGATTGCTTTCTTTATAAGCAAATCGGTTCAGGGTTTATTTCACCCTTCTCTTTCTTCGTATTTGCCTGTCTATACCTGCTTAATTCATTCTTTGTAGAACATCTAGCAAATGAATTCTAAATTCATCCAAGGCTGCGATCCAAAATCAGATTATAATCCTTTGATCATTTAATCTGCAAGCGAGAGCTGAACTTGACAGCGTCAGTCTGATCTTTTGCATGGTTGAGCAAGGTGGCTGCATTTGAGCTGTTCCAGATCTATTTCCCCTTCGGTAATGCTCTCTGCATATCGTAGTTAATTAACACATACAGTTAGACACACGTAAGAAAAAAAGGCTGACATCTACATACATACACAGATGTGCACAATGGCTTTCACACGCACAAACACACACACACACACACACACACACACACACACACACACACACAAAACCCCCTTAGTCAGCCATGTGTGCTTTCTCTGTACCAGATAGTGCACATTAACGCATCTTTCAAACCTGACATTTTTATCACTCTCTCTCTCTCGACTCCCCATCTTCAAAAATGTTTGTTATATTGGCTGTGGTGTTGTTGGCTCCATTTGAATCCCCAGCTACTAATTAGGCATTTGTTTTGAATCTTTCTCTTGATTTTGCCTGGTCGTTACTTTTCCCACATTTGCATGTGAAGCGTGGGCACGCCCAGCCATTAAAACTATCTCGGGGCTCTCGGGGGGAGAACAACACATGAATGACACATGAGAAAGAAATAAAGACAAAGAGAGAGAACAGATTATCAAAGACACGTTCTTTAGAGGTTAAGAGGAGGCGCAACATAATGATAAACGCCTTGTTAGTTAGAATAGAAAGCGTTGGTCATTCAAAAATCCTACAGTATAGTCTCAGGGAACTCATGAGAAACACACAAAGTTACATCACGATGATCTCAATCTAAATACTATTTTGTATGTAGACTAATACATCCTCTCCAAAGTCTGTTAAAGTAGGACACTAGCTGTGAGACTAAAGATACAGCACTGTATAAATAAAGCTTGTAAGATGCTGCCAACTTTAGATTCCCACTCATCAGCTGAAGTCGTGAGCGGCTCCTCAGCTCCAGCCTACAAGCTCTCAGAACTACGGTGACGTATTCACCGCACAAGTCTCAAGCAAACTACATCACCTGCATGTATGTGTGTGTGTGTGTGTGTGTGTGGCTCCTTTGTTGCCCTGACAACCTGCTGCCGTTTCTCTTTTTGTTTGCCCTTGGAGATGAGAGCGGACTCACACCAACGCAGGAGCAGAAATCGGAACAGAGGGAGGATGGAGAATGGCATCGTCCTGGGCTTTTCATCTCACCTCTCGAGTAAACGACACCCACGGCTCTCCCACCTGCTTTCACCTGTCAAGCAGCAAATGTAGGCTGATCGTGCCGATATGTCTCATCTGTGAGCTCCGTGTTCTCAGGAAGTGGTTGAACTGTATGCTCACTATTGTCCAGGTTTGGGGCCAGATTGTGTAGCTTGATTTGGCTAAAAGTAATAATATGATCGGTTTAAAAGAAACAGATCTCCTTTGTGGGAAATACGCTGATTGACGATACCAATCTGTCCGGTAAATAGGCTATACCAATACAGGCAGCAGCTTAGGAGAGCTTAGCTAAGCAGAAAAACTGGAATCTGGGTAAACAACTAGCTTGGCTCTGTCTGAAGAACAAAATCCACCTAACACCACTCCAAAGCTCAATAAATAAGACATTACATCTTGCTTATTTTATTTCATACAAAAAAACGTAGTGTAAAAAGGACATGTTGCAGTTTAACGCGTTGGCGAACTTCCTCCCTTCCATACTTCCTGAAGTCCCAGCTGCTTTCCTGGTAACACTTTTCAATGACGTTTCTCAAAATGTCAACTCTTGCTTTAAGATTCACGGCCCCAAGAAGCCAGATGTCAGGGTCAGCTACAGAATAGTAACCACAAAGCTTTTATGCCCTTGCGGTCTTGAGGGTTTGATTTGGTACATCTGGTTGAAGGGCAACTTCCATTGTCAAAGAAAAGAAAAGACAATGGAGCAGAGCCAGGTTGTGTTATCTGTCGTGTGCAGAACCTGAATTTGAAACAAGGGAACAAAGGAGTCACATTTTGAAGGACTTAATGGGCAGTATATGCTAACACAATCTTCAAAACCTGATACTACCTTTGTTATTTCTACAGACACTGAACTGGATATGACGAACTGACAGATATATTTGACTAGTTAACCAAAATATATTAAAAAATAAATGTAAAAAAAAAAAAATACATACAAAAGCAAAGTATTGTCATTTTGCCATTAGAGCCTAACAGGCTATGCAGTAATGAAAATGTATATCCTGCCCTTCATGCTGCTTTCCATTGTGCCCCACAATCTCCACCGTACCGAGCAGCTGTGTTTGGCAGTAAACATCCCTCGGCTAGTAAGTACAAACAGCTTAAGACTGAGTCAGTGAAAATGACCTGAAACTCCCATCGTCCTCCACAGAAGAAGTTTGGAATAGAAACAGAGCAGAACAGGTAACGTGTCCCCAGTGAATACAAGGATCTGTTCCTCGAGGTCTGGTATTTCTCTCTCTCCATCTGCCTGGTTTAGGGTGTGTGTTGGATACTTCCCAGAGAACCAGACCTCGTAGCCCTGACCCACCAATATCCTGTAAACCCCCCTTAGCACCATGTCAAACTACAGTGTGTGTGTGTGTGTGTGTGTGTGTGTGTGTGTGTGTGTGTGTGTGTGCAGTTTTCAATCAGGCAGGACATCTTGACTGCTAAAACAATATCAGATGATTGGGGACCATGACGCCCCCATGGTTTGTTGTTAAGGTTACGAGAGAAAAGAAATAACAACAAACATTTACAAAACTACACCACAGACAAATGACAGATCCAGGCTGTCAGATTATTACTGGCATTCTTTCAGTAACAGCAGCAGCCTCTGGCAGAGGCTGCCAGACTCAGTGAAAAAGTATTAATTACATTTAAAGCAAAATAAACAACAAACAAATCAACTTCTAAGTTGATTTGTTTGTTGTTTATTTTCTCAATGAATCGATTTATTGTTTAGTTAATAATGTCACAAAATAGAGACAAATCACAATTTCCCAAAGCAAGAGTTGACGTCTTCAAATGTCTTGTTTTGTCCGACGAACAGTCCAAGACCCAAAGGTAGTCAGTTTACAATCATAGAAGACCAGAAGATATACACATTTGAGAAGCCGGAACCAACCAATCAATAAGACATTTTAAGACTAATTTCAAAGCTCATTGTTAAAATGTTGTTCTTTAGGTCAGTAGGTAATTAGGCTACAAATGCAACCATCCAGCTCATTACAGCATTGGATGGATACATGAAAGGTGAGTCACTTTGGCTACAAATTCCAAAGTATGGTACACAGTTTGCAAGCTGACTGCAGAAGGCTGGAATGCAGGCCTGCTGTGGCTAGTTAGCCAGCCGGAGCTAAGCAGCATGCAGCACAGTAAATAAAATGCAGTCTGTGCTAGTCTGTTACATGGTCTGTTCTGTTCTGGTCTCCAGGATAATCAGGACGAATGGAGAGCAGCTGGTTTTTCTTTTTTTTCTTTTTTTTTTGGGGGGGGGGGGTATGGGAACGGGTAGGGGCGCGAGAGTGAAATGGAGAAGGCAGAGTTTTTACATGGGAAAAGAATGTGAACGCAATGAATGGGAAGGAAACATGCCCAAGGCTGCTAGTCAAAAAAAATAAGATCCGGCCTGATACATAAGAGTGAGTTACGAGATGAAAGTGCAGGTGTAAGGTAAACGGCACAATTACAAGTCAGGCAAAACACTTTTTTGAAATTACTTTTTTCCACTTTCAAGAGATTCTGCAGCGTATGCAGGAGGAGGAGAGGCGTCAGCACGTGACACGAAGGTCATCGGGGCAACCCTTGAAGTCGTGAGTTGCAAGCTGCAGTCATTTGCAGAACTCCCCTGAGATCCCGCAGTATGTGACTCATGCTAGGGCAGCAAGATGTGACGTACAGCAGGAAACTTTCGCCGGTGCAGAGGGGAGAGTTTGAGAGCTCAAAGTAATAATGGGAGTGATTCTCACTCAGTGCAGTTGTCTCATCTCTCTATCACTCTCCCTTCAAAGGCAATCTCTCTGACCTTTTTTTTCAATGTCCCAAAGGCCCTTTCTCTCCCCCTCTGCCCGTCGCCAGTCTCTTTCATACTCGTCCACTCGCCTTTAATTTCCCTCACTATCTCAGCGTACAGATCTCCCCCTCCTGCTGACTGTGTGTGACTGCCGTCCCGTACAGGGAGGGAAGGGACAGCAGAGAGGAGGCTGAGGGAAGGAAAGAGGGAGAAAGGAAAGTGGTGCACCGGAGGGAGGGATGAGTTTCACAGACGTGCCACCAGGCTGCATACATTCCTTAAGGGCCGTGCATCCTGTTCCTTCGTCCCCACCTCCACCAAGCTCACACACCACGCTGCACGTACGCATGCCTCACACACTCTCAAACACCAGACCCGCTCCTACTCTCACAATGGTGCCTACTCTTCCTCCAGCATACTCCCCCCCGTAGGACAGGAAACAGTGACTTATTTCTTTTTTTATTCCGTACTTTCCTTTTTTTTACCCCCTTTCTTTCCGTTTGCTCATTATCATTTTCCTCAACGCACTGCTTCCTGCACCAGCAGTATTTTTTCTCTGACACAAAGAGCTGTTTTCTATTTTACCTACACACTGGCCGGGGTGATGGGGAACAAAATGGTTTTGATAAGATGAGTTTGCCTCCTGCTTGTCACCATTCTGCATTCCCTTCCCTCTCTGTAACCTATTAGGGAGATACATGGGGAGAGAGACAAAAGAAAGAAAGAAAGAAAGAAAGAAAGAAAGAAAGAAAGAAAGAAAGCAGTCTGCCAAACATTGGTTTGATGGTTATATGGCTAAAACTGGTTCAAATGGTTCCGTTTGGTTCAAATTGGATGACATTGTACAAAAATATAGTAAATCAGGTATGCTATTTAACATTCATAACATCATGTATATATTTTGGTCTTTTTGGTAGAATACATGCATGAGTCTTTAAATGTGAAATGGTTACAAGCAGACAACCACAAAGTGACATCCTCTTTACTTAAAAAAAAAAAAAAAAGTCATGTTCTTACATGCTACAGCATGTGTTCACATAGTTTTATTCAGATTATTTGGATTAACAGAAATGTGTGACAGAAGCTGATACTGTCACTGTTACTGCCATTGCTGTTGCATTCCATTTTTCAAGACTTGCTTCATTTGGACCAGATTAGCTAATGCTTTGGCAGGGGGAGTATGTTGCCATATAAATACTATACAAATACAGAAATAGATGCAATACAATTTAACTGGGCCAACTAGCTCATTGTGAACCATGTAAAGGCTTTAATCAAACTCTTATCGTCATCTGATTATTGACTGTAATCAGTACAACATTCGTCGGATGCGCTGTCATAGACTCTGTTTCAACCCAATGATTGAGGAAACAGGAAACTTGATGCTGATTTAAACCACACAGACTTTATTTGTAATAAAATATGCTGTTCTAATAAAACTGCCAGTGTGGACACAGTGCTTCTTGCATGGAGCAGAGGAGCTTCTGTTCCATTCGAGGACAAGAATAGGCTCTCACACATTTAGCCTCAATTGCTGACTTGGATGGATGAAAAAGACATGCAAGTTCATTTATCTTGTTGGGAGCGGCCAGACACATTTTGAGTTCCCAGGACATTATGTTAGAAACACTGCAGTACAGAGAGTGAAAAAAAAAAAAGGATGGGTGCGCTGATTCATAACCAGTCGACTTTTGGCAGCAGCTAGAATTTAGTCATCCTGTAATTTAATTGTTAAAGGTGTACATACGCCTGAGTAAATAAGGAGTGGAGGGGGAAAATAATGTTCTGGGTGTGAGAGAAGCAAAAACAAGTGTCTGTGCGTACTAGATTGCCCATGTATGAGCATCTGAGGGACTGAGTAACGACGAGATTTGCAAGACTGAGCGAGTATTTGAGAAAAGCCTGTGTGTGAGTGTGTGTGTGCTCAAGCTATAATCCTTAAGGCCTCAGGGAGGTGTGCACACATTCAGCCTTTTCCTGTTGCTTCCCATTAATTCCACCTGTATACACTGGGAATGAGCCCCTGCTGGCCCTCACCCTTCCTGCCTCCACCCTCCTTCTACTCCTCCCTGACTCTAAATCCCCAGATGTAGGCTTACTGAACACCCAGAGAGACCAGGCTGCTCTCTTCTGTCGCATGCTGTTCCTCTCTGCACACTGTGTTCTCAGCCACGGATCCGCACATTACAATTTGAATGGATAGGATGAGCATATTTATTCAAATCCACATTTGAATGGCCATTTCGCTGGAACACGTAGGACAGCTGCCACATGGCTGTTGAACTTTTGATAATGTTGCCATGGGAATGAGCACTGGCACAGTGCGTTAGCCAGAGATTTGAGGTGTTGCCAGCTGTGCTGAACATTTGCATTGTGTGAGCCTGTTTGCACTGCACGCACACACACACACACACACACACACACACACACACACACACACACACACACACACACACACACACACACTATAACACTGGAAGCCGCAACATAGTGTTCATTTAAATGACAATCAGGGTTGGGTCATGGATGTATATCACTACTAATAATACATCCATGGGTTAAACTAAGTAATCAGAAACTGTAGCTCAAGTCATTAGAATGCATTTTTAGCCAACATAATGAAGAATTGCATATAAATGATATAATATCAATAAGATATTAAACACAACAATACAAATATTCTGAAAGTGATAACCATCCATCATGTCCACTTCCTAAACTTATAAATCTGGAAAGAACAGTCTAGAAAACTGGCAGGGAGGAAGAGAGAGAGTCAGAGAGAGGGAGATATTAGATGTATAGATATTTTAAAATATATTCAAAAACGTCTACCTTCCTGTGGGAAGAGCTCCACTTTAAAACAGGGCGTGAGACAAAATGCCTTTCAAAGTCAGACTAGACGGTTGTAAGTAATGTCATTCATTAGCTATAATCCAGCTAGCACAAAACACATAATACCTACTCATTGTATTATCAAAGCGGATGCTGATGCCTAATATGGTCATGCCCTGAAAGGAGAACTAGACAGAGATTTGAAATGTTATAACTGGCATTACTGTTTTTGTAATCCCTGAGATTTGTCCGGCTGTTTTAGGGCGCAGTGTTAAATATGCAACGCAGGACATAAAAAAAAAGCATATAGTTGTGAGTTGAAAGTGATATCAGCAAACCTAGTTTTCCAGTTTGGCTGAGAGAAATATCACACCTTCCTTGAGAGAGAGATGTGGGGAGATTGATGGTGGTATTTATTTTTTTTCCGCTGGTGACTAATAGGTGAGTGGGCAGGTGTGTTTGTTCCTCCTACTAAGAAGAACTAATTAAAATATATTAAAAAAATTAACAAAAGTTCCCAGTAACAACTACTAAAGCGGAAGGAGAGAGGAGATGGGCTTCCCATTGGGTATATGAACTGGTGAATAATTGATTTTGGACAAACAAGCCCTTTTTGCTGCTCTCATGTCTGTGCATTGACTGACTGAGATAGGGGATCATGATGTTTTAACCTGTGCTTGTTAAGCCTCAATTATTAAGGCAGGATCCACAGCCCTGTGGCACGGCTAACCTTTTGAACTCAGCACAGACGAGCTTGGTTTGCATGCATACTGGCATACATGAGCCTGCACGCACGCAAGCTCCATATGGCACAATTAACCTTTTGAACTCCAAACAGACACACGGTCGGAACATGAACATACATAGAGATACAAACATAAATGTGCATACTGCAACGTTCACACGGAACCCTGCGTAAGTACGTCGAAGGCTCCTGAATAAGTCCTTGATTAGAAGCCATCTTTCCTGTCTTTCTTCCTTGAAGGGCCACATTATACATGGTTCGACTGCTGTGAGCAGAAGCCACCTGATTTCTCATGCATTCGAGCACTTTGGTAGAGAAAGGAAAGCTGTTTTCTGGGGAGTGCCAACAACCTAAACTCTTAGCTTTTAATTGTAAGTATATCGGTGTGTCAAACAGGATGCACATACATACAGATGGGCTAGTTGAGCGAAACATGCCGGCAATTAAAAACAAACAAACTAATTCATGCCACCATTTGGATGCTTTATATTTGATACTTCAACATTTGTCTCAGTGTACAGCTTTACGTACCTTTGGCTTTCAAGGAGCGCTCAGGGACACATCCTGAGGGCAGATGCAAACTCCGAACCATCACATCAGGAAGTGTAGTTGATGCATCTGCATCAACTAATGGTGGATCCTAAAGAATACAAATACACCAAAAAATGTAGCACAACTTGTGAAAATAATACACACTGAAGTTAGAGATTCATATCATTAGGTTCATCTTTTAAAATGTATTAGTGATCAAAATCATGTCATTCAACCCGTTTTCCTGCTGAAATTAAGAATTCATTCATTTACAGTACGTACGATCCATTGCACTGCCTCGCATTCATTCATTAAAACATGACACAATGATCCACATTTGTATCAAGGAGCTTTTTTCCATCCATAATCAAACTTCTATCCATCCATCAGCTGTACCCGCTTATTCTTCGAAGGCTGGAGCTGATCCCAACGGACATGTTGCTAATAATTGCTTGCGTGAACTCCCTCTTTGCTAACGGTAACAGTTAGCGGTTGTTCTGGACAGGTCATGACACACTGAAGCAGAATAAAGCTGTAATAATTTTGGTATGCTCCCTGTGTTGCAGTCCCAAAATGACTCCAAATGTTGTTTCTGATGGGCCATCCCAGAGTCCCATCAGCATCGGTTAAAAATTACTATTGAGCAAATGCACGTTTAGTTCAACTTCCACATTGCTAAACAGAGAACAGACACACACACGCACACGCACACACACACACACACACACACACGCACACACACAATGTAGCAACATGTTGCAAAACAGGCTCAGTACTTTGTCAGTTAAGAAGCAAGTTCTTTAGAGTCTTAATGTTTCTGTTTAATGAGAAAATTCTTGCACAGACACGTAGACACTGCTCACAGCAGAGTTAACTAGGATTATAACTAACAAAATCATCAAATATATACTTACTAGCATTGCTCACATTTTAAGAGCAGGGGTTTTGGAATTAACTTTAGAGCCAGAGATTAGTGATTACATTTCCCTGCTGGTGTATTCTTTTCATTTAATCTTCGTATGTACATACTGTATACTGTGATGCAGGCAAGGCTATGAAGCCCTGATTTAAAGTCATTGGTGGACTTACCAAGACTGTAAACCTGGGCAACAAGAATCCTTCAGTAGGTTTAACACTGCAGACTGGCCTCCACCCTCCCTGACGGTGCAGAACAGCACACCAAACAAATTAGTTCAATTTGTTTGGAATCTTCCCGCCTGTTCAGGCTCCTGATAGGCCTGTTCCTGAAGTCTCTTTGTCCCTCTGCCTCCTCCTCCTCATCTCCGTCTCCTGTCCCTCCTCCCTGCCGCACTCAAGTCCTCTGAACCCCAATTAGATAAACAGGAGATGACAGCAGCACTGGTGGAGCTCAGCCAGAGAGATGGATGATGCTAAAAGAGAGAGATAGAGAGTTGGACACAGAGAAAAAAGGGCCTTCATTTTGGTATACTTCCATGCGTCATCAAGACAATGCTTGCCACAATTTCAGAGGGGAATACGTAGGAAGGAAACATCAATAAATCTCAGGTGGCTCAGAGGATCTTTGGTATCATTATGGTATCCACCTCAGGCCACATCTTGGCACACGCACCGGTGTTACCTGCTATTTGTTTGTAGCTTCAGGTGGCAAAAACAAGATGTAGTCCCATCAAAGGCCTTTGGAAAATGTCCATCCTCTCTCTTCACAACAATAAGCAACATTGTGGTAACCTCTTCCCACCAAGTCTTATGAGAAAAGACAGATTATGAATTATGTTCTGTCCCGTTCCCTAAATCTCTTACAGCATTAAGGGGAAGCAATCAAATGTCAAATGAGAAAAAAATTAGGCCACAAAAATTACTGCTGGAGAGAATTAGGAAACCATAAAGGCGCAAACAGTAAAACAAGCTGCTAAATGGTCAGGAACATTTAGTAGTCACAGGTCATGACCTCTCTCTCTCTCAGACTCACCCACGACAGCGTGTATACACGCACACGCACATCTGACTTCTTTCCGTGATCATGCGGGACGGTGCCTAAGCTCAGCCTCAGGCAGGGTCTTAAAGGTCACGATCTCGATGCCGCTTTAGAAGGTCGCGCAAAGTTCATGACACAAGCCTGGCCATATTTGGCTGCTGGTTCTCTTAAAGGCTTAGAGCTGAAATTTGAAATGATAGAGAGGGAGGGAGGGGGAAAAAACTAACTGGAATGTTCATTGGTTGCAGCTGGGCATCGTTGGAGCAATATGGACCTGGGCTTAATGCAGGAAGTGTGTGTGTCTGTGTATCGTTGTGCATATATATGTGCATGTATGTTAGTGTGTTTATCCGTGCATGCGTGTGAGCGAATACGAACAAGCTATTGGGTTAATACAGTCCAAAGCTTTAGACATTTCCAGATACATGTGCAAGTGTGAGTCTGAAAAATAAACACATGTATGCAAGCTCCTGCGTGCGTGTCTGCATGCATGTCGGCATGTGTGTGAGTGAGGGAGATATTAGAGCAATATGGAAAGGCTTATGTCACAAGGTTAGGGGCTGCAGCATGAAACCTGCGTGTGTGGAGTTTTGGTTGAGCAGCCGACAGCAGCAGAGAGGAGTGTTTAAAACTACAGAAAAGATCGTAGATGTCATTCAAGAAAAGATTATAAAAAGTACACCAGATTACAAAAAAAGTTCTCAAAAGTGTGTTGTGCCTTTTATTGTGGGAAAACACATTCACCAGGTAGTTGTATCGGCTGCATATTACTTCTAGTAATATGTTCCTCATCCCGTATTAGATGTGAAAATGGCTCTACAAGACGAGTACAACCCTTGAGTGAAAAAAAGGCAATTTTTCACACACTCAATCATTGCAAAACTGTATGTTACAAATTAGTGTGGGGTCTCATTTCTCTACAAAGGAAACCCCTTTTTACACACTGAATAATTTAGCTCGGAAAGTTTAATAAGCTTGATTCAAACTGATCTGTGTGTGTGTGTGTGTGTGTGTGTGTGTGTGTGTGTGTGTGTGTGTGTGTGTGTGTGTGCGCACATCAAGGTGCACATTTGAACTTAATGCACAATGAGACCCAAATGAATTATGAATGCATCCAAAATTATTTTGAATCTGTTTTAGAAGCCCGGTTTCCCTTCAGTCTCTCTTTAGATGGCAGAACGTCAGACGTAAACACACACACACACACGCACACACACACACACACACACACACACACACACGCACAATAATCCTGACAGCTTTGAATAATTCAAAGTTCTGTCGTTGCTCTTATGAAGGCTATACTTCACTCTCCGCATGCCTTTATCTTTCTCTCACACACACACACACACACACACACACACACACACACACACACACACACACACACACACACACACACACACAGTCCTTTCTGCAACCTCATCTCTCCTCTGTCCCTCTTCTTCTTCTTTTTTTCTCCTTCCCGTTGTTTCTCTCATCTCCTATCTCCTCTCATCCTCCCTCAACATCTTCTCCTGCTGTCCTCCTCCTCCTCTTCTAACCCCAGCCAGCAGGTCTACAAAGTAGTGCTCTCTGTGTGCCAGCAGCAATTCCTGAAGGGCAGTCAGGCAAACAAACCTACCCAATGCCCGCTGCATGACTCAGACAGAGAGACAGAGAGAGAGAGAGAGAGAGAGGGGGGTGGGGGAGGGGGGGAATCATTGAGGGCAAAAGGATTTTAAACTGCTAAGAGCGGATGAGAGTTTGGTTTGGACAGGTTGGGAAAAGAGATTGAAAAAAGTGGAAAGAGAACGAAAGGCTGTAAGAGAGATTAAGAGAGAGAAGCTCGGTAAGGAAGAGAGAGACGGGAGATAGAGCGAGATGGGGGCAAATAGAGGGCAACCTGCGCGATCTTGCATGCACACGAGAAGAGCAGACAGGCACGCAGCTCAACGAGGAGGCACGAAGAGAGCAAAATAACTCCTCCTCCCTCTCTCTCTATCCCTATCCACCCCCCCCCCCCCCCCTTCCATTCTCTCTATCTCCCTCGTTCCCCTCTCCTCTGCCAAAAAGCGAAGCTCAGCACGGCAGTCTTACACGACACGGTGACCCAAAGGCCGAGCAGAGAGCGGGGCTGAGGGGGCAACCAAGGGGAGTCGCTTGCAGAGAAAGGAAGGAAATGGGAGTAAAGGGTCGCACAAAAAAATGTGCTGATGGATGAGGAGTCCGAGATAAAGATAACAGACACTTACATACTGTATATAGGCTGTCAATCACTGTGATGCTGTGTTTAAAACGTACTTTTCATGTGAACTTTATATAACTTAGATCATTTGTTTTCTGTTTTACTGCTCACAATTGTTGTCACGAGGGTCAACAAGCACACAAGTAGAATTTTGAAATAAACGGGGCCGAAGTCAGGATTTTAGATATAATCCTCCAACACACACCCCACCACTCTCAGATAATAGATAATAGATATAACCAAAGATTTATTTTTGTATTTTGTATTATTTGGTTTTATCCATATCTTGTTTGTTTAATTAAGCCTTCTACATGCATTTGTTTTATTATTTTGTTGGTCTAAAAGTAGTCTAATTTAAAGATATCGATTAATACGCTTAGAAACTAAACACCATGAGCACATTTAATGGGATAGTTTGGGTTATGAGTTGGAACGTTTTTTGAGAGAACTAGCAGAGTCCAGGAAGTCATTGAGTCTAGCCAAAAATTAATTCTGCACAGAGCCCCCGAAAACCACAAATTATTTTTTATACACTTCAGTTATTACACAATTTAAAGAAACAAGATATATACCACGTTATGTATCGAGAGATATATCAGATTTTGTTACTTTTTGAGAGAGACAGGCTGGCTGTGTCCCCCGTTTCCAGTCTTCTAAGCTAATGTGAAACTATTCCATTAATGCCCAAATTCACACGCAAAAATAAATAAATTAATGAATAGAACCTGATTTCATTGATGTTCACAATGGTCACTTTGTCTCTGGAAACAAATAAAAACTGTAAATGAGAACAAGCCATATTGAGAGAAAGGAAGGTCAGATAAAAGGATTAGGGACAGAGAGACAAGAGATGAGGTGAAAGACACAGAAGAGAATGAGCTGCAGAGGAGGGCGAGGAGGAGGAGGAAGAGGAGGGGCGGGGGGGTCGTGTTCTTCTGCTGAGCCCCATGTGTGCCGTCTCTGGGCTGGGATAGACAGCTACCTCCGCCAGCCTCCCTCTGGACCGCATTAGACATGGCGCTCAAATAATACACTTGGGCTGGGGATGTGGGGGAAGGAGAGCCTGGGGAGGTGGCAGACAGAGGGAGGGCTGAGCACGGGCAAATTCTTTTCTGCCTTTAGTACCACTGGACCCAGACGAGAACAAATAATCTGATGAACGCCTCAAAACCGCCGACTGTAAAATATCACGTAGCTCATATTGAGACCAGCGGTTGGGTGATTGGTATCACTCTTCTCATCTCACTCGTTTCAGAACCAACTAGGATCACAATAAATGTTTTAATGCATTCTCTAAATAAGTTTCTAATGAATGAAGTGTGAAGGTGTTGTCTGTGGAGGCAGCAAAACGAGACTTACTGATTGGACTAATGTTTACAGGAATGTGGAGGCGACAGCTTCATAACTAATAAATCTCACTCGACATGATTTAAATAAAGCACAAGTTCACCAATTGGTCTTTTTTTTTTCTTTTAGATTCTTTATTTAATCAATGTTACATTAAACTAACATAAATAAATTTGTTTATGAACAAAAGGCACACAGTTCAAATATAAACAAAGAGAACATCTGTACAGTTTGTCTCATTAAAACATGTCTACTGTCTCTGAGAGAGAGAGAGCGGTCCAAGAGAGATGAGTTTCAGGGGGAGGGGGTTGTTGACGAAACGCTACAGCGCCGCCGAGTCTCAGCGTGAAACTGTACACTCTTCAATCCCCCGCAAGGAACTAAAGTGGTGGGCGCAAAGGCAAAAACACCAACCGGGCACAGCACTGGCTTCATGTGAAACCTCTGCCGGGAGGTTTTCTGTGGATGTCCATTTGTAAAAGTCCCACTGAAACTCACGTCCATTTGTCTGTTTGAAGAGGCCACAAGATTCATTTGCACTAAATTAAAAGATTCAAACACGCAGCACAAAAACTTGAAAAAAACAAAAGAAAAAAAACAAAACCCGTCAGGGCCGGAGGCTGGGTAAACACTCACGATGATTTTTGTAAGAGAATGACGGGGGTCAGTGCCGCCATGGTTTCTCTATGGAAGCGTCTGATTGGTTGGTTGCTGCTTCCTCAGAACAAATTACGGCCAGTTGGTCATTCAAGGTACTGGCAGGACGCTAACGGTCTACCACAGCATTTGTCCTGATGTGGAACGGAGTCCATGTACAGCCATACGACTAAGTCAAAACGATAAGAGGACTCGGTTTGGTTTCTCCTGCATCTGCTCCAGATCAATAAGGTAGATAAAATCCTGTTGTGATCATCACTAGGCTCCTGATCCTACTAGATAACAAAGCGTGGTATACAAGTCCAGTCAAGTCAGTTGTAGTCGCAGCTGTTGATGTCAGTTGTCATCCACCTCTGAACACTGGATGAAACAGGTGTTGTCCTTTGCTGGTCCAGTTTTGTCCAGTTTAATCCGGTCTAGACCAGTCTGTTGTTCTTTGCTGCGGTCCAGTCTGGTTGGATCCAGCCGACTGCAAACCTAAATCATTTAGTATTTGCAAACATCTCTTCAGACTGTTTTAACCTGTTCGGAGCAGCAGATGGGTGAAGTTTAGTCTGGCAAAGTGACTCTAGACTTCAGCTCGTTATTGGCCTAAACTGTTCCTATTTTTCACCTCAAGTGGCAAACTCCACACATCTGGCACCTTAACAGACTGAAACAAACTATGAGTTTGCAAATACCGGCAGACCCAGGTTTGATCCAGGGCTCAGACGGCGACAGTGCTGGGTACCTCCTCGTAGTGAATGATAAAGTAGGGGTAGCTCTGGTCATCGTTGAAGATGACGTAGATCTGGGGGTCCACCCAGTTGTCCACACAGGAGTCATAAAGGTCACTGGAGGGGTCTCGGAGGTTGATGGGTGGAGGTCGCCGCATGGAGGGATTTCCTACAGTAAACCTGTTAATATAATAAATAGAACAGAGACATGGTTAGTAATGTGGTCCAGACTATATATAGTTAAACTGAGTGTAAACTGGAAAGCTACCATCTTTATATTTGCATTATACAACAGATTTTAAAGAAGAATAATTTACAATTCAAAAGAAGACTTGTAATCATAAATTCTATGATTACAAGATTGCTGCTCCTCTGTGCGTTTTAGGGCACCTTTAATAATATTAGCATATGCTGTATGTGCATGAAATGTATATATTGTAAGAATATGAAATGAAAGTGCATTGAAACCAGTGTTTTTCCTCTCTCAAATATTCATGTCAAACTCTAAAGACCTGTAATCCATCAGTGTTTGTTCCACTTTCTCTGGGGTCATAAATAAAACATTAAAATGAGAACATCTTCAGCTACAGGCAAAGTGGGTGGGTAGAGACGTTACACAGCGTATGTGCCAGATACGGAGCGTTAACCACACCGTACAGATAGCTTCTTTATTGGTCTATATCCCTGCTCAGGTCTGGAAGCAATGTCCCTGTCTGTGGCGGGGAACACATTGAACACATTGAACACATTGGGGTATGTGTAGTGTGTTTCCACACCATCCTCACCGCAGACTGCCTGCTGCGCCATAACAAAACTGGTGATGTATGATGGCTTCAGCCAAATCAGCCATTTTACATGTGCGGCTCTAGATTTGACTTGCATTGTAAGGGAGTGGGGGAGTCACATGACGCACAGCATGACTGAATGATGGCTTATGGAAAAGAACCTCGGGATTTCCATGATCCAAATTAATGCTGATATGTTTTGTAAATTTATTTTTGAAAGCACTGAGAGCGAGACAGCGATAGCATCAGAGAGTGCTGTTGTTCATGCTGAGGTATGTGCTGGAGGGAACAACAGCTCATATGGGGACAGTAAAAGATGGAACCCAAACAAAACTGATAACATTAAGGCCTAACTCAGCATTCACCAAACTAATTCACTTCCAGCAAAGACATCTAACCAAAGCAGGATGTCCTAACTAAGATATACCACTGACAAAAAGAAGAATTAAACATTGTGCCACTAATTTTGAGAAATCTGGAGGATCAATATCACAGTGAATACATTGAGAGATGTGAGACTTGTTTATACAAAGGAAACCATCCCTTTAATATCTCTGGTTGCATTATGTTATTGCTGGCATTGTTGTACATTTATTAAATAAATAGGATTTTGCATCTTTGTGATGAAATGCGATGATTAGATTAGCCAGAACAACAAAATCTCATCTGTTTTTTGAATCTATAATGGAACGTTTTTTTTACTATATTACAATTTACATCAATATTGCAATGTAAAATTACAAATACTACGATAAAACACGTAATCCAGATCACAAACCCCTAATAAGGCTTTTTTTTTTTGCAGTGCATTTTATTTTGATGAAGTTGCAACATGAGACATGAAAAATCCCATCTATAATCAAAAGCACAAAAATGTTTCCCACTATCAACGTGTTAACTACTGCGCCCACACACACCTGCCAGTGAGGACTTTGGCCAGGAACATGCAGTGGACTCCTTTGGGCGAGCGCTTGGAGAAGTTGTGGGAGTAGACCGCCTTGCGGGCAAAGTAGG
This sequence comes from Cebidichthys violaceus, assembly GCF_023349555.1. NCBI lineage: Eukaryota > Metazoa > Chordata > Actinopteri > Perciformes > Stichaeidae > Cebidichthys > Cebidichthys violaceus. The sequence goes on along the minus strand of NW_027176262.1, from coordinate 6,753,880 downwards.
AGCCCTGGCCAAACATGGTGGCGTGTTTGCCGCAGACTCGGGGGTCGAAGTTGTGCTTGCAGATGCCCTCCACCACGTCGGCCGAGGTGCCGTGGAAGAGGTGGCGCTCGCTCAGCAGCCGGTCCATCTCTGACATACGCCGCGACATGTACTCCTTCTTCCTGTTGGAGCAGAAAAGGGACAGAAGGTGAGATTTGTGGATTTTTACTTTAAATATAATAAAGTCATGAACAAATCCCGTACTCTTCATTCTTATTATTCTTTATACTAGGTCGATGCACTGTGAGAGAATTAGTAAAAAGCTGGGAGAAGTCCTGCTATTTCTATTGTTGAAACGTTGTGATCACAGCCTTGTTTGCGCTAAACCGGTTAAGAACATTGGGCCTAATCCGTTTCATGAGCAACACGCGCGCACACACACACACACACACACACACACACACACACACACACACACACACACACACACACACACACACACACACACACACACACACACACACACACACACACACACACACACACACACACACACACACACACACACGCAACTCGTTTGATGTGAGCGGATCAATCAGGCATGCAGAGGTGAAAGCGCCTCGAGCCAGAGAGGCCGTGACCCGGGCGTGACCTCGCATGACCCCGTTGCCTGTGGCTTGACACAGACAGACGTTGATGCATCTAAGCATACACACACACACACACACACACACACACACACACACACACACACACACACACACACACACACACACACACACACACTTCAATTTCCTACGATCCAATTTTAGGATGACTTCCTTTGATATGAGCAACCAGCCAATACACACACACAGACACAGACACAGACACGCAAACAATCAGTAATTGCTTCCCTGTCATAACCCGAGTGTGGGAAGAGGAAAGAGAGAGGGGGGGTATCACTTTCAGAGTTAATGACACACACACACACACACACACACACACACACACACACACACACACACACACACACACACACACACACACACACACACACACACTGTCAGTCATTGCGAAACTGTGTGGTACCAGTCAGTGTGGGAGAGTTCTAACTGTCACAGCTGATAGAACGCGCCCTCCTCTAACCGCAGTGGTTTGCCCACTGTGTGTTTGCGACGGAAACACCATCATCACCAAACATCTCTCCATCCGCCGTGTTCACACACCACCGCCGACTCGTTCTCACGAAGTCCCACACAGCTGGTCCCAGTTGACCCTTTTTTTCCCTCCCTCTTCTCACATTGTTTCTCATTCATCCTGTTTGTTGTTAAGAGATGTTCTTATTCATGTTTCTGTCTGCAAGTAAATATGCAGCTGTGTCGGATATAGTTTGAGTTCAACAACAGAACTCTGGGTAAAGAGATGAACAATACATTCTGTGCCACAACAGCAAAATATGTGAAGCTAGGGCGATTGAAACTCCAAATAATATAACAACAGAAACCACACCACGCTAATATTTTGGTACAACTTTTTCACCACATTGAGTTCATAATATCCTCTAAATATAAAGATGACAGACTTATTTCTGTATGCTTGTAAGCTAAATACTATCTTCACAATCACATATGCTTCTAAGTCATGTGCACTTGCACCACACAGCATGTAAAGGGAAAAGTCATTCAAACCTGACGACATCAAACTATCTGACCCGGACTGAAATGTTCCCTCTGTTTAGTTTGAAAGATTTTAGGTTAGATTGAGGTTATCTCCAGCAATGAGGAAGTGGCTCACCTCTTGTACTTCTCCCAGAGGAACGGGTTCTGCACACGCTGGATCTTGAGGATCCTAAACTTGGTCTCCGACACCGTCTTGTGGAAAAGGCTGTACACCGTCCGGTAGCTGCGGTCTTCACGTGACACCGGCACCTGCAGGAAGTCCTGGCTCATGGTCATGGGCAGCCATGTTTCAGGGAAAAGGCTGGGTGGGTTGGTGGTGGTCGGCGAGAGGGGATGCGACAGAGTGAGATCCATGGACAAGGAAGAGGAGGAACAGGGGAGGGGGGATGACGAGAGGCCGCCCAAAGTCCTAGAGAGAAAGAGAGAGAGATAGAGAAGGTGTTAGAAAAAAATGAGGGTGACAATTGCTGAGTACACTTCCAATTAATTAATACAAATTACTTTTGCTAGCATTGCAAACTGAGTCTAGAAGTTTAAAGTAAAAAATGTGTAATTTGATAACTAACAATGATACACGTCAACAAACATGTAGAATATTATAGCATGAATGGTTTAAATGGAGGGATCGTTTCCAGCAGCTAATTTACAGACAAAATTCTACTGAAAATCAACAACCTCTTATAAACTCAACACAACTCTCAGATAACCGTTTCTCTACAATTAGTACAGCGTAACACTGCTTATAATGAATTCACTTTTGTTCCCCACCATGAACGTTGTCATTACCTTAATCGCTATTGTACTTTTCAGCTACAGTAGCACTGACCTAAAAAATGATATATCTCGAAGGATAATTTCTCAAAAGACGAATAAATAATAAATGAAAACGATGATTACATACGGCCTAGTAAATAAATAATTATTATTTTTAAATATACGTTTGTACTATACAACCCACTTCCTCTTATAGGTCTTCACATATAGCACAACATGCTTAAACCAGTTCTTCAACATACAACTGAAGCAGCATCTGTAGTGATGAGATGTGGAGCACACTTCTAGAACAAATGACAATTTCGACATTCCGAATGGTAAAAGAGTTTACTTTGTCGCAGCTTATAACAACGCTCCTGCTCTAAACTACATCCCAGCCTGCCACCTATCTCTACTCCTTCCTACAGCTTCCTTTTCCATGTGTTTCCGATCGAAGCTGCATCCTAACGTAGAAAAAAACCGATGAACCGCTGCGATGAACAGACACGCCTTCCAAAATCCTATTCCACCAACTGTCAACAAATGACATCACTGTGCTGCTGAGTGGAGCAGCTCCACAGCAGCCGCCAGCCGCCACCGACCAAACAAAACAGCAGGGCAGCGCGAAAATGAAACCCAGACACTAAACAAGACAACGGGGAGGCAGAGTGAGGGACTGACAGGAACGAGACCGAGAGAGAGGGAAGAATAAAAGAAGCCAATTGCAGAGCTGTCGTGAAGGCGACAAAAAAAGCTATTGTGTCTGGCATTTCAGTCAATAACAGTGGTTTGGCTGTCAAGTTATTGCTCTCTAAGTGTAAATGCTGTTAGCCCTATCAGCCATAAGAGAGAGAGTGTGTGTGTGTGTGTGTGTGTGTGTGTGTGTGTGTGTGTGTGTGTGTGTGTGTGTGTGTGTGTGTGTGTCGTCAAGAGACTGTGATCAGTGCGACTCCGGAGTCAGGGCGACGGCTTTTCTCATTTCTTTTTCTCGCTCTCTTTCTTTCTTATCATGCCTGTCCGGCCTCGATCTCTCCCCGCAATCGATGTCTCTCTATTCCCCCATGTGAGCTTTGAAAAGATCACAGCACAGCCGGCTGCCGTAAACAAGTGTGAAATGAAAAAGGGACATATAACGAGAGAGTGATGGAGTTGAGGAGAGAGAAGAAAAGAAAGAAAAGGAGAAAGATTAGCACTGATAACGGGGGAGGGAAAGATGGCTGAAAATAACATCATCCGGAGAGAGGGATGACAGAAGGAGTGGGAGAGAGGACGGGAGGGAGGGAGGGAGCAAGGGAGAGTGCCAATCAAGCTAATGACCTCAACTAATGACCTCAACTTCTAAGCCTAGCACAGATTGTTCCTGACACACACTTGTTTTTGGTCACTTGGAAGGACACTTGCAGTCACTCCCCTTGGACACTGAACTTAACGCTAAGATTTTAACAATTTGCCTGCTTTTTGTTACTATAATGTGACTGTGTGTGAACACATTTTTGTCCCGCAGAGTTATTAATCAAAGCACACACACACACACACACACACACACACACACACACACACACACACACACACACACACACACACACACACACACACACACACACACACACACACACACACACACACACACACACACACAACCGGATGAAAAAGTCCGACCCTCAATCCAAAAGATTCCAGCTTCCCACAGTCACATTTCACACTCTTTTCACTCTGCTCTGCTGTTCAACCAGTCTGGAAACCATTTAGACCGCTCTCACTGCGCTCTCTATCTCTCTCTCCCCTCATTGCCTCTGTCCTCCGCTTCCTCCATCTAATTTCCTCCCTCTTTCCTCCATCTCATGCTCTCCATCTCGTCTCCTCTTGGCTGTCAAGGCCATTCAGGAACAGCTCGTACTAGCGTTCGCTCTGTCCGGGACACTGGCAGGACGGAAGTGAAACATTCTGCAAATGGGGTGAGATGACTCCACTTGTTTCCAATCTGGTATCACTTGTTTTAGGAATATCATTGAGGCGAGTGCAGCGAGGCAGATCACTTCACTGCTATAAAGAGAAGATGGCAGCTGAAAGATGAAGACTCCTGAAATCTGCTAGTTTCCTCAAGAAGAAAGTGAACAAATCTCATCTCATTCACAGATTTCCTCACTAGTTATCAGACAAATAATATTTAAGATAGAGTAAATCTAATTTCTTTATCTGTCCGCTCCCCCCACTCTGCCTCATATGTTCTCATTTGCCTCGTTGTCTATTATCCGTTTGTCTTGTTGTCTTCATTCTGCTCTGGTCAGCTCCTGTGTCCCGGTTTGATTTGCCAAAACTCAAGTGTTAATATGGGTTTTAAGAGCGGCTCAGGCTCGCAATGTGCAACAGTATTGGAACGGATTAAAGGTGAATGTGGTTCAGAGGATTTTCAGTATTCAGCCCCGAGTGTGACATTAGCACTGTGTACCGACCTCTGTGTGCTTGACTGTCTCCAAACAGAACACATAGAGCCACAGGAAGACAGTGTATCACATACTGAAGAGTCAACTTTGTGTGTGTGTGTGTGTGTGTGTGTGTGTGTGTGTGTGTGTGTGTGTGTGTGTGTGTTAATGTGCACATGTTGCAAGGAACTTAATGTAAAATCGAGGACCTCGTTCTTATATTAAATGTTGCTTCCTGTCCAAAACACGAAATGTTCCCTAACAAGGTTGAGATGTGAGAACTAAATGATCAACTGAGGACTGACTGTTCCTGACATTTGCTTTTAACTAGCCACTAAACCGTGATATTCATCAGAATATTTTGCAATCCTTCACGGAGGTTAAAAGACCTCTCAGAAACAATACTCTTTTGCATCTAAATAGCTTCCACACCAACAACACCAATTGAAAATGAGCTTATTGGTCAGCTCCTCCTTTATTCGATGATTGGCAGAAAATGTCAGCTCACAATAACAACGGTAGCATTGTGATGTTTAGCAGGTATAACGTTCACCATCTTAGTTTAGCATGTTAACTATGCTAATTAGCGCAATATACAGCTGTACAGTACAGTAAAGCTGAGGCTGATGGGAATGTCATTAGTCTGACAGGTATTTGGATTAGTATTGAACACATTTAAAGAAGCCAAAGGAGGACCGAAGTGTATTACAATTCACCCTGAGGGGGACATAAATATCTCCACAAACTTTCGTTGGAATACAATTGTCGACTGATGAGTGGGCCGACCACTAGTCCGACACCGTGATCCGTATAGCCATACCGTTAGAATGGCTAAACAAACAAATCCGCATTGGTAACGTCCAGGCAGGACCTGTACATGTCCTTGTATCCGTATTTTAAGAGCAGCAGAGATGGTGACATCAAGTGTTAAATGTCTGTGTCTGTACTTACTGTAGGAGGGGTGTAAGCATCACAGAGGACATGAACGTGGGCCGCTTCTTGATCTGACGCCTGAACCCGAAGACGGCGTTCTGCTGGAAGCCCTCCCTGATGTTGAGGATATACTGGTTCTGGAGCGTAATGAATCGCACCTCCTTAAGACCCCTCGAACTGGCCTCCTCTATGAGCTTCACCACCGGCTGAGTAGGAGAAGAGGTGGAAGAGAAAAAAGAAAAAGAAAGAAAGTGGAGGAGGAAGAGAAAGATGCGATTAGACTCAATCGTTTATCGTTTTATACAGTTGACTGTTCTGCATTTTCATTCAACTGTGGAAAGAGGAAGGGGGGAGTCTGGAGAGGGAAATGTCAGTGAAGTGTGGTACAATGTTCAGATAACAGAAAGCGGAGCTAATAACGACATCATCATGAAACACAAACAGTGACTTTACTGATTTGGTGAAATAAACTGCTGGGGGAGAACTGTGTCACAAGGGGTGTTTAGGTGTGTGTGTGTGTGTGTGTGTGTGTGTGTGTGTGTGTGTGTGTGTGTGTCTCAATTGATCCCATCACAGTGGCTAGAAGATCGATCGGTGTGGGCAAAGTTAATGCGTCGCAGACAAACACACATGCACAAATGCACTGAGTGGCTCACCTCGGAGTATTCCCTCCAGCCAAAGTTGTCTCTGCAGTAGTACTTCCACACCGTGTGACAGCTGGGGGTGGGGTTTGGGTTCGTTGTAGGCGTGGGTAGAGGGCTGGCGGGAGTGGTGAGTCGTCGGACGCGGTCAAATTCCAGGTCACACACTCGCATCGCCCCGAAGTCTAGGGAAAACACACGACCCCTGGAACAAAAAGTGGAAAACCCATTGTTAGGAAGAAGAAACGTCTGCAGTCAGCGGGGGGGGGGGGAAACTAAGTACACTGGCACGGTCGGCTAACATGTGGCTGTGGCACGGTGACCTAAATGGTCACAGTTTATAATTCCATGAAACCTTAATTGAACCGAAGTGCCCCGGAGCAAGACGACCAAACCTCTAACTACTCACTCAGTATGAGTCACGCAGGGCGACAGCGTCAACCACATGACTTACATGTCACATGTTAACTTGCAGGGAATATAAAGACAAATATGACCAAACCATTACCTTTACGCCAACGAAAAACAGACATTTCACTCGTGTGATGATTCACACATTCATCTTTAATTTTTAAACTTTACTTTACTGTGTCAAGATTTAAACCAGAATGATGTAAGCAAGACTGCCAAGGAATGTGCTATTCTGCTGTTTTACTTCGTGGCATAGCTGACTAACTTAGCTTAGTTAATATTGTGTTAATAAAATGTGTTTATAAGTGAGCTTTTGGGTTTCTAATAGGGGGGCATTTATACCTTTGGACAGAGCCAGGTTAGCTGTTCTCATCTGTTTCCAGCCTTTATGCTAAGCTGAGTCAACAAGCTGTTGGCTGTAGCTTCATATTTAGCGTACAGCCACGAGAGTGGTGCCGTTCCTCTCCTCTCACTCTCGGCATGAAAGTGAGTTTTTTTTCCCAAAATGTCGAGCTATTCCTGCAAAGCTTTGACTCTCATTTTTGCAAAACTGACATTTGTCCTTTTGTCAGTCCGGTTCAGCTAGAACAATGATTTTGTTACATGCTAATATGTTAGCATCTGCTAAGTAACTAAATGTTAGAAACGTATAGCCTAATCTTATCATGTGCATACAACCTCCCTTAACCCCTCTCTGTCTCGACAAGCGTGGGACAACCCCCCCCCCCCGTGTGTGTGTGTGTGTGTGTGTGTGTGTGTGTGTGTGTGTGTGTGTGTGTGTGTGTGTGTGTGTGTGTGTGTGTGTGTGTGTGTGTGTGTGTGTGTGTGTGCATCAGTCTCTCTGCATTAGTCCTCCATAAGGCCTCTGGCAAATCCTTTCTGGGTCAGACATACCACTCACATAAATGTGGGCATCATAGACTGGCACGCTATGCCATGGAAGACAGCCCGACAGAGAGGCAGACGCACACACACACACACACACACACACACAGACACACACACACACACACACACACACATTCACCACATACACACAAAAGACAAGTTTTGCAACACACAAAGGATGCACATAGCCTGACAGTGTTAATGGGCTCATTGATTTATGCCGGGAAACTAATTGGATGTCATGTCAAAGGTTAGACATCGGCGAGTGCAGTGTGTCTGTCTGGAAATGTGTGTGTGTGTGTGTGTGTGTGTGTGTGTGTGTGTGTGTGTGTAAAGCAGGGGTCGTGTTGTGGTAACGTGGGTGCCTCAGGTTTGTTCTAAATAAAGCACATGAATTACATTATAGATGTTTCCTATCTAAAACACAGAGAAGCTGGGTGTGTGGACCTGCTGAGTTATTGTTCAACCGCCCAGAGAAGTGAAACCTCATTTTATAATAGGTACACTGAATGTAAGTATATAGTTTCATCTGCTGTGAGTGCAATTACTGGTCACTGGAGTTACAGGCGCACACACACACACATCAGTTTCGGTCAGGAAGGTGATAATGAGAGCTGCTGAGTCAATTTCCCAAAACAAAACCAGAAAAATTACACAAATACTAATTACATACACAGTATTCACAGGCTGTGTTTCTGCTAAGTCATGCTGTGACTGCAGCCCTACAAGAGGAAGTGAAATAGGAATTCAGCCACTGAGCACGTGCAGAAACAAAACAGTAACTGAGGAGTGAGTCACCGATTATCAGGTCTCCAGTTTACCAGAAAGACCAGGCAGATGCACAATGCAGATGCCCAGATTCTCTCTGAACTGCGTTCAAGCATTCAAGAAACAAAAAAAAAAAATGTTTCCGAAAAGGCAGAACAGCAAGAACAGAGAATCAGAAGAGAAAGGATGATGGAAACAGGCGCTACAAGAAAAGACAGGGATACAGTATGTAACAGAAACAAATGCACTGTGAAAACACTACATCCTTTACTTCAGCCCTGTTCACCCCTGCTCACTTTGTTCTATTCATTTGTTCCGTCATCTCTCTGCTCTGTTCCCTGTTTCAGTCCTTCTTTTCGTTTCTCTGTACTTCATGTCTGAAAAAAAAAGATGCACCTGCATGGCCTTTTCTCTCTCTCTCTCTCTCTCTCTCTCTCTCTCTCTCTCTCTCTCTCTCTGTGTCTAAGTACAGAACAGTTTCTGCCTGCAGCGATATGTTATGACGACAGGAGCTTCTGTATGTGCGTGTGTGTGAACTTTACATTTTCAGGTGTCATTATAAGAAGGTTATGTGAACTTAATTGTCGCATTTACAAGAAGCCGCCCCACCCCACTGATCACCTCGATCTCTCTCTCTTATACACACACACACACATACACACACACACACACACACACACACACACACACACACACACACACACACACTCAGAAGAAGAAGATAGTTCTCCAGAAAGGTCAGTCAATGATTTTCAAAGCCTTTCACTGAGTCCTTTCCCCTCCCTCGCTCCCAGACTAGTTTGTGCTGTTCTAAAAATAAAATTCCGCCGGTTAAATTAAGTGCACTGAGATTTGGTGCTTTCAAAGTGGAGGCCAATCAAAAGTTGGAAAGAGTCGCAAGGCACGCCCACTCCTGGGAAGGTCGACACTTTCAAGAGCGAATGTCGGGCTGTTCCAGCTTGTGCAAAGGTACACGCTCGAAAGTCAACAGAAAACGCAAATTGAAAGAGCAGCGTGTTTTAGTTTTACAGGGAAAAGACTGAGACGTTCAAACGGAAAACCCAACTGCTGAATAGGGAGGGGTGTTTGTATGGCAACGGTGAAAGAAGAAGGCCCCGGAGCAAGGACGTGGAATAAAAAAATCCACCAAGCCGGTTCTGTTCCTGGGGCAGCTCCCAGGTGTGTGGAACAGGGCTGAATGTGGGAGCAGGGTGTTGCTGGAGAAAAGAAAAAAGCAGTTTCAGCAGAACCTTTCCCTGGATAAATAAAGGTTAAGAAAACTCACAGCACTGTCAAAATGGCTGTTAATCCCCCACACTGCCTTTAGCACACACACACACACACACACATACACACACACACACACACACACACACACACACACACACACACACACCCTTTCGAACTTTCTCACGGCTGCACACACAAGGACCCGCATACCAGCATCAGTCATGCTATTGTGAACGTCACAGGCTAGAAAAAAAAAAAAAATACAACATGAGAGCTCACTCATTTGCGTACACACACACACACACACACACACACACACACACACACACACACACACACACACACACACACACACACACACACATTCTTTTGACAGATTCATGTACACACACTCAAACTTCATCCAGTCATGCCTTGATAAGTCAGTCAGTCAACCAAATCTGCTGACGAAGTCTTCTTCACACACACACACACACACACACACACACACACACACACACACACAAACACACAACCTTGATGTCATGGGTCAGTGTTATTTCCTCATGTCGGAGCTATTCACCTCCCAGTTATCTATTCAAATCTGCTTCATTTGATTTTGTTGTTTTTTTTGCTGCTCTTAAAGCTGTGAACAACATGGAGTCACACAAAGAGAACAGGAACAAATGTACACCGGCGTCTTCTGCACGTCCTGGATTGTTCCGGTTAAGAGCGCGTACCTGTCCTCCTCTACCGCACACCATTAAGCTAACAGAGCAGGTTGTCCTCTCTTAAAGTCCTTTGACCCTTTAACTCTTCTGAAGGGACAAAACGTGAAAACGCCAGCGAAGAGATGGGAGGATAACTGAATTTGACATAAAAAAAAACACTTGGGGGACACTTGAAAAGGAGAAAAAGAGGATACTGCTTGAGTGCAGAGGCAAAGCACACATTTCCATATCTCTTTAGTACCTCAAGGTACTATTGAGGAATGAAAAGGGGATACAAAGACAGAGAGAAAGGGAGTAAAAGAGGGGTGGGACAAAGAAATGTACAGGACGAAAGATCCAGTAAGGAAAAAGGAGGAAGCAGAAGGGAGGAAATAAAAAAAAAAAAAGATGGAAGGATGAAGGCAGACTGAGTAATAAGAGGCAGAGCGACCCAGACCTCGCCCGGCTGATTCATGGCATGGACTGTCTGACACGTTATAGCCACACACACACACACACACACACACACACACACACACACACACACACACACACACACACACACACACACACACACACACACACACACACACACACAATCTGATTATCTTGACACCGCCTCTTTACACACACACACAATCACCACACACAAACAAGCTCTCATAGACACAACCGTCCTTGATTTTCTTTGATTCGTGACACAATGAGGTAACATGGAATCTCCCGCGATATCAACACACACCATGGTGTCAGGTCGCTCTGCCCTCAATGCTCTGTAACTCTTTATGGCAGTTAATGACAGGCAAAGACTCTCTCTCTCTCAATCATTTACACACACACATACACACACAAAAAATATGCGCTTCGGCATGGTAACGTAAAAATCAGAACAATGTTTTATCCAAGTCTCAGATAGATAATACAGGAAATTGACAACCTGATTGGTAAATCACACACACACACACACACACACACACACACACACACACACACACACACACACACACACACACACACACACACACACACACACACACACACACACACACTACAGCACAGCATAAATCTGCTAACAAGCAAGTGTACAGTCGAAGATTATCACAGTATAACTTTTAGAAGCGATGACTGTGACATTCCTCCTTACTGCTGAGTTCATGACTAAAGGCGGATTAGCCAGACTTCAATTCCTGCTTATCATATGGATGGGATTAACCTGTGCTATGGATCACACACACACGGGAACAGCTCAGCGCAGAACACACACACTCGCATACGCTACAATAGACCGCAGAGGACATATCAGACGCAGACACACAAAAATGCTCGTACGTTTTCTGTCCACACACACACACACACACACACACACACACACACACACACACACACACACACACACACACACACACACACACAGCAGATGGTAAAAACAGGCCTGTGTTGCCATACCGACAGTAAAGCTTGTTAAGTCATCTGTTGCTCTTTAGATCGCTAACAATGTTATCATTTGGCTGTGGTAACCACAGTGATGCCTTCGCCTGTGTGTGTGTGTGTGTGTGTGTGTGTGTGTGTGTGTGTGTGTGTGTACTTGCGTGCATTAAAAGACAGGCTGGACTGCGTCTCTAAAGAACAGTATCAAAAGGGCCCTCGCACACACACACACACACACACACACACACACACACACACACACACACACACACACACACACACACACACACACACACACACACACACACACACACACACACACACACACCCAGTACAATACAAAGTGTCGAGTAAATGACTGAACTGAGTGCTGAATAACCACAACAGTGTGAGCAATTTACTGACTTTCAGGTTTGTCTCTCATCACCTGATCAGATCTTATGAGCCCCAAACCAATACAGTTCAGCCAGCATCAAGATACCAATTCCACAACCTTCGCACACACCCGAGGCAGCTCAACCGTCTATTTTAAGTGCTAACCTGTGGGGTAAATAAACATTGGATTATTTAACACTTAAAAACACTTTTTTTTAAACCAGGAATTAGCCTGTGTTTTCTTACTGTGGATGTGAATGCGTATAGCCACCAAAAAAAAAAACTACTACATATGTGCAAGTGTTATTTGTGCGTTACGTTGTCACTCTACCATTCTCATACAGTCAAACCTGTTTTTAGGGTCAGGGTTACTAATACTTCAAAAACACATTCTTGAGGTTTATGCCGTGGGTGGTTGGGGAAAAAAAGAAGTAGAAATGCTCTCCAGAAGCAGCAACAAGGGGGGTTATGATAAAGAATAACCATGAGGAGAATGTGTTTGACACCTTACAGGTGAAATATATACAACGTGTTGACAGTGACTGGAACTGTGGAATTAAGTGAAAACCAGTGTGAATTCAGTGATTATCTAGCTTGTGACCAAATGTGTCAAAAGACTAATTACCAGAGAATATATCAGAGTCAACCTGTAAAATGTATCACATAGAAAATCAAAAGAAACTGTAATAGCCGGTGTGCTAATCAAACCACAAACAAACACAAGTTGTTCAATGCCCATGACCAAAAAAATATGACCTTTTCTCAATATGTAAAGTAAAACAAACATATGAAATGATCTAGAGGAGTTTCAGTCAAGTGAGCCAGATGGCCCTGTCTGATGGCAAGAGTGTGACACACCAAACGGGCCTCTGAAGAATTTGGGTTGACACCACCAGGTGCATGTCCTGTTTGTGGAGCAATATGCACTTTGCATAGAGTTTCAGTTGAAAACATGAGTCAACAAGTCAAACACACGGACACATACAAATCTTTGTACACAAACCTCTGTGTGTGTGTGTGTGTGTGTGTGTGTGTGTGTGTGTGTGTAGTGTCAACACAGACATAAACAAAGACAAACACACATGGCCGCTCAAAGGGTTCCGTTAATCATGAAAGACCCGATGATGTGGACGTGGTTGAGGGTATAATGGCATAATTCTGTGTCATTGAGTGTTTTTTACACAGACTGCACTTTTAACCCGACTCAGACGATAATATGACAAAGACTGTTCAAAATCCCCGATTACTTTATGAGATCGTACTTGAAGAGAAACATAAAATAGTTTGAATGTGGTTGTTGACAGCTTAAGTTGCCTTAAAGACGTGCCAGCTCCACCTTAATTAAACAATGACTATCTGCTTGTGCGCTAATTTTGGGATAACAGTTCAGAAACAAAAGTAGGAAACATTCTCTAGTTGTAGCTTCTCAACTGTTGAGGATTCGCTCCTTTTTTTATTATTTATGTGATAGTAAACTGAATATCTCGGGTTTTGGAAAGTTGGTCCGACACAAAAAGCTAGAAAAAGACCAGTTTGCTGGCAAGATCTTTCATGAACATGACATCATGGGGTGAAATAGATTCAGCAAACAGAACAAACAATAAGCGACCTGTGCTGAGAGCGAGGTGAGCAGCGGCCATGTGTACATACTCCTTGTGCGTGAGTGTCCGTGTGAATGTGCCTGCATACAGTACCGTTTCACAGGAAGCGGTGCATGCTCCTTTATGTCACCCCAATGGGGCTTGCCAAGTGCTCGCATGTGTGTGTGTGTGTGTGTCTATGTGGGTGTGTGAGAGAGTGAAAAAAAGGTTTATCTCTGTCTGCTAAAAGGCGTGCGTGTGAGCACAGCAAGCCGCTGAGCTCCTCTGTGCAGCCTATTCGTGTGAGCGTCTGCGTGCCAAGCAGTGCGTGTGTGTGTGTGTGTGTGTACACAGTGGTGTGCATGTCTATGACCGAGGGAAGATGAGAAGCTGCCAAGTGCGTCTGTGTCAGTGACCGCACAAGGCAACTGGGGGTCACGGAAGTTCACAGCTTTCTGCCATAGTTTGGACGGAGCTTCGGCCAATCACAGGGTGAGTTTTGGAGCAGAGGGAGGGGGGGGGGGGGGGTGTCCAGGAAATAGATAACCAATATCAGGGCCGGGATATGGAGTGCCGTGACTACAGGAGGGCACAATAGCTGATATGATAGTTCAAATAAAGATGCGTGTCAGGTACACATTAACGAGAAGACACGTGAAGGCCAAAACACATGCACGCAGGAGATATAAAAAAAGTACCGACACACACGCTTTCACACACGCATTAATAAACCACATTGATGGCATTAGGAACTGTGAAAATAACAGGCACATTCACTTGGCTGCGGTCCATGAGCCACACATGCACAGAACAGCTGTGGAGTCAAAAGCTTTCAGTTTGTCAGTGGTGGTGAAACCAAAGAGGAAGCTCAGGCCGAGGTCTACTGTTTCCAACACGGCAAACTAGAGGTGCTTATCATTCACAAGCAGCCTATCGGCTTACTGCGCCATTGTTGCCGTGTCACAAGAGTCAAATGTTTGTTAATTCATAGGTACTTGTGACATGGCGACAATGTAACTAATCAATGGACCCCTTTTCAGCAGTACTTAGGACTCTACAATATACTGGCGCGGGTGCAATGTACTGTATCGATCCAGCAACTGAGGGTATAATAATGTTATTAAAAGGCCTATTTTTGGCATCTTTATTTCAAAAGTATTGTGAATGTTGTCGAAATGTTGGAAACCGATGCCTTACCATAAGTGCATGAACTATGTTTCCAGTTCCTCTTTTGAATTGATTGAATTGAAAGTGAATTGACCCCCTTGTTGCCCACAGGTACGGATCCAAAACAGAAATGCCCAGTTACTGCTTCCCTGCACAGTAAGATCCTGTATCTAACTAGAGGGCATACAGTGTCCACGATAAAGGATAATACTGCTCAAAACCCTAGAGAGGGATACTTACTGAAACTTGAGCCTGACTTGCTCATTGTCCGGGTTGCAGTACAGTCGCTCCAGCTGTTCCTGGGAGTCGTCTGCTATGCTCTGCCACGTCTGATTACTGCTCCTGCGGATCTGCCAGTGGTAGGGCAGGACAGTGTGGTGGTGGGCACAGTCATTGCCGTACACACACAGTCCTTGAAGGAAATCCACGCAAATGTCCACTGAGTCCGACTGGTGCGTGTGATACTGGAGCTGTGTGAGCAGCTCAAAAACCAAGTCCAAGGAGGCCTCTTCACTTTTATCCTGAAATAGCACTCCTTTGTCGGGCTGCAGGAGGAGGGGAAGGGGGTCCGGGACGCCGGTGCAGTCTTTGACTGGAGGGTTTTTAGACCCAGAGGTTAAGAGGCCATTGCTTTTGATGCTCCCCTCTTGGTGGAGAGCCTGGGGTGCAACTGTGGGAGGTATAGTTCTGCCGGGGGGCGTTATTGTCACCGTGCTGCCGGCCGCCCTGAGGTCAGGTTTCGGCTGAAAGCAGCGGCTATCGGGGGTAGTAGGATCCGCGATCTTGGGTCGCTCCCCTCGCCGCTCGGTCTCCTCCAGCTCCGCAGTAGTATCGGCTATTTCCACATCACCGTCTCGGGTCAACAGCCCCGGTACTCCGGCCCCAGCCGCGGTGTCGCCAGCGGCTCCCGGGGCTTTGAGACACACTTGGCCCATACAGTTCTGTTTCACCACGACCGCCGCGCACAGGTTGCCTGGAGTCCTGCCCGGCTGGCTCCGGGGAACAAACACCCCATCCCCGGAGACCAGCGCATCCGTGCTCAGTAAAGTGGTCAGTATGGGGTCCTCCAGGGCGCGGTGGAGGCATTTGGCGTCCAATTTCCTCTGCTTCTTTTTGAAAAAGGGTTTCACCAGAGGTATTTTGTCCGGGAGACCCACTATCCGCTGTTCCGTGAAGTCTTCCCCTTCGTCCATGTTTAAACTCATATCCAGGGAGATCCCAGTCGGTACACCGTCTGTGGATTTCTGGAGAATGTGCAAAGTTTTATCCATGATGCCCTCCTAAAACCCCGACAGTCCTGGGAGAAAGAAAGAGGAAAAAAAGACAGATGTAGTCATCAAAGATAAAACACCTATAATCCTATAATCTTAGTTTCCAAGGTGAAGTCACCCCGTCATCCATAAAGCCATATGATTAATAGGTTGGACGAGCTATTATGCTGTAAAAAAAAAAAAAAAGAACTGTGGAAAGTCATCTTTCCTTTCATGGGAAGGAAACCCCTCGTTTCATCTGCTGAAACGAAACCTGTTTAACACCTCTGGCAAAAAAAAAAAAAAACTACAGACTGGTCTGATCTCATAATGACCCTGCAGGAATAATTAAACACAAATAGGCCTTAACATGAATAACACAGCAAGAGCTGCAATAACGATCAGCTGAAACAGACTATTATAAACACATAAATGATTGTTACAGCTCGTTAGGCCGATAATGAATCTCGTTTGGAAAGGAGACGGGTTCAGCTGCTTGCATCCAGTTATTGAAGCGGAAAAAAAATATTAGCCTACCTAATCCTGCTGTAGAGACTTTAACAGAGTCACCAGTTACAGATTATTTTTTTTTTTAATAAAAATGAGAATATATAATCGGACCGTGTTTTTACTCTTGTGCGTCTTTGGGCTCTCTCTCTAACGTCACGCGTGCAATTACAGCTGCGTCCCCGAGCAGGAGCGATAAAATCATCACTGTAACAAAACCCCCTCTCTCTCTCTCTCCCGGGACTATATATTTTGATCACGGGAGTCCGATACGCGGCCGCTGCCGTCTACGTGCCGCTTTCACATCGTTGCGCGAGCAAGTTTGCACGTAGGCTACTGTCTACACGTTACAAAGAAACACACACAAGGCACTGCGGCGGAGCAACGACAAAAGAAACACGGGGAGAGCTCCCCGGAGCTGTATGTTCGCCCGCCTCGCTACAACAGCTCTCCTCCCGTTAACAAACGGTTCTTCCCGCAGACCCGGAGCGGCGCGGTGCGGGCTGCAGAGTTGAAACGCTTTTAAAGAACCAACCGGAGAAGCACTGCAGTAGGCAGCGCAGGGTGATTTGTAGCAGCGCAAGCTTTCCACGGAGCCGGTTTCGGGGGGAAAAAAGACCCTCACTACATTTCTCTGTTGACACAACGAGACGACAAAAAACACCCTACCTGCGCGATAAAGTCCGCCCCTCTCCCCCTGGTCTCGACACTCTTTGGTGGGTAAAATCCAGTGCGTACATCGGCGGAGCTCCGTATCCAGTCTGGAGATAATAGTATCCGTGTCTGGACTAGACTGTAGTCCGGTTAGGTTTTCTCGTGTCCCTCTGCTGCCCCCGCCGCTCTCATGCTCTGTCTCTATTGCATGCTGTCTGTCCCCCCTCTCTTTGTATCCTTGTACCGGATAGAAAAGGCGCAGGCGAGGAGCAGAGACCGACAAAGGGCGAAGCACAGCTGTGGCGAGCTCTGCCTGCCTCCCGGCTCCGCACAGCCAGGCCCCGCCCCGTAACCTGGTCACAGGCGGGGCTTCGCTTCAAAGGCAGGAGGGGGAGGGAAAGAGTCGTCTGGTGGTGATCGGAAGAAGCTGCATGGGGGTTGTGAGGTCCCTCGAGGGGGCTTTGTCGAGCTCCAAAAGTAGGGATTAAAGACAATAAATGACAGTATTATACAACTATTAAGGCAGACCAGCAAGAACAATTTAGATCATTTCATTAAGTAAAATATGCAGCCTATTAAATCAACACACTTCAAGTAAAACACACGCATTTATTTTTACGTTTGCAAAGTATTATTATACTTTGTATAATGTTGCCAGATTCATTTTAGAAAATGTGTCAGGAACCTATTGCTCCTTTAGTGTGTTGTGTGTATGCACACGGTCACAAAGTTCCTATTAAATACAGTTCACACAAAGAACCTTTAAACAACCAGTGGCTACTATACTGGACCGGTACAACACGTTTACAGGTTTTTCCATTTGTGAGTTAGTTTGAGCTAAAGGAAATAGGGCCTAATGACACAGGGCCCCTCAAGACAGGTTCACATGATTAGGTAGCTTAATAATGCAAGACCCTTGTTAGTTGAAGGCCTACTTTTTGGTTTTGGGGGCCCCTCGGGGGTCTGGGGCCCCAGGGCAGTAGCCTGCTTTGTCTGGTTGGTAATTTGGACTTACTTAAATTAAAAATACTGAGGGGATCCTTACAAAGGACCATTCACCCACCAAATGTTGCAGTTGCTCAAGTTGGAACTAATTTTAGTAGTTTAAACAATAACAATGTATGATAAGAAAACTCCATAAACCTCTGTTTTTAAACACTTAAAATGTCTTTATTGTAACGTCTTTCACAGCCTAAAAGAAAACTCAGTCGCAAACTGTGGCTCCCTGACGAAGGTTTGATGCCGAAGCGTGTCAGAGTTTGCTCTCAGGTCTAACATTACATTTCAATAAAGGCATTTTAATTGTTTACAAAGAGAGTGCCTTGGGGTTTTCTTGTGATTTTTGTGTTTACATGTATCTTTATCCAAAGACCACCTCAAACAAGTCCATTTGAGTCCACGAAGCGCTCCTACCCAAACATTTCTTCATTTTTTGCAAATAAAATCTTTTGTAAGTAAAATGATTGTTACTCCTCACATGACAGGTCTTGTAAAGAGGTTAAACTGCATTGGAAACATTTGGATGGATCACAGCAGATCATTTCATACGAGATTAAGCATGAAACTTGTTGAGACATAATTGTAATTACACCAAAAGCACAAGAGAATGAGTCATTTTCTCATGCTTGTATTTATTAGTTTCTTGGTGTATTTACTGGCCTCAATGTCCTGTGCCCTTCATCGGTCACATTTCCATAGAGGAGTAAAATGTTTACTGACAGTGCATTGAGTCAGCTTCCCTCTCCTCCCTGTTTTACCAGAAGTAGTTTTTTAGGAACCTGCTGTGCTGAACTGCCTTCCGGCTCAAGTTTCGTTGTGTGCAGACAAGCCTGCTCAACCAAACGGTTTCTAAAGAGAGGATTTCACGAAAGGGCTGGTCTCTAAGCAGACAAAGTGCAAACCAACCACGTAGTCATATACGTCAGATTGTAACAAAACCAATTCAGGGATTCTTGTATATTGCGTCACATCCTTGTTATGGCTAGAGTTATAACTTTATGCAATGTGACATTAGATGAGTGGATTTAAAGGTAAGCCTGCTGTGACAGTCACAACCTGTGCTCTATTATTCCCTTTCAACAGGAATTAGAGACAGATTTTTTATAAGAACACCTACATCCAAAAACTCAATCAAGTGTTCAACCCATTAAGGTTTAGTGTAC
This sequence comes from Cebidichthys violaceus, assembly GCF_023349555.1. NCBI lineage: Eukaryota > Metazoa > Chordata > Actinopteri > Perciformes > Stichaeidae > Cebidichthys > Cebidichthys violaceus. Next base: position 6,734,381 of record NW_027176262.1, on the reverse strand, counting down.
AGTTTCTCTGTAAGGACAGGAGACAACAGAATGATGAAACACTCCGTCTTGTACTTTTTCCTATTGATCTAGAAAGTGAAATAACAGGAAATTAAAGTCACCCTCATTTCCCCCTCCGGATCTCTGTGGGAGCCACTATGGAGGAAACACCACATCTAATATGTTATTCATGAGATTAATTACCTATTAATCTCCCCCTCAATGCCGTTTAAGCACCCACACCTTTTAACATCTCTGCCTATTAACCCCCTTAACTTTAATGACAAAGGTGAAAAGAGCAAACCTGATGTGCCACAGCTATTTACATGCAAACCATTTTAACACCCACAAACCGCCGACAGATCTCGGCGCAGTTTTTAAATTATTTCTTTTTCCATAGGCTGCGGTTCAAGAGGTGAGAGATCAACACAAAAGTGCACAACCATCTTCCAGGCAAACGCTATGCCGTCAAAGCAGTTTCAATGAAGGTTAGTAATTGGGAAATTGCAGGCTTGCTGCTGAAGACATGGGAGAGCTGACGTATATGAGAGTAATTGCCTGGTTGCATACCAACGGATCTCCAGCATTCCTCCCCGGCTGACATGCATAACGACGTCCTATTGTTCAAGTTTTGACTTGTCTCAGAGGACGCCCTATAAAAGAGATACCTGCCTGCCAACTTCAGCTCACTTGTTGTCTTACTAAAGTCAGTGAGTGATCTCAACACATGAAACAACAAGTACTGTGATACCTTCCATACATCTAGGAAGTGCTGTCATGAAGCGTAATAGAAACATTACAGAAAAACTATCAACGTATCACTGGAGATTGAACATAATGTTCCATGAAGCGTGTCAGCATCTGTACTGGGAGAAAACTCACAGTAAAAATGTACTGATGCTTCAGTCCCTAAATTTCTGTTCTGAAAAGGAGGTCAAAGGTCAGAGCAGCAGGGTGGATGCTCGCAGGAACAGGAACTTACTACTACTGATACTAACGTTAAACCTTTTCAGTTATTCGACCAACCCAAAGCACAGGAAAGGACATTTGGGTGGGTCTTTTTAAGTGGCAGGGTAAAGGTGCCGCGTTTCAGCCCCCACCCTCTGAATCTTATCTGTTCACATGACACAATTACTGGAGGCAGATCAGTTAACACTGGTGACAGGCCTTTAGCCTTGACACGCCTGTTTTACACACAAAAGGGTTTCACAGCGTGGAAACATAAAAATACTTTTTATTGAGGTAATTGGTGTTGGAGATTGGCTGTGGAACCCGTGGGTGCCATAAACAACGATGAAAGTCTTGTTGTATAATTATTGTCATTATGGCCAGTCATTTTGTCTCTTTCATGTGAATTTCCATGGGCTTCACACAGCTATGTGTTGTGTAGGTTTTACAAGTGGAATATAACACATTTTCTCACACATTATACCAATTTGCATAGTTAGTACTTTAAGTACATTTTGCTGCTTATTGGTCTTAACCTTTACTCAAGTAACATTTTGAATGCAGGACTTGTGATGCAGTATGTGTACATTTTTGTTAGTAAGTAAATTATCTGAATACTGGCAGGCTTCACTGATAAACAGAGTGTGAGTTACCTGCTGAGACTATTGACTTTATATGACTAAAGTTCCAGATAACTTCCAACGCCCATTGCAGGTGCTTTATTTAGTGAGTCAGCGACACAGCTTGTTCAAATTCTTTCAGATTGAAACTGGTTCTGTGTACATCTTATACCACATTTGAGCTCTGCCAAGGCCATTTATTTTTAACGACTAATTCTTTTGTGCAAGAGATGAAACACCATGAAATTAAAAGACTGAAATTGCCACATGAATACTGGGAAAATCCATTCAATAATGCTAAATGAGGGGTAGTTGTATATACATATATAATGATTTTTTCCCACTCTTTTACTCCAGCGAAAGACAGAACAAAACACATGGAAAATTAAAAGAGATATTAAAGGAGATATCAAAGTGGCACTATGACAAAAGTAGTAGGGCTAAACATAACATTAAAACACTGTTGCTGCAAATCTAAATCATGTATTTCTGGGTCATTGATTCACTGTAATCCAAACACCTGCTTTGAATATCATGCAATGTGAACCATATTTCCATCTAGACAGTCAACAAACTGTCAAACAATCTGAATTAATGAGATTCAAAAGCAAACAGAGTTTTACAGAGAGATGTGTAGCATCACTAATGAGCTGCCTGTAGCCTGCCTGTATCCAGATAGACCTGATGTACAATATCTAAATATTTTATGTTTACATTTTGCTGCACAACTTTCCTCAAATGATGAAAGAAGACACATTCAAAAAAAGTGTTTTTTCATCAGGGTGGCTTTGACATATGAACACACCCAGAGGTATCTCAGGTGATCAGTGACTAAAATAATTGAAATGGTTCTGCGTCTTCTCTTTGTGTATTGTGTTACGACTGCACTCATGCAAACAAAACTGGAAACACCAGGGAGAAAGATACATTCTGTTAGAATTCTATGCATTTCAGTGAGCAGCAAAATCTAAAGTCAAAAGGCACAAAGGGTGAATTCTTAAGGGTAATGAGATAATGATGGTGAATAAAATGGTTGAATGGGATGTTAATGGGGTGGAGGGAATGTGGTGGTGGTACTCACCCACTATGAGGATCCCTTCACGGCTGCAGTATAAAGTGGCAAAAAGAATGTCTCACATCTATTGAACCTTCCTTCATCTGTCTGCACACTAGTGTCTCAGTTTTACACACACACACACACACACTCTCATTATCCTTTCATTCTGAAATACATTCACACACAGACGTCATTCTTCTTGTGATCTAACCAGTCAGGCTACCTGTACATTAGTCTCTCCCTGACAACAGTATATTACCTGAAATAACTTGAAGAGCTTTGACAAGCATGCTAGTTTAAATAGATTGAGTGGAATCCTAAAATACCATCTAGATGTAGAGTGTGTATGTGTGCGCATGAGGTTTAGCTAATGCATTCCTGAATGTGACGTCAGCACAGAGGCCAGTGCATCAGATTGCAGACATTAACTATCTTACAGCAACACTACAGTAAAGAGCTTTAGATGTGAGTAAACCGCATTAACGCAGTCTCAGTTTTAAATATGTATTAATGTTACTCTGAAAGTGCTATAGAGCGCTGCAGGAATGAGTCCGAAACCCAGAAATTAGTCAGCATTTCGGTTCCCTCATCTCGACGTCAATGCCTTGTTTGAATAGATTTTTGGTTAACATAAGTTTAATAGATTTTAAAGTTTTGTTCTACATCATAAAAGATCAAAATCATAAAAAAAATTTGCTGAAAGTATCATTTTTGTTTAGCAAAGAGTTTATTTTCTGCAATTATGCAAATCCCCCCCCCCCCTAAATATATGTTGGCTTTTTGTTGAGGGAACCAGTACGATACTAACTTTCGAGTTGGCCTGCAAAAAAACCTCTTCCCTGCAGCACTCTATAACTACATCAGGTTAAGCAAGACTGAGGCCCAGCGGCGCCTTGAGCTAAATGCTAACATCAGCATGCTAACAATGCTCACAATGACAATGCTAACATGCTGGTGTTTAGCAGGTATATTGCTTCACATGTTCACCATCTTAGTTTAGCGTGCTTACATTTGCTAATAAGCATGAAAAACAAAGTACAGCTGAGGCTGATGGAATTTTGTCAAAAATATGAATCTTGAACAAAGAAACATTTTGACCTGATGATGGTGCTACATGAAAAGCTAGAGGATAAGCATGTCATTAGGATTCCTCCTTTGACCACCATGAATGTCTGTCATCCATCTAATAGTTGCTGAGATATTTCCATCTGGACCAAAGTGGTGGGCTAATCAACAGATAGACAGACTGCAGTTACCATCCCAGACGCCACGCTGCTAGTGCTGATCATTGACTTGCTTTTTCATCTTTTTCTACACTAACATGTCCCGGTAGTGCATGCTACCTTTTCTTAAGACTTTCCAAGCTTCTAATCATACATTAACCTTTAGAAGGAACCGTCTCAGTGTCAGATCACATCTGTCTGAGTAGACCCCTAGAGGTGAGAATGACCTACTCACATACAGGTTCAAAGCTTGGTATCAGGGATCTCTGCTGCTATGGCAACATAACAGGAATGCATGTGTGTGTAAGAGAGAGAGAGAGAGAGAGAGTGTGTGTTGGTGTGAGCGTGTGCTTTGGTGGTCTCTTTGATGATCTATTCCAAGAGTTTGGCATTAGTGTATGTTTGAGGTTCAAGGAGAGAGGGAAAAGAGGTCAAGAAGAAAGAAAATGGGGGAAAGGGAGACGGGGAGGGGCAGAGGAGAGGTTGAGGGTCAGCTAAACAAAAGGCTCTTTGGCCATGCTTCCCCGGGTCAGGGCTTAGAGGGCAGGAAGTAGCGCAACAATATCCGGCACTTCAGGTTAGGACCTCCCACCCCCACCAAACTTCTGCCTCTCTCCCTCACACACACAGCCAGGTCACCCAGTGTGCCTTGACAATGTATGCTGATCAAAGGCAAGCTCTGGCTCTTAGAGGGGGGGGCAGTGTAGAGATTAGCCCGGGAGGGAGTGTGAGCTTGTGTGTGGTTGTTCATGTGTGCTGTGGGTCAGCAGGTCCTGTGTGCCTGCCATTCGTCAAAGAGCAGTGGGCAGTTTTTGGGATTACACAGTTTGAAATATAAAGGGAAGTTATTGTCTCTTTAGCAGTCACAGACGATGGTATTTGTGGTAGATGCTGTTGTTAGACAGTGTATTAAGAAGCATTGGGGTCATTGGCTGGCAAGCAAATCCTAATTTTAATTGAGGAGACACATTTATTTAACATTCTGGACGATACAGCCTTTTTGAATTGTCTGATTGGACTGAATCACACAGCACACGTATTGTTTATTGGACTTTATTTTTTTTAAAGAATAGCAAACATTGAAGCAGCAGTCCAAGATGTTCTGGCTTTTATCCTGACTTTTATTTTTGTCATGTTGATGTTTCAACATCTTGCATTTATTATTATTATGATTATTCTTAATCATATATGAATAATCATGGCAGCCTTAGTTGTGTTACATAAACAGATTGCTGTTAGTCCTCAATCATCACGTACAATAAGCATCAAGTATTGCAGCTACTTGCCAAATTAATTTCAACGTGCTTCTCGTGGCAGTTTTTGTGGTACTTGTTTTCTCTGTTGTGTAGGTGACATTTGGAAGTGCTTGGGTACTCCGGTTGCCTGAACATATTTCAGTCAGGTCATGGCTGTTGAGGTTGTTGTTGTTGTTGTTGTTGGCAGGGGGACGCCTAAACAAGTGGTAAGGAGTCTGGGCAGGTTTGACGTTTACTTTGTTTGCTTCATCATCTCAGATTTGAGCACAAGTGACACCCCAGAGAATACCACCTTACACGCTTCAGTGGACAAAGAGGGAGCAGACACCGGGGAGGGGAAGGTGAGTTGAAGGAAAAACAAAAAAGAAAGTCAGAAGGGAGTGAAAGAAGACGAAGCTGAGGGATGACTAATATCTGTGCCATCAAGGAGACATTATTGCGATCACATGTGGATGTGGAAAAAAGAAAGAAAGGGGTGACAGAGAGGGAAACACAAGGCAGCCAGAAGAACACAGAGAGAAAACTTCTGGGGAAATTTGTCTTCCTGACTCACGGGGAAAGCAGTTTGTGCTGCAGCGGGGAGATAACAGAGAGAAAGACTGAAGGGGCAGGAGAGGAGGTGAGGCCGAGCAGGTGGACATGAGCCAGCATGTCGCTTGGGGCAGAAACTGTGGCTTCAGAGAGAAGTGAGGAGAGCAGAAGAGGAATTTTAATGACCCAGAAACCAGCCCAGCAGGTTTGGAGTGGCAAAATGCCTCAGATACCTCCCATATCCTTCTCCTCTAAATCTTCTACTTCCCCCCTTGTTAAGTTAAAAATAAGTGTTGTTATTTGCAGGGACCATCAGCGACAGCATTATCTACCGCACCTTTGTATCTTTACTCAGTTATGCCATCAATGTCGGTTACTGTTTCCAGGGCTTGTGTTTGTGTAGTTTCTGTGTGTTTTGAAGTAGAATCCCTGTTTCCAGTCACGTATAACAACTAGTTAATGATTACTTTAAGTTTCTGTTTACATGACAGCGTGTTGCCTTTCCCTTTCCCTCATCAGCTGATGTCCCAAGCTTAACTTTGACCCGAGCATGACGCGGCAGTCACATTCCCTCAGAGTGGTGTGATCTGCTATTTTCCTTCCTCTGTCAGACGCTGCACCGTGTTTCAGCCCATCAAGCCTTCTCTCTCTCAACATCTGATCATTTCTGGAGAAGATGATTTAACTAATGTTTTGCTACAACGCTCATGCGGGCATGTGATATGTGAGTGTTTGTGTGTGTGTATGTGTGTGTGTGTGTGTGTGTGTGTGTGTGTGTGTGTGTGTGTGTGTGTTGGGTGTGAGAGGAGTGGGGGGGAGGTTTTGGTTTTCATTCTCCGTCCCTGTTTTGGCCCCATGTTTGGTTGTAGCACATGTTATACAAGCTGATTGTGCAATGATTTCATGTTATTTAAAGACCCATTGAACTGATAGAAATACTTTATTGTTTTTAAACTGAATAATTTATTAATTTATCAGTCTCATATTTGAATTACATACTTTAATGTCTAATTTGGCTAGGAGTTATGCCTTCTCGTCATTACTGAACTGTCTCCTGTTTTCATTTTATCATCACAGTATTTGTCCCCCACATTACTGTATCATGCTCAGGCTACAGGAATCCACTCAGTATGAGATAATACGCTGTTGTTATGATTAGTGGCTTCTGAATATGAAACTTGTTCTGTTGTTGTCCCTGAGCTCAAGGGGTGAAATGCAGTTATGAATATCTAATTTAAGGACATAAAACTAAAAGTCAGTTTTTGAGTCTGTAGCCTGTTTCCTGGCCTGAAGTCAGCCATCACTGCTGTGTGTAAGACGCTGTAAAGCCGGTTGACCTGGAAATGAACTCGACCGAGTGGTGCCATCATTGCCATGGTGACCAGTACCACCCCTGGCGTGCAGGTTTTAACCACAGAAACTTGAAGTTCCAGCAAACAGAGAGAAAAGAGGACATAAAAGATCTCTTTTTGTTCAGGAAGTGGTAAATGTTGCTTTGCTGGCATCTCTATACATGTTAAAGTTGTGGCATCTGTTACTGCCACATGCTACTCAGTATGTGACTGTAACTAACTGTATGGACACGTGTAATCTTATATTTGGTTGTATGAAACATATTTAATCCTGTTTAGAATGAGGAACTTGAATGCCACTTTAATTTTATGGGCCATTTGTTCTCCCCCGGACACCCTGATTCTCCTCAGTCTTGATATTGATCGGTATTGCTGTCTGATTGCTGCCAGTGGGTCTAGAGGTTTCAGTGTCAATCGTTTGGTCCATCTGTCCATCCGTACATCTGCCAAAAAACTTTGTTCAAGAGCAAGGTTGCCATGAAATACATAAAGTATCTTTGGTCCCCAAAGGCTGATTCCCAGTTACTTTTTCTGACCCATTGACCTTTCATCTGTCTTAATCAATACTTAAGTCGATTGCAAATGATCTCAGATACTACTGGCCTGATAAGTACCATATTTACTGTGGATATCTATGATCTCATAAGCAGGAACAGTAATACTTTGATGACTTCCTTTACCATTGGGTCACATTTCACAGAACCTTCTAGTGAAATTTACAAGCGTACTCACACTAAAGAGGAGGAATCATTTCTATTCTGGGCACTTCAGGCTTTTTCCTCCAAATTCAGGCCAAAATGTCAACATTTCACACAATATATCCCATAGTAAAATGGACTCTTTCAATTTAAAGATTGGGCTGCTCTTATCCCATCATCAAGACAAAAATATTCTTGTTTTTTCTGGCTGTAACTTTCAAATCATATGGTGCAATGAATGCTACTGGCTGTAGCGTCCACTAGTGCGGCTTTAAACTTCTTTTTCCTTCCACAAACTCTGTTATCATGTCCTCTTCTGTCTGTCTCGTCCGTCTCTCCCACTCCCACTGATCTGTGATACCCCTTTCTTCTACTTATCCTGTCATATTATGTTTCCTTATCCTCCTCCCTCGCTGACCATACATCACTCCAAATGACAAGTTTACAAAGGCCTCAGAAGAATGGAGAGAGAAGCAGAAAAAAACCGATGTGAAAGCAAGCTGGAGGGCTGTTGGCTAGTGTCAAGATTTCAAGTATATTGACTGAAGGAGGGGTGAAGGATGATAGAAAGAATCCACCATTTCCTGACTGGAAAAACAGTTTTGGCAGAATGATCCCAGATACACCCTCATGCACAGAAACGGCAATGTTGACAGGAAAACAGCTTGTTGCCAGGACGGAGTATTCATTTATTACTTCCCCTCTGACTCTGTGGATTCACCATAGGGTACTGACAAGCACACACACACACACACAGGAGTTGTTCTGTACATTGTTCTGTATGTGTTCCTGCTTGCATGGCAACCGCAGCATTATGAAATAAAGCAGCAATAAGTGTCAGAAATGAGCTATGAGTAACAGAGCTAAAGGTGAAAGGTTTGTATGAGCTTGTGCATATGTGTACATGATTTTCAGATGCTAAGTACACAAGTGTGCACCCACCAGCTTGTTTGTGTGTGAGTTGTAGGACAACTGACTCACACAGAGGGTGAACTTTATCCCCCCGAACGTTCTCCAGAGGAAGCTTGTGTACAGCAGTTGCCTTTGTGTTGCCGCATGGTTTGAAATGGAGTCAATCACCTCATTTCCTGGCAAAAGGGCAGAGTGGCACGAGAGGAGAGGCGGAATCGGTAGGGGAGTAGAACAGCGGAAAGAAAAAGCAAAGGAGAAATCTTCTTTTATGACACAAAGTCCAGGATGTGTAGGCAGCAGGGTGGTATAATGGACAACAAGTCGTCCTCCATCCACAGTTCATGACCTTCTGAGGAGAAACACACTCCCTGCTGAGGTGTCCTTGAGCAAGACTCTGAACCCATACCAGCTCTCTATCTGACCCTGATCTCTCACCTCCTCTTGAAAGGAAGCAAAACAAGATACAATTTCTCTACAGGGAGCCACAAGCTATCATTTGATTAATAATATTACTACACTTGTTTGTGCTCCTGATTGAGAAATATAAAGACGTTAGCTCCACCTCCTGGCCTTGTGCTTTCATGCACCTGCTGCATGGGGGAGAGGCAGAAGGAAAAGATTGTGTAAAAAAAAAAGATATCTGAGTGACTCAGTTCCTGTAAAAGATGAACATTCAAAAACGTCCGCGACCCACACACACATGCACGACCAATGCTGGGGAGTGTGCAGTCTAAACATGTGGGTATGAGCCGATTCAGTCTTCTCAGAAATTATACACAGTACTAATCTGGACCAGTTGGACTGTTTCTTTCTGTTACATGTGAAAGTACCACTCCTCTCTCTCTCTCTCTCTCTCTCTCTGATTATATGGGGGGTTATGCGCAGGACTTTCTTGGCTCTGGCGCTGTGACTTCCTGTAGCCTTGTCGTCATCGTGAGGTTGCCTGGTTCCAGTAAAGACACAAGAAAGTCACTGCACCTGGCTGAGAAATGGTCCTGTTCGTAGCTCCTCGAAAAAACACAAAAAGTTGTTTTTGCACTTTAAATAAACAACATCTAACATGTTAATTAGTTAACTTTAGAGGGGCTGTCAGTTCCTGTTTCCAGTCTTCATACAAAGCTAAGCGAACTGCATGCTGGCTTTAGTTTCATATTTGACAGACAGATATAAGCAAATAAATTTCCATGGAGTAAACCATGATTGAAACCAGAGAACAGTGAGATAACGGCGGAAAGAGAAAGTATGAAACAGTCGAGCAGATAAAGGGGAGTAAATGTGAGAGAGGGAAACTGAAGTACAGACAGGGGTGGGAGTTAACGCAGCAGTAGGGAGGAGGTGGTAATATGGAAAATGTGCTGCTTGCTACCGGCTTTGTGCAACGGTTAAGTCATATTGTATGATTCACTGGAGGACCATGGACCCATCTGGAACACAGCTGCAAGTGTATGGCACGTGTGTGTGTGTGTCCATGTGTCTGTGCACACATCAGTGTCTGTGTTGCCTACGTGTGGCAGATAAAGCCAACATGTGCAAAAAACTTGTGTTCTTGAGAACTCAAGGATTCATCCCACCCCACCCTCCCGAACAAGTCAACTACAGTAGAAATACACACACGTTTGCACTATGTCGCATCATTGAGCCCTCAAACCCGGATCTCACCACCAACACAGCTAGTCATTCACAAAATTGATAGTAATGTCGCAGAACCTTCAGGGGCATGCCAGGAATCCCTCTGATCCTGATTGATTCATTAGAACTTTACAAGAAATAGTAAAAAACAGATTATTCACTGCTGCTCTCTTTATGGCCTTGTTTTCTTCACAGACGCACTCACTTTTCTTCTAAAATACCCAAGTCATTGCGCTATAAGGCACACCACTTATTTTTCGAATTAAGTCACTGGCTTTCACAGCAAAGACTTCACTCAAAAGAAATGTATTGGGTTTGTATGTTGCATTGGAGTGTAAGGTTAGTAAGATGAGACTGTTGCACAACACATTCCTGTTTTGTTCCCTATTTTACATACTTGGACAATAATGCAAGATTTTTTTACTTCATGGTTTGTATTTCAAGACAAGGCCTGTGTCTAGTGAACATAACGCTCTCTCAGATGATGAGTTTGGCTGGGGTTGTTAAGAGTGTAGACTTCCACAAATGCGATAGTGCAGTTCCATCTTTACTATTTCAACATTTGTTTGGGGAGAGGTTACAGTAGGTGAACGTTAAATGTGCATGCTTTTACCTAAACACTAGCAAAGAGGTCTTTAAGTATTTTGTTATACTTTCACTCACACACATTCTGGAGCATGTCGTTGTCATACAGCATTACTCAAACCTATCCACACACACATGCAGAAACACACACACACACACAAACTCACACACAAACTCACACACATGCACACAGGGTTAGAGTGAAACACGCCATTGTTATCCTAATAATGCTCCCCAGTGCATGTCAGGGAGGCTGTCTGCTTTTCTGGTGTCAGACCCGTCTATCCTTCACGCCAGCGGCTCCATGACCTACTGCCTAGCGTGCCTCTGTCTGCATGCATGTACATGTGTGTGTGTGTGTGTGTGTGTATGTGTGTATGTGTCTGGAGGCTCCCGGACTGCCAGCTGTACTCTCAACATGCCCAGGGAGAGCCTTGTCTCACATGGGATAGAGAAGACAGAGAGAAGACCTCTTTCCACGCTAACGCTTCCATGTTAACACGAGCTGTGCACGCATGTCTGTTTATGTGTGAAAAAGAGAATGAGAGAAAATGTGTGTGTGTGTGTGTGTGTGTGTGTGTGTGTGTGTGTGTGTGTGTGTGTGTGTGTGTGTGTGTGTGTGTGTGTGTGAGAGAGACAGAGGGGGAGAGAGTGCCCGACGGGATTCAGTACAGCAGAGGGAGGGCAGAGGTGACTTGGAGGGCTTTCACATTTCATTAGGACAGCGGTTCACACATGTAAACACACACACTAGCACTCACACATTTCCTGCCCACCTCGTCCACTCCTCATTTAGCATCCCTTTCACTATCACGTTTGTGCCCCTCTCCCCCCCTACATGTGAGCACGCACAGCACTCTTCTCATAAGACCTTGGCCCCTGCCTCACCCAGTGGCACACAAACACACACGCATTTACACTCTCTCATGCAAGTATGCCAGCCTCTCACAGGGAATTGGACATCAACTCACACATGCACCTTGAACATATGATCAAAGCGACACGCACACCAGCAAACAAAGTACTTCCATATTCACAGTCTTACATGCATACATGCAGAGCATCATGCAAATATGTTTTTTATTACCATGCCATCAGTGGCCTCTGCACACAATTCCTTCTTGACACACACACGTTCGCCATAGGTGGTGTTTCATATGCAAAACACACAAATACTCATGCGAACAGTGCATGTCAGCTGCATGTCAGGGGACCAGGACATCATTCATATCTTTGACCTTGTTTTGACAGACACACAGACGGACTGATTGAACAGACAGATCCAGAACAGTGTTAAACATCCAGCCAGCCAGCAGAACAAAACCAATATAAATAAAACTATTTCTTTTGTTGGGATTTAAAAAAAAGCTTATTTTCCTTTTTGGAACAAAAAAATATGCCACATGAAATAGATTAGTGAGAAAATTATTAAATCCAGTGACATAATCTCTTATAAGAGCAGAGTTTGTGTGATTCAAGTGACTCATAGTTTAAAGTGATGTAATTTACTGTTTTTTCTTTCTTTAAAATGATGAATATCACATTTTGTCATAAAGGTCTTCAAGATATGCTTTTTTAATTAGATGCTTAAACGGTGACATAATCTAAAATGGCATTCTCCTGGTCAAGCACGACAGCTTTGGTTTGAATATTTATTTATCAGTGTAGCTTTGAAATGTTGTATTTTAAAACATGAACAGGTCCTCTGAATCCTATAACTTTTAAGCTGAAGGTAGAGCATAAAGAGTAAATGTTTGAAAAAGTCTGTCCAACTAAATACTAGTTATTGGAGTTGTATCAGTCAAGCTGTGAGGCACGTGTGCAAAGGTTTCTGTTGTGAACAAACATGGTTGACTAAACCGTAAAATAATGTGGAGGCTATGTGGACGGTGACACATGATTTCTCAGAGATAGATCTTTTACTTACTTCACATCACCTGCTCATGAAGGCTGATATATGTATTATCTGGTCTCTTGTAGCTGATATGTGTGATACATTTATATTGTGCTATATTTTACTGTATATTATGGTTGAAGTATAGTTAATTTATATTACTCATATTTTCATTGCGGTTAAAAAAAATCCAACATTGACTGCTGGGCCTGTTATGACTCAAGCCTCCACATTTGCTGCAGTGTAGGTGTCACAATACATCCTGCAACGCCACTGAACATAAACTATGTTGATGAATTGTCCAATAAAAAAATGAGAGAGGCCTGAAGTAGAATGAATATTAAAAAGGACACATAAAACAGGGACAGACGACAAACAACAATTTTGAAAATATCCATCTGCTAAATCAAAATCTGCTGCTATGTGTAGTAGAACCAGACAGTCTGCAGCAGCAGAAGCCCTAGAGCTTTGATCCTGGGTTTTATACGGAGTAGGTCAGACATGCAGTATATCCAAGAAGAATTCCTTCTGTTATCTCACACATGTTCTCCAACCACACCGTCTGATCCCTCATGCTCCCCATATGGTGAGTTTTACACATCCAAAGACACAAACAAACACACCAGGGATGTTCGCAGAGGCATGCGTTAGTGTATACACATGTGCAGGATGTATGAAGCAGCACAGCTGTGTGCGCACACAGTCAAACAATCCCACCGCATCCACTCAGTAAACATTTAATTCACTGAGATGCTTAATCTTCGGAGGTATAAGAGTTCAGTCCCTTTCACCACTGCTCCCTCATTTTGGTAAAGCGCCACCTGACGTGGACCTTTTGGAAGCAGTCGCTGCTATTTAAGTGAAAAATCACAATCACATTTAAAATAAAAAGGCAAATAGTTCCACTGTGGCGTCCAATGAGTCCAAAGAGGACAATATCATCTGCACACAACAGGGATGCCACTGTAATGTCACTAAACTGGACACTTTCCAAACCTTTCTGGCATCTTGATATGTCATTTATGAACATCATAGACAGCTACATCTGACACCAAGCTTAAAAAAGTTTGACTTAATGCCATGAATGCAACTCTCACACCAAGTGCATAAAGACCGGCTAAACTCTTGGCTCTCCACACACCACACATACTTCTCTCAGGACATCTTTGCCTTGTACAGATCTATAAAACGTGCAGACACAATTAGCTAAGCTCTCATTATTCATGTATTATCTCTGAGTCTGTGAACAGCTGGTCTTTGGTTGCATGACCAGGATGGAATCTGCATTGTTCTGTGTGAATCTGAGGCTCAGATCACGAGTGACTCGTAATCACCAGGCCGTGAAGTACTCAGTTGACCAGACAACAGAGCAGACTCAGGTCGCAACTATGACAGGAAGGCACTGAACACATTTTTGGCCGTAGCTCCAAGCAGCTGCTTCCATGGCAGCGGATCAACTGCCAAACTTTGAGATCAACGTCTTCAAGCACACTTGAGGTGACAGTTGAAATACATTGTTCCAAAGTGAACATTCCCACCACATCCTTACTGCAGGTTTGAACTTCCTGTCATTTGAAACAACTCACTCCCCAGTCTCCCTCGCAAGTTTGTTTGTTATTCATGTCAGCACAAACGTCTCCATTTCAGGTTCCAACTGCAAGAAGCCAGTTCCTCTGGTCATTGTCCACAATGTCTAAACTTGCTTCTCCTCTTTAATTAAAACATTAGCTAGTTAGCGACTAACTAAAAAAATATATGTTTACTCTTATTCAGAAGAATAAGGAAGTTTAATTTACATACAAAGGGGTTGACACTTGGAACTATAGGTGACAAGCTTAAAGCTGTATTTATATACATGTTAATAACATTTAAAATAAATATGTGTCAATGTGAAATAAGTCTCTCAACTCTGCATTTCTCCTCAGCTTGTGGAGCCATTTAGCGTCTTTCAGCACATTGTTTTGTTTCACTGTTTGGTTCACTGTCACCAATCTCATCCGCAGCATTTTCAGCCACAACAGGGAGCTGTGTTCAGCGAAGAAGCTACAAAGGAAAAAAAAACGCAGGACAATACCTGTCCAGCACCAAATAGCAAAAAGCCAAAGTTAGCGACCAGCTGGTGAACATGGCCGAAGTTGGTGGAGACCAAAACAAAGGTAAAAGGAAAATGAATACTCGACTTAGATCTGTTTGGTCACCTTAAACATGACTTGTGTGTCTGCTGGATGTGTAAATAGGCAACTGTTTACTAACACATTAACCACAACTACAGTATTAACAAGGTGAAAATAAGACAGTTTTCAGTTTTGATGAGTCAGCAGTTTTCTGTGTTTGTGTGTTTATGTCAGACATAGATTTGACTGATCTAAACTGCATTTAACTATAAGTTTGTAAGACAGAATTCCCCAATATGTCAGAGTATTCCTTTCGCAGAAATGTTCTAATGTTTGTTCCTATGTAGCTCCTATAAACATCTTCAAAGCAAAAATGTGTGTGTGTGAATGTATGTGTGTGTGTGTGTTTGTGAGAGAGAGGCGGGGGGGCGGACTCCTACCACTCTGTTTGTGCTTTGCCCAACACTTCCAGCATCTTTGTTTACAGCTCTCCTCTGCTCTTTTCACACAGTATTTGATGAGAAAGACACACACATTAAACACATTGCTGTTGGCAGGCACAGGGACACACACACACACACACACATTTACACAATGGCACACATACTGTGCTCCAAAACCCACCGCGGTGACCTTTCAGATGCAGATGGAACAGCAGCTTCTCTCCACTGCCAAAATGTCAACATCTTCTGCTCTCTCTCTGCTTCTTAGACAAGCCAAGTTGGCAGCAGGTTAGCCTTCATGTCCCTGCACATTGACTAAACACTCACACACACACACACACACACACGCACACACACACACACACACCCAATGACCTGTGCACAGCGTTCTCATTATTAGATCTGCTGAAGGATACAAATTCCCACGTAATTCATT
The DNA here is from genome assembly GCF_023349555.1 of Cebidichthys violaceus. NCBI lineage: Eukaryota > Metazoa > Chordata > Actinopteri > Perciformes > Stichaeidae > Cebidichthys > Cebidichthys violaceus. Next base: position 6,718,704 of record NW_027176262.1, on the reverse strand, counting down.
GAACATCAAACTGCCTTGCATGCAGACAACTGTGCTCATGGTGCACTCTGCCTGTATCTACACATTAAAACAGAGCAGTACACTCTTATCTATTTGTTTTTCTATGAGCACACTGTGAAATCTGGGGTTTGTTGCTGGGAAGGAATGAACCACGGCAGCGTTTGTTTTGGGACCGAGCTCTGCCTGAAGGGTCACCATAACTCTGCCAGTGGAAGCCAAGCCTGTGTCATCGTAGTCCGGATAGTTAGAAATCTCAACGCCCGGGTCCAGCTGACCCGATAAGTAATGTTTATCTAAACCGCAGCTACACCTCCACACCTACAGCGTAGCTCTCACACACCGACGTAGTCATCATCAGTTGGGAAACACACAAAAAAATCAACAGATACGAGTGAGATTCAAGTATTTTTTTTTTAAGAATCTGAAAATGAAATCTTTTACAGTGTTTCACTCATAGGAATATTCCAGAAATAGGCTTCAATGTCATGACGTGTAGCAAAACGATACTTGGAACAGGCTGTATCTGCACAGAAACAGAAGTCTGGTCACAACAAATGCTATACCAAATATCTCCATCTTAAAAAAGTAATTGGGATGAGTATGGATATTAAAATGTGATATTTAAAACAGAAAAATAAGCAAATAATCTTGGTTTTGTGTGTGTATCATGGCACGCTCACAACTCCTACACATTTTTAACTCCTACACATTTTCCTGCCAATGATGAGGAAAGGGGATGATGAAAATAGATCAAAGTTTTTGGTTTGGTCCCCGGGGTTCCGCCATCTCTCTCACACACACACGTACACACGGTCATATGCTCGCATGCAGGTTCACGTGCAAGCGCACAACCCCGAGGGTGAGGAAACTATTTATGGTGAAAGTGGGCAGAAAGTGTAAACACATGTCTGGCATCCTTTGAAAAGACAAATATTTCACTCCTTTTCCTCCCTTCATCTCTCTGAGGGATCCCCACCCTTCACCTCTATCCCTTCCATCCCTCCAGCTCTACCATATCACATTCTCCTCCGTGCCTGTTGGCCGAAGGGGGAACATAAATCACAGGACATGAAGGAGATAGGACTGGAGAAGCACACGCAACCATTTGAGCAAATGTATGTTGAAAGGGTGGGGGTGGAGAGGCTGGGTGCATATTGTGTTGGAGGAATACAATCCCTCCCTGCAGGATATGACAGAAGAGATGTCACCAGATCCTGAAACTGTTGAACGGCGCCTCCAGTGCTATCACACAGGTGCTTCTGTCTGTCTAGCCTCTCCTTCTCTAATCCGTTCATTTTACAACCTCTACATTCATCTCTCACTCTGACTCAAGGATATATATATATGGTAACACATATATATATATATATATATATATATATATATATATATATATATATATATATATATATATATATCTATCAAGGTTCTGTCCCCTTACATATTTTTTTCCAAAGGAACTCTTAAATCTGAAAGGAATAACATCAGCTAAACTACTGTTGTTGCGTAACAATGATAAGATCGAAAAATCAAAAAACAAAAAGCCATTGACTTTTAGACGAGGGAACTGGAAGTGTTAAACTGTTGAAATTGTAACTCCACGCTTAGGCCACAGTTAAAATTGTCTTCAAAGCCCAGCGCTGTTCTCGGGGGCTTGCCTGGAGTTGGTGGGCTAACAGCTAACACACGAGCAAGCCGTGAACATTGCAGAGCTAGTCAGCTCACTGGGCTTATTTCCATTTCCTGTGCTCAGTGTTGTTTACTGAGCCTCGGCATTTTGTTCTCATCATTTCATTCAATAAAGAGTTATCGAAGGGCTTTTGTCGCTGACTGGAAAATAAATTCACACAGATTATTCATATTTGTTCCGTGCGTCTCCTGTCTCATTGTCTGCAGACCATGCCTCTTTTATGGAGCAGTCTATACTCAGAGGAGGTTAAATACAAATGAACAGTGCAACACGATTAACAATAGCTTCCTCTATTTCCAACTCTTCGCTCTGAGTTTAACAGTTAGGACTGTAAAGACGGTCAACTATTGGTCCATGATGTAAATTCACATGTCAAAGCTCACCAGTTGATTTAGCCCCGAAATTTGGCGGCTTTAAGCGCTGGTGACTGACCCTTTACCAATTGACTGTTAACTGTACAGTTATTGTTTTACGTAACAAAGCATGATATTAATCTACTCTAAGTATGTGTGCATGGCATTTTGTTTATTGCTAACGCTGCAAAGCACATTGGATCAAATCTGCTGTTTAAAGATGACTTTACTTGCCCAAAGTACACTTCAAACACATTTGATTTAATTGTTTCACTAAAAATAGTACATTATAAGACATATACGTTATTTGAAAAATACACCGGAGAAGTAATTGTGCATATTATGACAATTCACTTTAATCACATGCTCAAACATCTTTACAGCTGTAGTTTGCAGAATAAAGCTGTTTTGTGGATCGCTCCCTTTCTTTGGAATCGTTTTGATAGAAAACCAAGAAACCATCGTTTTTCGAGGAAAAGGAAGAAATCTATAAAGTCCCTCTTTGAGCCTTCCAACTTAAGAACTCATGCCACATGTCGGTGATAAAAGATTAATAAACGGCGTTCCTCTTTGAACCATCAGAAGCCAGAGGATGTTGCGTGACCACACGCCTGCTCAGTCATACTTCATTGTGAATTATTTTTGCAGTGGCAGGGGACTTCCATAATATCCAACGTTGTGAGAAAGGACTTCATTCTGTAACCACTTTTGTTTTAGATACCATCTCAAATCCAAAAAGGACTGGACTCATTTAAATGAATCACTTCATCAGATTCTTGTCTCTGTGATTATGAAGTTGGAGAAACATTAACACTGATGAATATTACGTGCTACTAGATTCATGTTGATCTCATAGCCTTGGAAAGCCGATGGCACAATAGTACTATCTTTACATTCACACACACACACACACACACACACACACACACACACACACACACACACACACACACACACACAATGTTGTGGCATGCAGATGCTAGAGATGTAGGGCTCCAAGAGATTAGCTTTGGGCAGGTGAGATAACTCCAAAATAATTTGTCACTATGATAGGTGATCTGTCATAAACGCTCCTAAGGCTACGATCGGAGTGAGATAAAACATACCAGCATTGCTAGGCACAATGTCCTGGAGCAGTCCACTGTGTGCGAGTGTGTGTTTGTGTGTGTGTGTGTGTGTGTGTGTGTGTGTGTTTTTCCCTCATTCCCTGTTGGCTGTTGATGGTCAGTATGTGTGTTTGCCCCTGTGGTTATGTCTCTGGTACCACCAAAGCCAAAGTAATCTGGCACAAGCTTACGCACTTACACATCACATGAGGGAGAGAGAGAGAGAGAGAGAGAGAGAGAGAGAGAGAGAGAGAGAGAGAAAGATCACCAACCTTGCTTGGCATTGTGTTGGCAGGCCTTTTGGCATCACCTCCTCCCTCCCTCTCCTCCTCTTTGCCTCCTTCCTGCACCCCTGAAGTGCACGGTTAATCCCTAAGCTCTATCCCCATTTAAAGACATGGACATCACGCAAACCTGCCTGTCTGCATTGCATTCTAACACACACACACATACGCACAAGCCCATGCACTCAGTGTCACGCACAGAGAGAGAGAAAGAGAACAGCTCAGCGGGCGGTTAAGCACTGCAGCGGCAGCAGCAGCAGCAGGCCGAAGTATCTGTCTGGTTTTTCCGCGGTCCCGAAATGTCTCCGACAGCGGGCATGTGACAGGCTTGGAGGACGAGATAAGGAGGGGGACTTTTGCAGATGCTCGTGCTCCACTAATGGGTCATGAATCTCCACGGTCACACTCTCATGCACACCACAGAGTGTGGCATGTTTGTCAGATGAGGATGTGTGGAGGAGGAGCTTTAAATAGCACCTCGAATAAAGTGTGTGTGCACTTAAAAGCAGACGTTCCACAGCAGGCATGAGGTATGTGGGCCCCTAGGGTGGACAGAAGTCTCATTACTGTTTATGGAGATTTTATTTTTTTGTTGTGCTTTTGGGAGAGATAGTCTTCGCCTATCCCTTTAGTCTCCAAAAAGTCACTCCAAACTTTAGCTGATTTTCTGTAACTCAAATCTCTTCCTCCTGAATGGTATCCACCTCTCTACACTGTGTAACTGCTCTTTAACAAAATGCTAAAACACTGAATAATCTCTGGCACTAAAAGTAGTATGAGTTCATGACCTTACTCTTCTTGATTGTTTATAATCCTTGTGATTTACAACCTGCAGATCTAATGATGCACTCCGCTGCCAGGAGCTCAGGAAGTGCACGTCAGTTGGATATTTAAACTGACACGTACAGACATGTAGATGTTGACCTCTAGTGGGCGAAATGTGAACTCTTGAACTCTGCTGCAGTAGCTCTTGTAGAACGTTTACTCTTCAAACCATCACAAACATATGATTTTTAGATCAGTTTTTGGGGTTTTATCACATTAAATGGTAAAAACTGCTAAAATGAAGAAGTATTTTGGAGTGGAGTTTCCAAATAGGAAGGAGGAAATGGGGAAATATCTGTACTACCAAAAAAAGTATTGATTCTGTTAAAGTAATAAAGACATGGCATGTTAATAAATGTGCTGATGTGTAGGTATGGGATGTGGTGGGGCACTGAGCATGATTCATGGAGAAGTAAGAACTCTGCAGAAAAGAGGAACAGCCCTTTTGATGTTTCAAAACTCTTTTCTTTGAAAGTGATATTTGCTGATTATGTAAAGCAGCGTGATTAGTTTGTTGTTGTTTGTGTAGTTGGGTTAGAAGGTAAGCATTGGATTTTCTCTTGATTTCTCCTCACCCATATCCCCCATGTTCACCTTATTTCTCTCTTACATACCTTTTAAGTTGATTGTATTCTTATTTATCTATCTTCTTTTTTTTTTACCATTGTGTGTTTCTGTTATTTTCTTAGTTGTTCTTGCTCTTGAACATCCGGTTATGGCAGAATTACAACCTCTGTTTCACTATCTATAGCACCCTTGTATGAAAATGCATTGGTGTAACTGTTTACAATACACACTAAAAAATAAAATTAAAATAAATTAGAAAATGACAGGTTGGGAAGCAGATGGCAGTTCTACTAAAGTAATAGAACATATATATTTTTAAAGGGCCAGTTCATCCAAAGTGCATACATTTTGTTTCTTTGCGCAGGTTTTAAGATCTACTGTATAATCAACAGTTGTCATTTGTTTCAATTATTTCTTGCTCCAGTTTAAGTAGTTTTCCAAACTTAAAGAACAGTAAAACAAGAACTGAACTGATTGACACATTTTCAGTTAGTTTTGCAAAAACTAGCAGGTGGTGCTACCATGTTTTCCCTGTACTCCTTTCATGAAAAAGGCAGAGGATAGGTTGAGGGTTTGTGTCACAACTGAGGCTATTTATAAGGTGCATGGAGAAGAGAAAAAAATCTATAGAGGTAAAAAATAACAACAACAAAAAATATATATTGTATTATAGGGCTGTGGAACAGCTTTCTTGTCAGCGTTACGGCCAGGTTTCGGATAGGCCCAATGTTATAATCATTACATTTTAAATGTTATAATCTCACGAATGAATAAAACAAGAGGAAAGTGAGGAAACATGGGGTTATATTTTGTGAACTGACTGTCCAGTGATGAAGCGTTACTGGTGCAGTGCCTTTGTCTTCCTGTGGAGGACAGCAACACGCGGCAATGCCTGAAATAAAGACGAAGAAGAAGAAAGCCAGTGTATTTCCGGGTTTATGCTGACGCGTCCCTCTTCTCCTCATACTCCGACGTGTCAGTCCTCTTGTGTCCCAAGCTGAGCAGCAGACAGACCGCTCAATCCGAAGACATGGCTCCCAAAGGCAGCAGCAAGCAGCAGTCAGAGGAAGATCTTCTCCTCCAGGACTTCAGCAGAAACCTCTCAGCGAAGTCCACCGCTCTCTTTTACGGAAATGCACTCATCGTCTCTGCCATCCCCATCTGTGAGTACCAGAGAGAGGCTAGCTGATGCTAACTAGCCTGGCTACCACTGCTTAAATTGGAGGAGTTATTTAGGAAAAACACGATTTAATGAGCCTGTCAGGAGTACTTTGAATTAACTTAATTAGCACGTACACGTTTAAAGGCAGAAAAGCATAATAATGCAAGATTATCAATAAGAATGACTGTGATAGGCTAAAGGTAGATTACTATGACTGCTAACCCTGTCGGTGTGGTTACTTTAGGTTTAAATGCAGGTTAGGATTGTAATTAAATAACATCAATAGTTAGTCGTTTTTGTAATTATGGTTTTGTATTAAAAAAAGCAACAAAAAAAAGCAAGATGAGCTCCTAATCTTCAGTTAACTCTGCATACATCTACATTATTGGAGAACACCTGGATTATAGCATGTAGTTAATCGACATGCTGCATATGTGGCCATTATTGATTGACTGCATCTTTCTAGGGCTCTTTTGGAGGATTTGGCACATGGACCTTGTCCAGTCTGCAGTTCTGTACGCCGTGATGACTCTGGTCAGCACCTACCTGGTGGCCTTTGCCTACAAGAACGTCAAGTTTGTCCTCAAACACAAGTAAGAAGCAGAAACGCACCACTCTGCATCTGTCACGTCTGAAGTTTCTCTTTCCTGCACATTAGCTGGATCGGGGGTGCACTTATTTTAATTAGCTAAGCACAGAATAGGGGGACATTTTGTAAGTAATAACGTTGTTAATACATTTGGTAAACAAAGCACCATAGAAGACAGATTAGTGGGGAACTGCTGTGCGCCAAAGTACTTGTTTGTATAAATCTGGCTCAACACAGATCCCCCCCCCCCCCCCCATCCTCCCCCATCCTCCCCCATCCTCCAGAGTTGCCCAGAAACGTGAAGATGCCGTTTCCAAGGAGGTAACCAGGAAGTTGTCTGAGGCAGACAACCGCAAGATGTCCCGCAAGGAGAAAGACGAGAGGTGAAACATGCATCTTATCGTGAAGTCATACCTCGATACAGTGTGTGGTGGGCTGGACGTTTGCACAATTAGCTTTGGCAAATTGTTTTCGGTGTAGTATGTCAAGACATGAATGTGTATAAAGCATAAATGTAGTGCTGACGTCTTGTGAAAAAAAACAAAAAAACAAAAAAAAAACATGGCAGACGTGACAGTCTTCTTAAACTTGGGTCAACGTTTAAAAGCCTCTCCACATGTCACTGAAAAGCCCGTTGATTCAGAGTCTGCAGTGCCCCTGAGACACATACTGTGTTTACATGATCATGGAAGTTATGTTTCTGTCTGTTTAGGATCCTGTGGAAGAAGAATGAGGTCGCCGACTACGAGGCCACCACCTTCTCCATCTTCTACAACAACACTCTCTTCCTGGTGCTCGTCATCATCGCCTCCTTCTTCTTGCTCAGGAACTTCAACCCCTCTGTGTATCCTTTTAATCCCAATGCACCGTCAGCGTATTAATGTTTGGGATCTTAAGATGGCATTAGTGCAGTCAAGTTGTTTTGTTGTCGTACACTTCACGCGGGTGAAGGCAGATGTCGCACATTTCCACACTAATTCCTTTCAAATCTGAAGTTTTTGCCTTAACCTACTTTTTTTCCAGCAACTACATTCTGTCCATCAGTGCCTCCTCAGGACTCATCGCTCTGCTGTCCACAGGCTCCAAGTAAAGGAGGAAGAAATGGGGAATAAAAGCTTGAGGGGTGGGTTTGGTTAGGCAGGGAGGAAGTGGGTTATAGATGGGTATACACTATTGTTTTTCACTTAAGTTAGGAACGGGGTTTGAAGGACCGAAATATCACATTTCAACTTCATGAAATTCATGATCAAATGTCTGTCTTCTGTTTTTTGTAACAAATAAAGCAACCAGGTATACTTTTCCTCTCTGTTAATTGTGTGTGTGCCATTCAGTATGCTTGAAAGCCCTTTTATTCATTGTTTAGTAACCTGTTTAAAAAATATTGTTGGACAAAAGTGAGACGCTGACGTTTCCATTGGCAATGCATTTAATTAGAATCACACTTTCATATAGACTATTTACAGAGAAAACAAAATGATACACTGATGATTTAACACTTTACCGAAACAAACTCGATGTCAAGTCTTTTCCATCTATAAGTTTACATGTTGTAGAAAATCTGCAGAATAGATTACTTGACATTTTTATGAGAATTAATCTAGGTTGGCTTCATACCAGAGCAGGAAATCTTGGGTTAAAGAAACATTACAGGACTCTTCATGTGAATCAGAGTTCAGCCACAGCTTAGTTTCTAGCTTTGTTCCATTTTGACCTTCAGACATGCTGGCGAAAAAGTCTCTATTCTCGTAAACAAGGCCAGTTTCCCTCCATTATCAATGCATTACATTACATTAGTACCCAAAGGAATACTGTATTGCTTGTTTCCCTCTGAGCTGTTAAAGACTGAGGACAAACGGATGCATCATGAAGCAAAAGGCTGTTTGAAGGAGAAGATACGAAAGACGATCACTTTCACCTCTTTGACTGAACTGTTCCCATAACATTTTGGTGGAAACGGCCTAAACAAAGGCCAAGGTGGAACAAAGCCATTGCCGTACACCGTAACAAGCTGTAGGGAAGGACTAAGTGGACGAGGATGACAATTCTAGTAGTCTTTTTTAAATTTAAAAGGTATACTATGCAGCATTGTCTGTGGCTGTTTGTAAACACACAGCATCCCAAAGTTGGCCTCTCCTTCCCGGTTCAACAAGGGTGAGGGCTCAGCTCTGGCCGAGCGAGCACGAGAGTGAATGAAGAGAGGGAGCGGCGAGAACAAAGCAGTGAATCAGAGGAATAAAATGTTTGTTGTTCTTCTAATCACAGCAAAATAAGAAGACAAGAAAATACAGGCAGAGGACAGAGACACCGGCACACACTTCCAGTTGGTCTGAAGTGATGATTGAGATCCTTTTTTAGGGAAAATGATGCATACTATACCTTTAAGTCAATATCCAAAAACGTGACCTCTACATAAACGGTGCCATGAGGGTCTTACTGCTTTGTTTTCAAAAGCTTTTGTCCAATTGAGGTAATAGTTAATATATACTGTAGATTAGGCAATCTAATAATACAAGAATCTGCCTACCTATTGTTCTATTCTCACTTTTGTTTGTCGGACAGCATCCGGACACCACTTAACGACTCGTAATGAAAGACATCCCTGATTTTGTTTTCCTGTAGCGGGACACAAGTCAAGGCACTCTGTCAGGTGGAGAAGTCTCCACACACACCGGCAGGCCGCGGTCCAACATGGTCACTGATTCAAACTGAGAGGCGGCTTGTTGACTTGCAACCAAACTGAAAGTACACATTAGTACACATCACACATTTTGCCACCGGGAGTTTCAGACAGTTTACCGATTTTCTATTTTAGTATATAAACCACTTATTGCCCATATTTTGAGAAGGAGAGTCAAGTCTTTAATGGGAAAAGAGCAATACAAAGGCTTTTCTGGATGTTTTCTGTTCGAAAATTGCGGGTTGTTTGCTTTACAATGATGACCAAGAGGAGGTCAGGTCACATTTCGTTTTATACAACAAGTCAATGCCACAAGAAAGTCTATTCATTATCCAAGGCCAGACTTCTTAAAGTAAACCGGGAGCCAAACACTGCTCACTGATGCAGCATTTCTGGAAAATATCTATATAGGCTGAAATTTCCTTTGATTAAAAATCTGGTGGGTGTTTGAGCTACAAGTCAACAAATGTACACCGAGGACAAGACAGTGACTCAACTGACACCAGGCCAACATTTCTGCTGATCGCTGTGATGGCTTGTTTTCCAGATGAAAAAAAAAAGAACCAGGACGACGACACACGAAGGCGACGTGAGCTGTGTGAGCTGAGCCACCTGGTCAGAGACCGTGGTTCAAGGTTGATGCTTAAGTTCGAACAGAAGCTCCTTCTTTTAAATAATGTCATTATTCATACAGATTTCATAATCTGACTTCACGATGCAAAAACAAAGAAAATTGACCTTTACTCCTTATAAATACTTCTGTGAAATATCTTTCAGGAGGCAGAAATGAAGTCTGTGACAGTGTAAAGTCAGGCTGGATGCGGATGGACGAAGAGTGACTCAAACACTACATCTTGAGTGTTTCTGCAGAGGAGCAACAAAATAACTATTTACATCATATCTATAGATTTGCCATACAGTACTGTGAAGTCCTCATACACACGAGAGGCTTCTTCCTGGTTTCGCTTATGTTACAAAGTATGCCGTAACATTTTATGTACACGTAACATCCCCATAGATCTCCAAACAATATCTCAAAATGTCAAAATAAATTTCTATATATATATTAACTACTTTAGAATAAATACTGTAATCTTTGCCACATTCCAAAAACCTTGCCTATATGCCTCTTTGTGCCGTTAACAAGCACTGTTTGCAGTTATTGTAATCATGACCAGCCAGGAGGTCAGTCATCCTTTTATAACATAGATTTGATATACGTTCATTTCTGCAAGGTTCATTGAGGCTAATCAGCATTGCAGGTTCAGATCACAGGCAACAAACGGAGCCAAACGTCTCCATAATGAATGCAAACCGAGAGAAACGTAGTCCACTTCTTTTGCAAAGCGTTATTTCTCTTTTCTATAATCTAATGAAGCCGAACAGCAGTTCTTGAAAGATACCACACGGGGGCGACATGCTTCCCTCTCCGGCCCCTAACAGAGTCCCGATCCCACTGATGTTCCACAATCCTTTGCTTCACAGGCGATCACAAACAGTTCACAAGCTTGCAGTATTTTTGATCAAGCTCCTTCATTATGTGCTTTGTAGAAAAGTAACGAGAGGCACACTATAGCAGGAGAAACATGCACCTGTTGGATAATATACTCAGGATTTGCGGCCTATAATATCTACTGAATACTATTCTGTGCTGTATTAAATATGGGACTGAGTACATTTGGTAGGTAGTTTAAGATTAATTCAAGCTAACAGGGAACTGGTTTGCTGAGGCCTCATTCATGAAGCTCTTTTCAAGAAGTATGAGCATCGTCACTGCTTAACCTCACATTTCATTTAAAAAGAAGAAAGACATTTCATCCCACGTTTTGAGCGAGTGCCTCTGACACAAGAGGTGAGATGATAGAGCTCATATGATAATTTTGTTTGCTGCACTGCATAGCAATTGAATGAAAGCACGGACTGACTTGGGGGGGGGGGGGGGTGTTCATGCAACAATCGCTTCTTCGTGTCTACTTTTCCTAAGGTGCTTGTATTGATGTGTTCAGCTTGTGGTACAGCAATTGTCATGAATAAAATATGTGCTCAGTATGAATTTTGTGCTCAAATTAAATAGCTTGTGGGTGGAAGTCTGGGCATTAGAGAGGAGGACTGAGGCCTGAGGGTCTGAGTCACTGGGAGGATTGTAGGTAGGAAAAGTGAATAAGTAGCATTACCGTCTCACTCAAAAACTACTATCAAGATGCCCTTGAGCAAGGCACTTTTACTTGAAATATTCCTGCAGTGCTTTTCATACTGTCCTGCTCAAATCCCAACTGTGAATGTGTAAATATGTGTGCATGTGTATCACAAACTATGAAGAGCTGTTCCTGCAAGCCTTGCCAATCCGATTTCTAAATGTCTTAATGAGACCCCTGGATGGAGTTGAACCGAGATGCGGTGCTCTAGATGGGCACGGGTAAGACTAAGCTCTGCATAGATATATTTAAATGGACCGGTGCTGAAAGAATACACCTTTGTTGGGGGGGGGGGGACGAGTTTTGATTTGCGTTGAAGTTGAAGTTGCGTTTTGAGGCTGCAAAAAGCTGAGTTGGTTAAGCGTCTCTTGGCTGAGCTGGACTGGACCTGAGATGAACCCGATCTGAGCAGGACAAGGCTGTCTGTTCCAGGCTGAAGTGGGCTGGAGCTGAGTGAGGCCCAAGGAGAGAACCATGGACTTGAACATTGAACGGTGGGTCCATGGTAGCAGTATGCTTAAGTAGGTAGGTGAGTAGGAAGGCTGAGTCCACCCGCCTGGTCTAAGAGCGGTAGTCCTTCTTACTGTACGGCCTGTTGCCCAAGATGTGGTCGACTTCAGACACCACATGAGACGTCATCTTAGGAAGGACCTGGGCAAAAAGAGAGAATGAGGAATTGAACATGCCTGGCAGGAAGGAAGTGAAATATACAGTGAAGCAAAAAAGGGGGAAAAGTAAGGAAACCCAGATGGATAAAGAGATTTGAATCTCGACAACAGCTGTGTGTGTTTCTGCATGTTCCCACCTGTATGGCCCCGAGGTTCTCAGTGAGCTGCTCAGGGTTGGATGTTCCCAGAAGAACTGAGCTCACTCCCTCATTTCTAAGACACCACGCTGGAGGGAGAAAGAAAGAGAGCTTGATATTCCCACAGAGCCCACTTGATGGCGCACTATTGATTATAACACAAATAAAACTGAGCTTTTAGTCGTTTCCTTGATTTGCTCTTCCTGGATGTGCACAACAATTTATCTTATTTACCTACAAATCAAAAGGTTTTTGTTCGTTTAAGTCCATTCATTACCAATTGCAAACCTTAAATGTCTGCCAGCCTTTTTTCCAAAGCACACCACAGATTTTTTTAAACGTTTGATTACATTTACTTCTACCTTCCAGGCAGCTTAGATATTTTATCGGAGCTGAACGCACAAACAGATATTGAAGTCTGTTTGTCACTAGAACGCTGCAGGGAAAATCAAACCACGAGACACAAATAATAAGCAAACACAGACATTGTGTAAAGGATTTGGTGATGTCTCACATTAAAAATGTTCCTGTCTGAAAGCCCTGAGCAGTTGTGTTTTCAAAGCCCTGCTTCCGGTTGCTTCCACAGTATTTGCTATAAAAACTATGAAGTCTTACCAACAGCCAGCTGAGGCAGAGTGCAGCCCAGCTTCTCTGCAATGTGGTTGAGCTCTTTCAGCTTGGCCTGCTGCTTCCTTCCATCCTCACTTACTATTTTCTCCTTCAACCATTGATACGACTGGCAGGAGAGAGGAGAGGAAATAGATTGTGTGAGCGAATGAGGAAGGGAAAGAGAAGTTATGTGAAAGATAGATTAGACACAGAAACATTGAAGAAGAGAGAGATCAAATATACTTTCTCTGTATGATGCAGTTAAGAAGATTAAAGAGGAACAGAGCAGATCACTTTTATGCGTTATAATAATAATCATGATGAAGTTAAGTTTTGCATACCTTCATGGAAGCCCTGGAAGATTCAGGAATGCCATTTTCATATTTTCCTGTGATGATGCCGCACGCCAACGGTGACCACGTCATCGCTCCAACTCCTGTCACCATGGGGACCATAATGAGTTAAACAGGAGTTTTAGTAAGATGTGTTGAAGGAAGAAGTGTGAAAAAAAATGTGTGAGAACAGTGCCAGGGAAGTGAAAATGTATGAGAAAATTAAAAAAGATCAAAATAAATGAATTAAAACTCAGAGGGGATGAGCAACAGATAACTACAGAGATTATTTATCGGTTTAATTAGTTTGATTAATTTAACTCATCGATGAGAAACTGAGTGGAAGAATGTTCTGACCATAGGACGTTTGTGCTAACTTGTCACAATAGTACACAACACAAAGAATACTTGCCTATCTTGTGGTAAAGTTCAGGCAGTTGCACTTCTACTTTCTCCCTCTGGAAGAGATGATACTCTGCCTGCTCACACACTGGAGGGATAAGATTAAACTGTCTTGCCACTGAATACGCCTCCTAGAGATAAAAGAAAAAAAGAGAAAAGGGGCAAGAATTAATGAATGTTTGTCATGACTCACTGCAGCATCATCCTTCTATGTAGCGTTTAATGTAATGCCGCACTAATACATTTGTTTTCTTTTTGGGGAGAATAGAAGCGATGAGGGTAGAAGAGAGCAAACGTTTGGTGGCCATAGATAGCGATGGGTTTCCTTGGTGGAAGAGATGAGAGGCTGTTCATCAGCTTGTGGGAGCGTGGTACAAATTCAAATGAAGGGCTCACAGTAAGTCACCCAATCAATATTCCATATCACAACTCTCCGAGGCAACATATTCAAATTTCCCTCTATACCTTCTCATCTGGATTTCCATGTGTCCTTCAAGAACACATGCCAGAGAAAACACACACACACACACACACACACACACACACACACACACACACACACACACACACACACACACACACACACACACACACACACACACACACACACGTTGGGCCTGCTGCTTCTTTAAACGCTCCCCACTCTTTCATTGTGTAGGGCTCTTGCTGTGAAAAATGCCAGAATGAGAGAGCAGTGAAAGAGGGGGGTAATCTATTTAGCAACGAAAACGTCGCTGCCATCACTCAACGTTCAAATTACATGTTGCCCTTCTGTGCAGCAACCCCATGACATGCCCCTCGAGCCTGCGTATGTGTACTTTACACCTGCCTTGTCAAGTACACCGAGAAGATGTGTTTACCCCCCCCCCTTTCATTATTGATGCTATAAATTACACGGCTTTCATCTGGGCTTTTGTTCTACAAAGATATCTGCTCCTTTTCACTGAGAACACAGAGACAGAGTGTCAACACATCACGCTGTGCTCAGAGGGGGAGGGAGAGGGTGAGAAAGAGGCCAGAGAGTGACATGAGAGAGGAGGGAATTAGTGTTAGGTCCTTGAATGTCAGTTTAGACATGTGCTTATTTCATAACCCTCTGTTGTGGCTTCATACTCCTCTTGTATATTTTCATTACTGCAGCGAGAGTTGAAACGGGAGGCGGATTGTTTCTGACGGGAAGCACAAACAAAGATGGAGGAAACCACTGTGCCTCTATGGGAACACCTCATAGAAACAAACTGGTTTTCCTCAAACACAGTCCAATTTTCCATTTTGCTTCCCCTTTCATCCCTTTTTCACAACCATGACTATGCGTAAGCAATGTGTCCAAGGTGGTACAAGATAATGAGCTGCTAAGATGTTAGGGTACTGAATATAAATAGAGTAAATATGGCTTCTTGAGACTTCATTCTATGGATCATTGAATCAACAAATAAAAGGTTTGAATCCAAGTAAAGTGGCTATCTTCTGTTATTGTAGTCAGTGGGATATGAAATATAATCTGCCTAAGCAAAGTGAAACTTTCCCTTGAAATTGAATCACAAAAAAACGATTTCATTCCTTAATTCTGACGAGCTGAGAAGAGTTTATAACTGCAGTACAGCAACTAAATAACAGTTTATTTACATTGAAGTA
This sequence comes from Cebidichthys violaceus, assembly GCF_023349555.1. Lineage (NCBI taxonomy): Eukaryota > Metazoa > Chordata > Actinopteri > Perciformes > Stichaeidae > Cebidichthys > Cebidichthys violaceus. The sequence continues at coordinate 6,703,473 of NW_027176262.1, read as the reverse complement.
ATTTATTCTGCATCTTATGTTTTGTTTAGAAACTTTGCTTCACTAAGGTTCAAAACCTCCTTTTATTACTGATAGAAAAAGTTTGTTTTCATTTTTTCTTTACTCCAAAAGACAGTTGTTACGACAAACAAAGTCTTACCATGATCTCCATGGCCGTCCACCGAGACGTCCCCCAGTACATCGCCATTCCTTGGTTGATCACATAAGTCATGGCCCGAACAATCTCTGCAGAGACACACACACATGGCCACATCGCGTCAGTCAGTGGGATCAACAGTAAGCAATCTATTTATTGAAACCTCCCTGTGCAGTGCTAATAACAGACCGCAACATTTATCCGGAATTCAATTCTCCACAAACGAAACACATCCGTCCCTGCTGGATCAAAATTCATTCAACAAAACGGTTGAGTCTTCTAGGAGTCTTCAAGGTAAAAACCATGTTGTGTGCAGAGACTAAATATTTCTTTCTTCTCTTAAAGCAGTTAACAGGATTCAGGGAAATTCAATGTATAAATTAAAGCCATTATTCACTCAGTAGAGTTCACTTGAAAATGCAATAGACGTATTAAAGCTTAATGAGTGAGAATAGATAATAGAGCATTATAGGTCAAACTGCAGTCAATTTGCCAATCATGCAACTGTCTGAAAAATGTCACCAAGGGTCAAAAACTTTATCTAAAAGAAACCACAATATATTCAAAATAAGAGACAAAATCCTTCAGATCAGAGAAAGTGCTTGTTTGTTTGCTTGCTTGCTTTATTTTTTACCAAAGATGGGGATAAAGACCAATAGATTTAACTTTCCCGGAGGCAGGCAATATTTTCTGAATCAACAACAGCCATGCCTCAAGAGAGACAGAGGGAGAGAGAGATGGATGAAACCCAGAAAACGGTCAAACAGAAAGGATGAATAAAACAGAAACAATGAGAAAGTAGGCATTTAGGAATGGCTTTGCCATCAGAAAAGACTAATCTGAGATAAACGTTGGCCTTGAAAGCTCACAAACTTGAACAAACTGATGAAGTCTTTTTTTTTTTAAAGTCCCCAGAGGCCACCCGCCTCCTCAAGTCTCTCTTACCTGCTGACGGGTCATCACCCGTCCCTAACATCTCGGGGGACAAACTAACAAGCTCTCATACTAAAGCCCCTCTGATCACACTCCATCTGCCGCATTTTTAATGACGCAGTTAGCTTCAACACTGCCGGCTGTGCGAGCCAACAGCGGTCATGGCCAACAAAAACTGAGATTAGGACTGGCTTTAAGGTTATTCGTCATCGCCCTGCGCTCACTCCACTTATACTGCAATCCTCGACTGTGGCAGGACTCTTGGATTTCACTCTGCAGAACTGGCTCTCGGCAAAACGACAGGATATGAGTGATGCGAAGGTCGAAGAAAACAATGAAAAGAAAAAGTAGACCTGCAAAAAAGTATAATGAAGAAGACCGAGAAAGACTTCTAAGTTTCCTTTCAGTTTTGTAAATGATAATTAACAAACACAGATGCCTTACTTAATACCATCCTGTCGAAGGAAATAACACAGTACTAAGCAAAGGAAACAATTCTGTCTCTTGTTACTCCTGCCTTCATCTCCACCCAGCTCCTGCAACATGCTGTGATTGTGCACGCTGCGCTCACATTTAAATACTAGTTGCCTCAATTTCCGTCCAATATAAAAAAGGGAGAGGAGAAGATGGAGAGTAAATGAATTCCAGGAAGGAAGAGCGATAGATCTAACAGTTGGAAGAATTAAATAGGAAATGAACAATGAGTGCAGATGGTGGAGAAAAGTAAGCTGTGTTTGCAGCACAGTAGAAATCCATGAAGAATCAAATCAAGGTCTTTGTTTGAATGCATCATATACTACACTGCTATTCTAAATTATGAAAAAACAACAGCTTCCACAATATCACAATTTAGACCTAAATATAGAAACCATATGCAAACTGTCACATCAAGGTTAAAACATAAAGTCTCATTACTTACTTACATTACATTTATGTGCATTACCAGCATCAGTCTACAATAAGGGGAATGTAGGTATGATATTTCATATCATTTGGGCTCTCATGTTGGTTCTGATGAATTAAGGTTATCTACACAGCTTAAATACATATATTTTAAAAGCCCCACTGAAGGAGAGCTGGAATTCTGAGGGAAAAAAAGCAAAAGTAACTAACTAATTGACATATGACTTCCTTATTGATTAGTTGTGAGTACTAATTAATAAGGCATTGAGAGAAACCACACAGTTAACGGGCTTTACCTGTAGAATGCAATAGTACACAATTCATTTCAGATGACTAACGAGGAACCCATGCACCGCTAATATGCATGCCAATAAACAACTTCTTGATAATTAATTATACAGGACTGCCTGCCTATCTTAAGCTACACTGAAGAACACATGGGCACCGTGGTCATTATAACCAGGAAGACAAAACATCCCCTGAAACATAACTCACCCTCCATGGGAGTGTTGCTGTCAGGGCGGTTGGCAAAAACTACATCTACATACTCCAACTGCATCCTTTGTAGAGAGCCTTTTAGACCTGAGAGACACGGAGAGATGCAAAGGTGGAGATAGCGGAGGGTGAATTGACCAGCAGTGTGCAGTGGACAAGAACATTTATTTAAGGTTTGTCGTTAGTCTAAAGTTGTTTGTTTATCTGGTGGGTGTGTGTGGATGTGTTTGTGTGTTTTACCTTCAATAATGTGTTTCCTGGACAGTCCTCTTTCCGTCTCTGCTCTGATGGGACAAAAACAAACCAAACAATGAGCTACATTGTAAATATTAATTCAATACTTATCTTCTGGTTATTGGGTTCATTGTTGTCTGAGTACATTTCAACCCACAGACAAAGCTGTGAAAAGAGTACGTTCTTACTTCTGTGCTCTTGTGTCCTTGTAAAGTGGAACGTCACGTAACCAACGATGTAAATGACTGAATAGACGGCATGAAAGGGTGTATGAACCACTGTATTCTTGTGTGATGTTTGTGGCATCGAAAAACCTCAAATATTATCTGAACTTTCTGGTGCTTATTAATCACTTTTTTTGAGCCAGGCTAGGGGACATGACATGAGAAAGTTTGCATCGGGCTGTTTTATGTAAATGGGTCAGTGAGTTTTCAACTGTTCAGCATCATTATGCAACCAAACTCTGGAGAGGTGAAGGACTGAACCGTCCTCACAGACATGTAGGAATGCTCAGGAATAACTTCATCCTTATCTCCAGACACAGTTGGACGGTCTCCGCTAAAGAGTGTGTGTGTGTGTGTGAGAGAGAGAGAGAGAGAGAGAGAGAGAGAGAGAGAGAGAGAGAGAGAGAGAGAGAGAGAGAGAGAGAGAGAGAGAGAGAGAGAGAGTGTGTGTGTGTGCTATAAAACTTTTCTTTATCCTTCTATTTCTTTCTCCAGACTCAGCAGAGGACTTGGTTGTTCCATTGGTTACTGTACTGGTTACTGCATGGAGCAGAACGTTGCTCAGGTTACAGAGAAAAGCGTAATTGTTGAGAGGCTGAACTATTATCGTCTTTGCACAGTGCATGCTGAATGTAACAAGAGATATGTAAGAAATAATTTACTGTCGCAAAATGAACCCCGACATTATCCCACTTATTATACGGGTACTTACTAAATCAATCATTTGACACAACATATTGATTTAAAAACAGTTTTAGTGATTTAAGAATGATTTTATTACTTCCGCTAAACAATTTGTGCCCTAATTGACCAATCAGAGTATTTAACAAAGCCATGTAATAAATAGACATAACCTATTTGCGTAATTTATGGCTACAGTGCCTTGCAAAAGTAAACTATTTTGTTGCCTTACAACTTGGAATTAAAATTGATTTTTATTTGGATTTCATCTAATGGACATACACAAAATAGTCCAAATTGGTGAAGTGAAATGAAAAAAATTACTTGTTTCAAAAACTTCTAAAAAATAAATAACGGAAAAGTGGTGCGTGCATATGTATTCACCCCCTTTGCTATTAAGCCTCTAAATAAGATCTGGTGCAACCAATTACCTTCAGAAGTCACGTATTTGGTTAAATAAAGTCCACCTGTGTGCAATCTAAGTGTCACATGATCTCAGTATATATATATACACACCTGTTCTGAAAGGCCCCAGAGTCTACAACACCACTAAGCAAGGGGCACCACCAAGCAAGCGGCACCATGAAGACCAAGGAGCTCTCCAAACAGGTCAGGGACAAAGTTGTGGAGAAGTACAGATCAGGGTTGGGTTATAAAAAAATATCCAAAACTTTGAACATCCCACGGAGCACCATTAAAGCCATTATTAAAAAATGGAAAGAATATGGCACCACAACAAACCTGGCAAGAGAGGGCCGCCCACCAAAACTCACGGACCAGGCAAGGAGGGCATTAATCAGAGAGGCAACAAAGAGACCAAAGATAACCCTGAAGGAGCTGCAAAGCTCCACAGCGGAGATTGGAGTTTCTGTCCATAGGACCACTTTAAGCCGTACACTCCACAGAGCTGGGCTTTACGGAAGAGTGGCCAAAAAAAAGCCATTGCTTAAAGAAAAAAATAAGCAAACACGTTTGGTGTTCGCCAAAAGGCATGTGGGAGACTCCCCAAACATATAGAAGAAGGTACTCTGGTCAGATGAGACTAAAATTGAGCTTTTTGGCCATCAAGGAAAACGCTATGTCTGGCGCAAACCCAACACCTCTCATCACCCCGAGAACACCATCCCCACAGTGAAGCATGGTGGTGGCAGCATCATGCTGTGGGGATGTTTTTCATCGGCAGGGACTGGGAAACTGGTCAGAATTGAAGGAATGATGGATGGCGCTAAATACAGGGAAATTCTTGAGGGAAACCTGTTTCAGTCTTCCAGAGATTTGAGACTGGGACGGAGGTTCACCTTCCAGCAGGACAATGACCCTAAGCATACTGCTAAAGCAACACTCGAGTGGTTTAAGGGGAAACATTTAAATGTCCTGGAATGGCCTAGTCAAAGCCCAGACCTCAATCCAATTGAGAATCTGTGGTATGACTTAAAGATTGCTGTACACCAGCGGAACCCATCCAACTTGAAGGAGCTGGAGCAGTTTTGCCTTGAAGAATGGGCAAAAATCCCAGTGGCTAGATGTGCCAAGCTTATAGATACATACCCCAAGAGACTTGCAGCTGTAATTGCTGCAAAAGGTGGCTCTACAAAGTATTGACTTTGGGGGGGGTGAATAGTTTAGCACGCTCAAGTTTTCTGTTTTTTTGTCTTATTTTTTGTTTGTTTCACAATAAAACATATTTTGCATCTTCAAAGTGGTAGGCATGTTGTGTAAATCAAATGATACAAACCCCGAAAAAATCAATTTTAATTCCAGGTTGTAAGGCAACAAAAAAAGAAAAACGCCAAGGGGGGTCAATACTTTTGCAAGGTACTGTATATACACGACTGATTGTCAATAGATTTGAGAACAGATTGTTGTAGTTTTTCGTGTGACTGAAACTCCTCTGATGGACTTTTTACTCATTGATATTCTTAATAATATTTGTGGATGTGCAAATGAGTGTGTCTGTGTGTGATGACTGCTTTGTACGACTGAATTGTCTTATGCGATGTTCTCTGGTCAGACCTTGATCTCAATGAGACTTCCTGAATAAATAAAACCAAACCAACCACTCACAATCTGCCTTCAGACAATCAGAGTTTCTTACTTACTTTCCTCCCCAGTAGAGTTTAGTTGTAATGACCATACTGGATCGCCTGGGAAAGAGCAGAGAAACACGCAGCAGAATGAGTGATACATAACGCATTGTACTTCATGGATGTGTTTATTACCGACAGTGCTCATCCTGCTCTCTCTGCTTAGTTGTTGAGTTCAAACCATAATCCTCTGTTCTCACTGAGGAACATTCATTGATTGTAAATCGTCAAAAAAGGTAACATTGTAAAGATGATTTCAGGAGTCATCGCAATAAAGGATGAACTCAACACATTATTTTTCATCACATGACAATTACGGAGCTGCAAACTGAATGGGGATGTTGCCGACAGCTACTCAAGTCATTTTGAACAAAAAATACAAGCAGCACAGAGTTGTGTGTGACATTATCCATATTAATTTAATTTAATGAATAAAAAGTGGATCATCATCCATCAGCGCCGTTTGTTCTTTCCTTCACTCATAAGTCTTCACTCTGTAAACTCATGACGACACTCGGACTGAAATGCAGCGTCCATCGAGTCTTTACTGCACCAGCGTCAAATGCCAGTAATGACACTTAGAGCAGGGACATGCATTATGACTGTTGAGTCGATTTTGGCCTTTTCGGTGCAAATTGTACTGCATATTAAACATGTTTGTGCTTACAAGTTACTGTACAAAGACTAAAAGTTGGTGGAAACAATCGTTGCTTTGTCCAGTCTTTATAGATGTCAGCTAGTTGTCTGGTTTGTTCCAAGCTTAAACTGGCCAATGATGAGTGACAACATAATGACCCATCAGGTACTTCCTAGTACTATCAGTTACTTCCTTTGATGCTGTAAGTCTGTCTTTTCTGTTTCCTACGCAGTTGATCAGTAATAGACTGAGCTGAGAACTGAGCATGTTTGAAAAACTTCGTAAAGGGAATATTTGAGATTTGAGGAAAATGAAAATGCCTGCAGGCAGAGTTTTATACAGTTTCATGCTGCTGTACTGTGATGGAATGTGTATTTTGACATCAAACATATCGGTCTCTCACACACACTTACAACACTGACACGTGCATTTGAACACACCAAATGAAAAAACCCCATCTCTCGCTCCCATCCCCTTTCTTTTTTTCATACACGCCCCGCACACACTTCTCTTGCTGCCTCTTGCAATGTGCACACACATTTCATTTCTCTCTAAAAAGTGATGAAGCCATCACACACATTTATGTCACCATTACCTCCAGCATTTCTTCTTGATAATGTTTCCTAGAATGACTTCGGCCCTGCAAGGCAATATAAATGAGGTGGTGTTATTAAATTGCAGTTTGAATTCATAAATATTCCACTAATATAACCTCTGCAATTTATTGTTATCGAAATGAACTCCCCCTGTGCGTTGAAAAGATGGCAAGCCACCGAGTCTATAAATAAGTAAGATGGTGCATTAAAAAACAAACATTTGTTAAACATTTTAAACAAAGTGCCATCTTGTAGTGACAGAGGCCATCTTTGACAGAATCTGGGTTTTATTGTTGTTTATGTATTCTGGTAAGTTACGATACAGCTAAAGGAGATCACTCCTTATTGGTGGAAGTTTTAACAGTGAAAAAAATCAAACCCCACTGACACTGGAATTTAATTTCTCCAATTCCAAATATAAATTTGTTGAATGCTGAGCCAATAAAGAAAGTCTTCTCACTTGCCCTGATAAAGCTAGCACAGGCTGGAAAGGTGTTTTGCAGGATTTTCCTCATGTTTGCATCAGACTCAGACATCAGATGGTTTAAATAAATAATAAATATCAGATTCTGCTAATTAGTTCACAGCGTAAGCCTTTCGGAGCGGCAATGCACTTTGTTCTCACAAATAATCCAAAGCATTCCTTTAATCCTAAAGATTAACCTAAGGTTCTGCATGAATAATAATAGATTACATTTTTCTTCATGTTCAAAGAATATCCAAAGGCGTAGGCTCAGGTTACTTCAAGGAGCCAGAAAAACATAATGAATCCAACCTCACATTAACAGCAGTTGGTCCAACCCAGTCTCAAATAAAGGGCATGTCTGAGAGGAAACCTTTTCTGAAATTGCATGACACTCCAGACCAACTGGTTGTTTATCGGTTCACTAAATGAGTGAAACAAATTAGACTCTGCATGTATGAAACATTTTAAAAAACATCGTTGAGCCACATGTTGGCCCCTGAACACACAAAACTGAACTAAAAAACAAGTGACAGGTTGGTTGGGTTCGACACCTACCTGCCACCTGCGTAGACCTCAGCTGTGTCAAACAGGTTGACTCCACTCTCATAGGCAATAGTCATGAGCTGCTCTGCAACCTGGAAAAAGGTCAGGACACACACACACACACACACACACATACACACACACACACACACACACACACACACACACACACACACACACACACACACACACACACACGAAGAGAGGATACAGAAATGTCAGTGTGCTGAAAATCTCTTTTTTTTTAAAGACACAAATATCCATGGAAGAGCTGTGGCATTTAGCTTATCAATATCTTAAATATAAACATTTGTGTTTCAACAGCTATGGTGTTATAGGTTTACCAAAAAAAATATCTATGAAGTAAAACATGGCACACTATCAAAGCTTCATCATTTGTTTAGCCTGAGACCTTCCTGAGAGAATAAGCATTTTTTAACTGTAAGTCAATAGAACGGACACAAAACACCACAGCAGCATACAGTACAGGTGCAAACTCTCTAATCGCCACAAGAGGTGACTAAAGGGACAAAAGATGACGCAGGCCAAACAACCCTAATCACAACCAGGACTACAACCAATGTGCCATCACACTTAATTGTTAGAATGTTTTAAATGCCGGGATAAAGAGCTGCTATGTTTCTGAGGTTGAGCGAGCGCCCAGTTAGATTCTGTCTCTTTAAAGCCAACACGTCTTCTGTGGTTTAACCAGAAGCTTCTGCTGAACACAAATAATGTACTAACCAATACAATACATTATATAGCCCTTTTTTGGTCAGCCAGGTCACGAGAAATAGATTATTATGTGAATGTTGAATATGTGCAGAGTTTTATATTGAATCAGAACTGCCTGCCGAACGCTCAAATGGCTTCAGAACCTCCCTTTACGACGTCTATTGATGTTAGAAATCAATCCACCGTTTGAACTTTAATGTATAGCTTTCATTTTGCACTATTTCTGTCACTTTTCATGTTAACAACTGAGTGCATTTAAACGATTTCACTCTATGATGGCAGACGTTGGGTGCAGATGAAAATAAAACTACAGCAAATTGTATTTCTGGTTCTGTTGGAGAACAACCCTCCCTAGAGCCCTCAGTTGGAGGCTGGGCTGGCTTATGAAATGCTACATGAGCGAGTTGTGCACAGAGGTTTAACAGGCGTTTGCCGATATTGCAAAGGATGCGTTAGAGTTAGACAGTAAATGTTGCAGGGAGCGCAGAACTGCATGTACGATGCAGCAGCACACTCAAGCAGCCTGCTTGAACGCACTCAAACATGACTTGTACTGGAGGTTTGTAAATTACAGACTTAATTGAGCAAGTGGGATCACAGCGTAAATTTCTGTTAAAAAAATGATGTACGGTGGTGTCAACTCATTCCTCTTTAGTTAATAAGTGCTTGTGCTTTATAACACTTGTGCTTTATAACACACTTTTATAAGTGTGTTCGTGGCATATGTGCATATTTTTGCAGACATGGTGACCATAAATCATCAGACCAAAATTCAATTTCCCTGCGGTGAGTTTTATAACATGGGGACTTTAAGGGAATTTTCCATCATCTCCCTGTGGAGTTATGTGTGTGCATGAGTTGAGTTCCTAAACGTGTGCTGACAGAAGGTTGTGGTTTTCCCACGTGGCGCTTGTGTGTTTGTGTTTACATGTGTGCGTGGAATCTGTCTATCTGCCGTTGTGTATGTGCCTGCAAGTGTATGTGCAGCAAGTAGAAGTGTGTGTGTGTGTGTGTGTGTGTTGCTGTTTCAATGGTGGCAGACAGCGGAGGTGTTGTTTCTAGAAGTATTAGATAATCTCTCTTCTGAGAATCTGTCTCGACCTTCTATCTGCAACCAGTGCAGACTGGGCAGCAGTCCAAGCCTGTGTGTGATGATGATGATAAAATAATAATACAATGTATTCAATTAGTGTCTTTAAAGACTTTGAAGGAACAACCAAAGTACTGTAGTACAGCAAGACAATAAAACTATGCAAAACAAATTTAGATGAAGACAGAGAAAATTATGTGATAAAATAAGTAAATTAAAGACAATAAATTATAATTAAAAATTAAAGAAGATACCAAAGTAAAACAATAAAGGGATGACAAGTCAATAAAAATGTGTAATAAAAAGTGAAAGTCAGTAGACTGCTCCCATGTGGGGTCTGTGACAGAAAACTCATAATATTCGAATTATAACCAGTACTATCTCCAGTATATCTCATCAGTACCAGATGCAAATCCACTGCTTTCAGAGACAGTTGAATGGGCAGTGAGGCAGGAAAGTAAAAGACTGAGAAGAATGAACATACAGAGCTAGACAATGGAGAGGTCAAAGACAGAAGAGGTCAGTTAAGGAGGAAAAAAAGACTTTGAAAAAACAGGGACGATAGAAAATGAACAGCATGTTCTCTCTCTCTCTCTCTCTCTCTCTCTCTCTCTCTCTCTCTCTCTCTCTCTCTCTCTCTCTCTCTCTCTCTAGTGCACACACAGGAAACAATCTCTTTCACCACCAGTGGAGGGTGATTTTCAATAAAAGTGAAGGAAGGTGGGGCTAAGAGATTTTTTTGCTGAGGTAAGAAAATAGATGGCGGATAAAGAAAAAGTTGGAAGACATTGGAAAAAGTGATCAAGTGCTGGATGGGCAAGTTAATGGAAACTGGAGAGAAAGTCGGGACAAACACAGTGGGTAATAAATGTTTTGTAGGTAAGGTGAGGTAAGGTGAGGAACATGCTGAGGACAGCTTTATGAAGGCAAACGACGAGACACAGACGAGCAGAAAGTCACATACAGAGAGCCGAGACGAGGGTGATGACTGGCCTTTGCAGATTGCTCATTCCCAATGAGTCTTGTAAGACGGAAGGTCAATCGCTGTCATGGAGTGCTTAAAGCGACATTAACAAAGTCAGGACGTTTGTGTTGATTATGAAGCATTGCTGCTTACACAGATTTCTGACTTCTGGCCATTTTGGACGAACTGAATGTTACTAATGGCCTTCAAGTGGTGCGGACAGTCTGTCTGTAACGGACAAACACAAACACTTCTGCCCTCACCTTCAGAAAAACACTGAGTCACTGTTGAGTTGCAGAAATACATTGGTGGCTACGCTTCAGGCTTCTGTCTTTGTTTTATTCTGGGGTACAAAGGTTTGGTTTCCATACATAGAACAGTGGTGAGTGAGAAAAAAAACAAAAAAGGCTTCATCTCTCACAACCCTAGAATCAAGGCCGTGGTAGCCTCCCACATACTACCCACACAGCCTTGAGACGATTTCATGGCTGCACTGCCTCCTCCCCTCCACACTCCCTACATCAAAGTTAAAATCGACAAGACACACTTTCTTCAATTCACTTTATGATTTATGGATCCACCTTTGGCCTTTTTGAATGAGTAAGCAACGTTAACTTGCAGCCCACCATCACTCTTGTGAGCGGTCTGTCTGGGAACGTGTTGCTGTCCAGACAAGTGAAACAAACTCAGTAGCCCTTTGATGAGGCATACTAGTATATATACACCTTTCAATAAGCTTATTTATAATTGAGAAACCGTCCTCTCACTCTGCATGATACACATTAAGCTAGAACCTGCAGGTGATTAGCTTAGCTTAGCATCAACACCGGAAGTAGGGGGAAACAGAACTTTTAAAGCTCACTAATAGGCCCTTTTCACAGCAGCCATTTTGACTTGTCATTGCAGGATAAACACAGGTGTAATTATTAACATTAATTATGTTAATAATTGTTAATTCTGTTAATTACCCTGTTCCATTTAGGTGGGTCAGGGCCCTGGTATCGTGCATGCTGGCTCACCAGAATGACTGTGACAGACTAATTAGAATGGGACCCTAATTCATTTGATCAATAACACCTGTGTTTTACCATTGCTGAATATTCACATGATTTCAACAATGTGGATGAGGTCTTTGAATTCGATACTCATTTTCATTTTCTGTGTGTGTACAGATAGGACGGTTTGAGTATTTTGGAAGCCAGCCGTTTCTCCCAGTTTCCAGTCATTTCGGTTCAGAAGCTCTGCTGCCCTTTTGCAGAATACCAGTAGTCCGACTGTACAATTGCAGGGACTTCCTCTCTAATAATGCCTTATTAGAAATTATACAAATTAAAGAAAAAGATGAGACTTTTGTACGGTGTTTGCATGTGTGTTTGTGTAAGTCAGTGTTGTGCATATTTGTGGAGCACTGACACAGATTTTATGTAGTAACTGTGTTTGTGTGCCAGGGACACTGAACTCTGCTGAGGACCATTTATTATACGTAGGGGACGTTTTAACCCAACAGCATTTTGTTGGAGGATGGTACTGTAGCTGTTGTGTGGTCGCTAAACCAAATCTACCGTTACCCTCTGTCGGCAAAAGTGCCTTTTTTGTGGTTATTTTTAATGGCAGTAATGTACTGTTATGTGTCTCTACTGAGAGCTTAAACATTATCTTCAGAACTGGGTCAACAAGGTAAAATTGAAAAACAGATTTTCCTTTATGAATGTCAGTTGTTCAGTGATACCAGTGACATTGAACTGGGGACATTCACAATAATGGAGAGAAGAGGGGTGCTAAGCTTTGAGTGTACCGTGTGAGCTGATGGCACTAAGCCTTAAGGTAAGTCAAATAATACTGTCAGCTTATTGGTTTTTTGTGTCCCTGGGGTGAGATTAGTTCTCCTCCCCTCAATCTAAGTGTGTGCATATGTGTGTGTGTGTGTGTGTGTGTGTGTGTGTGTGTGTGTGTGTGTGTGTGTGTGTGTGTGTGTGTGCGATGACCAAGACCACAGCAGCAACATCAGAGCATGTTAGAGTTCATCAGCATGAGTTTAAAGGGGATTTGAGTACAAACACATGATGCCCCTTTTCTATCCTATGTAGCATAACATTTCAGTCAGTCCCAATAACCTGAATCATCACACCTGAAGTCTTTGTGAAGGTTGTCCACCTCTGTCATTAAGGAATGCGAGTGAGTAAACTGAGCTATAGGCTAATTGAGCCTGTAGGTATTAGAGCTCGTCAGCCAGCTGAGGGTCCTATCAAGGTTAACTGTGACAACAGCTGTGTATACATTCATTGAAAGAGGAGCGTGAGACGGACAACTGAAAAAACATGGTTGAAATGCTGAAGGAATCATTTCCTTATTAATGGTTCAGTCAAAGTAAATTTCATAGCTTGCATTCAGATTACAAAAGAGGCACAAAAATGGTTGGCATTCACCTAACTCCAATAAATCTACGTCATTATTGGACAGTGAGAGCAACAAACTTTTCCTAATCAAGTAGTTTTGTTGCCTTAACCTAACCAAGTAAACCTAAAAACTAAGTAAACCTACGTTGGAAGTTTATTTTGAAAAGACAGTCTGCCTGTAACGAGCTGAAACCGATGCTTGGGGCCGCTGACCAAGCGTCAGTATTTGACGAGTTGGAAGTGGCTCAGGACAGTCTGTCACTGTGTTTGCATCAAGAAAACATTAAACTCCACCCACAAGCAAGATTATTTTATATTTAGTCCAAATCAACGGACCTGAGCCCACATGATACAGAGATTAGGTTTGTATCTAACAGACAACAGGTAGTTTGTCCTATGTTAAGAATGTTCTTGTTTAAACTTTGTGATCCATACCACGTTTATTACAATATCAAACATTTTCCACATTGTTTTCTGCACAAGACACTGGGTAACATGACATCAGGTGTCCATGTTTATATACACAATACACCCGACCCTCTTTATTACATTACTGCATATAAAGTACAACACAATGTATCAATCAATAAGCAAGAGGCCATTAAGATTAAATAGGCACGCAAAATAAAGGAAAGGAATCATACCTCGTCTGTTATCTGTCCCCCAAACGTCACCCATGTACCTGCATGGAAGAAAAACATTTCAACATTAGAAAACATTTGTGTGTGTGTGTGTGTGTGTGTGTGTGTGTGTGTGTGTGTGTGTGTGTGTGTAACATCCTGGCATAAACACTACTACAGCAATCCCTGGACTGTCACTACACAAGGGAGGCTGTCAAGTTCTCAAGAGAAAAAATCTGACCAAGGATCACCTTGAGTTTCTGTTTTCACTGGCGTGTGTGTGTGTGTGTGTGTGTGTGTGTGTGTGTGTGTGTGTGTGTGTGTGTGTGTGTACATCTGACAACATGCTTCTAATTACACTGCAAACAATGCCGATAAGCCAGACACAAAGCTCAGCCACCTCAACCAGAAGAGACCCTAAATCCTCTGCACACTCTTTCTCTGAATTATGTATGAAGCTTTGTTGAGGCAGGAAACGTTTCAGATTATGTCAAACTGTTTACAGACATGTCTGCAAACCAAATGCGTATGTGTGTCCTGGGCTGCCTGATAAGATATGAGATAGCCAGTGTTTCAGTGCATTTTAACTTTGGCAGGGGAGACCAGGACATTGTTCGCCACATGAAAATGGAATATATCAGACTTTATTTATACGGTATGATATCGCCTGACAGCAACTGGAATTGTGAGGCCAATATCAATATGTTAGAGTTCTGATAACAATATACCAGCCAATGAGGTGACATATACATACATATATATATATATATATATATATATATATATATATATATATATATATATATATATATAAATATATATATAATAGCTGATACTTCAACTTTACTTGGTTACACTTACACACCGCCAATTCAATTTGAACTGTGTCAGCATTTCAAGTATTTCAAATGCTTCAAGCATACATACATTTTGCAACATTTGGTATTTACTATTATTATCAGTATTATTGTTTAATAAATCATCAAGTATGCTAATTATATGAACTTATCCTATTGTTGTGTTACAAACAACCTTTCTTGCCTTTCTTGTCTTCCAACCACTCAAAGCGCTTTAACACTGTCACCACACACACACACACACACACACACACACACACACACACACACACACACACACGGCAGGGGCTGCCATGCAAGGAGCCAACCTGCTTTTCAGGATCAAAACTAATGCTCGTTCAGACTCCGATGGCACAGCCGATCTTCTGACTCGCTCTACTTTGAGCCACAGTCGCCCAAAATGACTGATGTCAAGCTTGCTTTAATTAAAAACAAACAAAATAACATAAAAAGAGTTTGATGTTTATCATCTGTGAAAAAGCCATATATTTACCATATTTTGGTATATATTGATATCTGGAAAAATATATAAATGTGGTTGAGTTATACTGAGCAGTATTATTTATTTTTATTTAAAAATAAACTTGTCAAACTGGGTACAAACATTACTCTAGTAGTTAACAAATAGAAGCAACCATGGCCTTTTAGCCTAGGAGAATTATGCAACTCCTCCAGCTAATTAGGTATTCTTTTTTGGGGGGGGGGGATATCTATTTATTTATTAATTCCCTTCAGGCCATGATATTGTTTTGACTGCCCAGTTAATCCTTCTCACTCACACTACAGTTCTTCCTCTGACACTGTTGAACTCCACGGCTCGACTGTCAGAAAACAGCGGATGTACCCGGGAGACAGGCGAAAATGAAACATCACTTAACCATCTACTCCTTTCAACAGGCAGGATGTGATAATACAACAGAGCTCATTGAGCCATACATTGCAACACCATCAACTCCACTGAGGTCTAACTTACAGATGGCACCCTGCGGATGAATTGGATCCGTTGGTGCATAATGATATTATCTTAACTCAATAGGGAGCAGAAAGCTGCCGCTCTCGACACACATCACCAGCGGTATCGTAATCGGAGTTCTTTCAGCAGAGTTGGGTGAAATAATGGTAATCGCTGGTGGGAAAAGTTGCTTTTTGGACATTAAGCCTCAACTGCACCTCCACTACAGTCATTACCAATTGCCCTGATTATACAGTACGTGTGTGATGTCGCATGCATGCAAAGTGTGCCTGTAGGTTTCTTTATATGAGGACATGAATGTATCTCCAGTATGAAGTCAAGGCTAACGCTGTCCAGCAGCAGCTCTGAGCTTTGTTTCAGAGCGAGCGGCTCAGCATGGGAAGAGCTCCCCGCTGAGCTCTAATGTCATGGCCACCGCTCTTATAGGTTCAGCTGAATATTGTGTTTGATGGACATTAAGGCCCTGTAACTGATAAACGGCTCTTTTTCTTTCTTGCTGGCAGCTGCTAATGGAAAGTGCCGGAAGTGGCACTTGACGTTGCTATGCAACAATACAAAAATCTAACAACCTGGCAGTGCTTTTTTCCTAAAGCTGAAGGGCGTAAAAAAGTAAAACAGTCAAACTGAAAAGAACTCCTGACAAAGAAACTGATGAGGTTGAAGCATTTATATAAATGGTACAATCAGGAGGTCATTGTTTGAATTGATTTCGATTTCAAATCACTTCACTGCCCCCAGTGTTTTCCTCTCAGCAACGATTTTTTTAATATTTTCCCATTATAGAGATATTTATGCCGCGTATCCATACACGTCAAGCACTTCGATCGAGATGTCGAAAGAAACAAGGCAAAGCTGATGTGAGCCCAACCGTTCATGGCCGAAGAGAAGGAGAAAATAAGGGAATGGAAAAGAAAATGAGGAGAACATGGAGTGAGAAAATGATGATAGAGATTTAGCTTTGGCAAGCGGTGTCATTTGTTTTTTTCAGCTTTGTTGTGAATCCTTTTGACCTGATTCTTCAGTCTTGAATCCAGTCTGCGTGCCTGGCAGCGTGATAGATGGCACACATTTAGATGAAACATTTCTCTCTAGTGTCTCAGTTTGACTGACCTAATAACTCTCGTTTTCAGCATTTCTCAGCTCGTCGGCCTACAGATAGAAAGCATGAGTCATATTCTTTTGTTGGACTAATTTTCGAGCTCTACATCTCTTAACTGGTTGTGGACTTGGCTTATATATGGAAAACTGTACCTGCGTGATCTTCTAACAGACACATTTTTGAACGATTCAAGGAGCTAAAATCAATTATTAATGAATAATGAATGAATCATATATATAATAATGATTGTTTTTGTCAGTCTTGCCTCTATTTGACACCCAAAAGGATAAAACTAAAGACCATCTTGTGATGGGATCACAGAGGCCATGACGCCAAATTGTGTCTCCAGGCAGGCTGGTCTCATACAGCATTCAGAGCTATAAATATGAAAAATAATCTGCTGTAATTCATAGGTGTTATCCATATAATCGTGAATGAGGCAGTATAAAGAACGCAATAGCCCACACAGTGTAGGCAGGAGGGGCGGTGGAACCCTTACCCCCAACCCTTTTCCTAAACCTAACAGTCGTTTTCTGTGGATACAGAAGTTCACTATGAAAAGACTGTTTGCGTCTAACAAGCTGAAATTGACACGTGTTGCTGGCTTTTGTAGGAAAATGTGCGAAAAATGTAGGAGTAACTTTTCGTAAGATATCATTCGAATCGTGTGAGGAGACGTTGCTCCAGGATCACATTTTGCCATGCTGACACACACACTCACACTCTCTCACACACACACACACACACACACACACACACACACACACACACACACACACACACACACACTCTCACAAGGTGAAAACAATACCAGCATCGCTGTCGCAGCTGGTAATCAGACAGGAAACAAGGAGCGAAAGGACACAAGCTGAAATCGAACCAAGGAGATTTTTGTTATGCTGTTGCCGATGTGTTCTAAACACTACAACACTACAAATGATCAGAGCAAATTGATTTTGCCAGAGTGAGTTAAAGCTTGAAGATCCAGCAAGGCACCTTGTATTTTTGTAGAGAATATAGACACAAACACAAAGGAAAAAACTCACACACACACACACACACACACACACACACAAACACAAAGGAAAAAACTCACACACACACACACGCCATCCTTTGCACCTATTTTCTGTTCAGTGGCATGCCCCCGTCTCCTGTACAGTTTCTTCAAGTTCTATTGACTATTCTACTTCAATCGCCTTTGTCTATACTGTTATATCTATCGGTTTCTGTCTTGTCTACGCTTTCAGCAGCAGCAGCCTACCTGGGGTTCACAGAACAATAACAACCCTTTACAATGTAACACATCACGAAAATAATATGTTTATATGTTTCTGGGGGTTTTTCTGTACCCAGTTGACATAAAAGTGGAAAGAAGGCTTTTGAAAACAGCATCACAAAGTTCAGCCTCACAAAAGATCAAAGTTTAATCAACTTCTTTCTGAGAAAGTATCAACAGAGATAATAAGCTTGAGTATTTGTTCAAGGGCTTTTGCATTTAGTTGCATGGTATTTTAGGGTTGTTCATATTGTTGTTTTCACATGCTGCACAATTCTACTGATCAATACCACAATCATCACAGCTGGACTGATAAAATACAATGTACTTTGTGATTTCAGCAAAACGGAGCATAACTCTCAGTCTGATGCAATGTTTCAGCTGCAAGCGAGAAGGAGGAATCAAGGTGAACATCACAATCAACTCAGACTTTTACTTTACTGAGGGTAAAAAGAGTGGACACTGAGCAATGAGAAAGTAACTTATGGTCAATGGTTGTCTGCTCTCCTTAGTACTGTGAGGAAATGTAATGGCATTAGGATGCTGAGCCACACAGCTGTAGATTTTAACAGATGATGTTAAAGTGCAAGTCAAAGTAAAAAACAGATGAGAGGAAAGCAAGTGTAGAAGTAGAGGGAAAGAAGCCGTATAGAACATGTTGGTCCACTCCGATTCTCCCCTGCAAAAAGAACCACAGGGAAAACATGCTGAGGTCCATCCTTTTGCTTTCTTTTCAAAACCGCAGGATTTTCGAGGGAGAACCATTTTAATAATTCATCAGTCAATAGCACCGCAGCAGTGCAGCAAGCATGCAGGAGCAAATATGGACCTGGACACAGTGTGTGGCATGTGTGAGGGAAAAAAGAACTCGCTTATGGTTCAGATACTGACTTTTTTTGTTTTGTCAGCCAATTAAACGGGTTTGCACATACAAACGCTCTGTTTTTCCAATTTTCACAACCAATTAGCGTCGTTGAGACCTGTGTGTGTGTGTGTGTGTGTGTGTGTGTGTGTGTGTGTGTGTGTGTTGACAGCAAAGTGAAGCCACTGCATAGCTCCCTGCGTTTATTTGTTATCAATTAATCCACCATCAGGGCCTCTCTCCTACGATTATCAGTTTTTATAATATAAATCAATTCAGTTGCATTTAACTGGTGAGAGGTTTTTACACTGTGGAAAGAGAATGTGACATTTTCAGATGCGCATAAAATTAACTGATATTAAATTGTACTCTTCTGGAATGGGAAATTAACTTTTTTTGTATTGTTAGTGGAGTGCAAATAACTGATATTGAATTGACTATATATTGGTTTCTCAATGTGAACTGCTTCCAGGAAAAAGAGGGCGCAGCACAGTGCTATATAGTACTGTTATTAATATCAAGGTTGCTGTATATAGCAAATACAGCAAAAAAAGTTTCTCATACATGATAATAAAATATCCTCTGCAAATGTCAAAAGTGTTTTGCTTGCTGTACGGCAAACTGTGTGTGTGTGTGTGTGTGTGTGTGTGTGTGTGCCCTTTTGATCTTGCCTGAGCACAGAGCTAACCTCTATTCAACCTCTTTTAACCAAATAACAAGCTACTCGTACCAGCAGCTGGGCCCTCGGAGGACAATGTGAACAGGGGCAGAGAAAGCAGAAGAGAAAAACATGAAGGAGGAAATTGAGAGTCGTGAGTGCGAGTGAAAATAAACAGCAATACCAAGAACGAAAGTAAGAAAGGAAAGAAGGCATTTATTTCTCTTGGTTCAATGTCTGTTCTGCTTAAATGTCTCCGTTTATTTTTCCTCTTCCTGTGCTGACATTAAAAGGGAGGAGTTGATGAAGAGTTTAGGTACAGATGGATGGAGGAGAAGATGGATCAGAGGATGAGAGAGAAAGCTCAGTTCATAGAGAGAAAGAGTGTAAGAGGTGGAGACTCTCAGGACAGATACAAACCTGCCAAGGAGTCGCATATTTCCTCTCCTTTTTTTCAATTCTCATCTCATCACCCCTCCCTTCGTCCTGCACTCTGGCCCTAATGACAGTGTGTGTGGAATACTAATGCATCTGCCTGTTCAGATTCTCTCCTACATTAGCAGACAGCAAATTAACCAAACCCCCCAAAAAAATCGGCATTAGAAAGAAAACCTTTTCCCTAAAGTCCCCCAGAATATTGAATTATTACTGGTATTAATTCCTCAGCCACACACATGTAATGTGTGTATATAAATATGAGTTAAATAAGGCGAGATATTTATTTCTCCCATTTAAAACAATGAAGAGTAAATGCAGCCAACTAGAAAATGATCTGCTACACAGAACATTATAATAAACTGAACAGAAATAAAGATCTTACACTCAAACACAATTTAAATTTTAAATCAGAAGCAAGAAGTTTATAGCAGAGGAAAGTAATAACTATGCATGTGATTATCTCTTCACTAGAGTCTTATTAATGGGTAGTCAGCTGCTGGCTGATTCTACTGACAAATTCTTTTTTTTTTCATATTGTGCAGCTCATTAAACATATTTAAGTGGTAATGGTTCATTTCATACACAGCACTGAAACTTTGTCAACTTTTTTCTTAATTAATTGAAAAAAGGAAAAAAAAAAAAAACATTATATAAAGATTAAATTAGCATTAATTCGTACACAGACAATGCCGAACATAATTAAAAGGTCAGAGTTGCACCATCACTGCCTTGCTTAAGAGCACGCTTAAGGTCTGCATCCTAAATACTGCAGCAATCAATCACTGTCCTCGTAGCAACAAAGTGAAGTAGATATGAGCCAGTCACTCCATATGAAGGTCACTCTGCTCCTTTACTGTTGCATAACGTTTGGGTTTTTCATCTAAAAACGCATTCTGGTTTCCAGCTTAGTTTCAATGTTTTAAAAGCAGCCTTGGGTATCAAGTCACGTTGCAGCTGTAATACAGCGAGCAGAGAGCACTCTAAAATTACATTTTTAGGAATCGCCACAAACAACTACTGAAGTCTGTTTTAATCTAATGTTCTGAAACAGCGAAGAGGCGAAGAAATAGGATGTGGGAATTCTGAACTGCAAGCAATGTTGTGAAAAAGGAGTCTTTGAACGATTCCACTATGATGTAAATGTGAGACGGTGTTTCTCTCGGGGCATCGTCATGCTGTTGCAGATTGGCTCTTGTGTGACTCCTGCGACAGTTGTGTCTCCTCCTGGCTGTGGTTCACACAACCAGCGACAAACGGAGACAAATGACTGAATCGTGATTTAACATGACTGAATGTGTGTTTTGTTCATTTTTCAGTCATACATACAAGTGTGTGGGTTCTGCTGAATTCTTCTGTAAATCTGCACACATGCCACACACACACACACACACACACACACACACACACACACACACACACACACACACACACACACATACATATTACATCCTCATCGATCTTGGCACTGTTCCTTCAAGTTAAATATTTAGCATCCTGCTCTTTGCCCTCTCTCTTCCTCCTCTCCCCCTGCAAGCATCATGTCCGCCCTGGGCGCAGCATGTGGCAGGCAGCTGGCATTATGCTGACCTTTTCTGTACCGTTAAGGCTCAGCCATATTGAGTCAGACCTCTCAGTCTACCGTGAACCACCTGGGGCAGCGGCGCTCAGATCCGGCCCTGAGACAGAGACATTACACTCTGAAAAACAAAAGCTCTCCATGGCACCAAAAAAAAAAAAAAAAAGCTTCTCTCTATGTAATCTATACCACCGACACATCTTGGTTCAACTTCACAAATCTATTCAGCCCAGCTCAGACGCTTTTCATATTGAAAGGTCCCTGCTGACCCTGCACGGACAGATCAGCATCAACTCAGCGATACAGTGCTGGGTAAAGCGACGCAAAACTGAAATACAATTAGAACCATACAAAAAAGGAAAAGCACAATTTTGCAATTTCTCAAGTTAACCATTAAAGATCACTTCCACATAATTAGGATGAATGTAAATACTCTGCTTTGAATTATAAATTGTGCCTGCTATAGTTTTTCTACAAAACGTGTCTATTAACCAGTTCAAACTTCTTAGAATTACATCTATTCCTTCTACCTCATTGAAAAAGCACAGATGAACTTTCCGGCTTCAGCAGATGACTGTGCATACGAGTTTGACACTTTTTTTTTTTTATACAAACATCGTTCTGCACAGTGAAGGTCAACCATCAATAAGCAAAGCACATCTTTGAGGCGAGGGGGACTTTGAAATGCCAATGAGGTCAGGCAAGTCAAAACAAAAACAGAAATTAACCACCGTGCTATTTGGTGATATCTGATGTCAAGCAACACAAATGATGCATGTATCTAAAACTGGAGGTACCTTGTGCCAAATGTGGTCATTGGGATCAGCTGGTAAACAGAGAAGCCGGAGCGGCTGAAAACTATAACTGAGTAAACTACATCAGGTTTGGCCAAGTTAAAATCCATGCAAGAAAGACACCGCCATATGAGATCAGCAAATATGAGGACGCTTAGTCAGCAGAAGTACAATTTAGGCCTTGTTTAGACTACCAGCTCAAATCCGGTTTCTTTTGGCATTTCCAGACTCTATCCAGATTGATTTTTAGAAAGTCTGGGCAGCAAAAAAAACCACACAAAAATAGATTTTGGCAAATCAGATCCAAACTACTTTTGGAGGTGGTCTGAAATGCAATTCCAATCGGTTCTCTACCGATGCGTCTCCGTCCAGACAACCTGGCCACTCAAATCAGATCTCATTGTGTGGAAATACTGAGCAGAATCCACGCTGCTACGAGCAGAGCACTATGGAGGACAACGTGGAGAAGAACAATATGTGTTGACATTTTCTCTTTGCTTTCTGCGGCTTAATACGTCCTCCGTCGCTGAGTTTGTCTGGTGCGATGGAGGAGTTCTGCAGAGTAATTAAATTGCTGGTATTACCTCCCTTAGAGAGTTCTCACCATCTACTTGAGTAAAATGTAACCACACATTCAGTCTTTTTGTTCTTTCTGTCATGATGTGTGTCTCACCTTGTTTTGAACCGGAGTCAGTGTGTGTGTCAGAGTAAAGCACAACTCCGCACCTCATGCAAAGACAGAGACAAGAAACCGTTAACTCCTTATCAATCGGTTTTGACTCATTTACAACCGGTTCCCCTTTTAGAACAGAGTTTCGGAGAGCATCCCTAGTTGTAGCTGACATCTACACTCTTTCTGATCACTTGTGGACAGTCTATCTTACCTCTTAAAATGCGACTGAATCGTCTGTTTGTGGACGCTGTATGAAACATCCTGGTGAACGTTGACCTCTCTAAGCTGGCTAAAGCTAATGTTCCGTGAGAACTGGAAGTTGTGATCCGATTTACAGGAAGGTGGCTGACCTGAGTCCCCGAGGGCCTCTGAGCAGAGAGAACGGTGAGGAAGGTGTTTTATCTCATCCAGAGGATCCTACAGGTACTGAAGAACTACTTATGTATAACTCTTCATGTGTCTTTTGCTTGGGATTTAAGTGATGGTTTTTCAAACTAAGGGTTTATGCAAAGAAACAATTCTGTAGAAATGTGTGTAAAAGTGTAGAATTAATAAATAAATCTGGTTTGTATACAGTAAGTACTCAGGTGGTCAAAACAACTTTAGTTACATTGTTGGAGCAAAACTTTCCTTGTCCAACAACTTAACGTTTATTTCACCAGATTTTGTTTCCATTTCCTGCGATCAAGATGATACTGAGGAGATGGTCAGCCAATCAAAAGACTGTTCAACATCCTTTTAAAGAAACAATGAAGTACACACAAAAGATTGTTTTCTGAACCGTTCAGTTTCAAGCCCTGTATCCTGTAATTTCTCTACAATCTTTAAAATGATTCAATCGTTCTAATATTGTAGGCCTAGATACAGTGGATGTGTATAGTAGCCTTTATCTTCCTGCTTCTATTGCCTCCAATTAATTTTCCAACTCTGTCTGAGATAGCAGGAACAAGTAAACACACACACACACACACACACACACACACACACACACACAGCATACCTATATCTGTCACCATGGTGTGTGTGTGTGTGTGTGTGTGTGTGTGTGTGTGTGTGTTTTGTCTTCTACCCACTCTCATACTATATATTGAAGCTGAAATGGAGTGGGTTTGAGTCTCTTGTATGAGAAGTGAACATGTTTTTTTACCAGCAACCCACATTGATATGGCACTAGTGTGTGTGTGTGTGTGTGTGTGTGTGTGTGTGTGTGTGTGTGTGTGTGTGTGTGTGTGTTGATCATGAATTATACCACCAAAGTAGATTTGTTGGTTTGATAAGAAAACAATCTGAACTTAATAGTTCAATTCCCAGACCTTAAATTCTGAATGTTGTTTGTTTTACTTTTGCCAAGTCCAAACAAGTGACTTAATAAAGTGTGTAAATGACTTAAGGTTAAACTTGTCGACACATATTCTACATGAAACGATAGAAACAGGGTGTTGTATTTTAAGATGGTCTCTTTTTTGTTGTTGTGTTATTTGTTTAGTCAATGTAGTTGGTGTTGTTGCTGATAAGTAAGGCCTGAGGGAGAAAGGCATTATGGGTAGTGAAGCCGAGAGTCTACTCACCCAGTCCTAAACAAGATACTCTGAGTCCTGACTTTCCAAGGTTCCTGCAAAAACAGAAGAAAAGGGAATCACATGGAAGCTAAATCCAACACATGTATTAAACCAAATAAGTTAGAGGATCTTCCAAACAGAAGATCAGTAAAGAAAATTCTGCAAAACCCTGGATCATCTGTTAACACAATTCAAAGAATAAGGATCAGCTAGTAATCCAATTCCACCGTAATCATATTCAAAGTTGTATTTTGTTGGACATTTCAATCCGTAGTGGATGAAAAATTGTGTATGCAAAATGATGTCAAGTGAATAACAATCAGGCCTTTCATTTTTACAAGTGGACAGTTGCTGCTGTGCTTTAGACAATCACATGACAGCTTGACAGTTCTCCTGATTTCTCCACAACAGGAAATTGAATTTCCCTTTCGCAGACCTTGAAGGTGGTCGTGCCGACACTGTCAACATCCCACCGTGTGTAAATAGGTGCGTGTATGTGTGTAGGAGGAAACCTGGTCATCAGGCCTTTAATGGTACTTTCCAGTCAGCCATGAGAACAAACACCCAATAACAGAATGATGGAGATCGAAATAAGACAAGAGGAAGACGCACTAATGAAGAAACATCAACACTGTTTGGACTAAATGGAAAACACCAATCAAATCAGCGCACGCAGTAGTGAAAAAAAATTAATAATAAATAGTTACAAATGGTTTACTGCAGGATGGAGATGACGTGCGGTTGTGAGTGTGTGAGTGTGTGTGTGTGTGTGTGTGTGTAGGTGTGTGTGTATGTTCTACACATAATGCATGCTATTAGCTTGCTAGTTGCCTCATTAGCTGTGTCATTGACAACACACAATCTCTGCTTGAATTAGATTTTTTTTTTTTGGTGTGTGTGTGTGTGTGTGTGTGTGTGTGTGTGTGTGTGTGTGTTGAGTCATATACATGCATCCATACACACAGCATTTAGTCTGTCCCTCTATTAAATAATTCCAGACCTGCCTTTGCAACGTCATTAACCAACAACATCACCAACATGCTGACTATAATGTCTATAGTGTCATTGTCCATTTACCCTGTTCATGGTAAATGGACTTGTACTTGTATATCGCTTTTGTAGTCTTCCGACCACTCAAGGTGCTTTAACACTACATGTCATTTACACCCATTCACACCCATTCACACACTGATGGACAGGGGCTTCCATGCAAGGTGCCACCTGTCCATCAGGACTCTGCCCAAGTGTCTTGCCCAAGGACACATCGACATGGACTAGCGGAGCCGGGGATCGAACCGCCTGTCCTCTGATTGAAGGACGACCCTGCTCTACCACTGAGCCACAATTGAACCAGCTGAGGATCCCCTCTGGAGAGAATAAATAAGGAACTTGAAAAGCGCACTCAGTAGAGTGCAGCTCTCTGGCAGGTGTGTCTCCCTCTTTCCTCCCAAACAAAGAAGAGTTTCGCTGAGTTGTCCCTCCCGGCTCCCTTACAGTCAAGATGACAGCGAAGATAACAAAAACAGGGAGTTATCCAGCTCGTATTGGGCCTAACTTTAGTGGATCATAATCTATCTGTTGCTGATAAATGCTCCACTATGTACACCAGATAGATCACCAGACAGGTAGTGTGCAAAGTGGTTTACAGAGGTTTTTTGCTAAAAACAGACACCTAGTTCACATGAAAACGATGCTGAAGACAGCAGTGAGAGTGATGCAAAACAGTAAAGTTTGTGGTTTGTAAAAAAAACATATATAGATAAATGAGCTGAAAGATGCTTGACTAACTCTTATATTACAGCAGAGGTTGTCCTTCTTGCCTGTTCCACTACTGTAAGCAGACTGGCAGATCCCTGCCATGTCCAATCAAGCATGAGGAAGAGTTATTGTCCTGTCATGTCAGCTTCCTGTGACAGCATCCATGGACTAATGACTAAACTGATGCTACAGGACACACACACACACACACACACACACACACACACACACACACACACACACTTTTATACCAGACTTCTGAGTTTTGAGCAGGTGCAAAGCTAAAACCACTGCTCTAATTAATCAGCTTGTCGGCAGTACAGGTGGCACAGTTTAGAATATGGTATGTCTGCACTTTCCAACTTGCTATGGAATCATATTTAGAGAGAAAACTTGAAAATTGATCTCAAATTAAAATCCCCGTCAAAATTATTATTTCAAAACTTGCTATTTTTAATCACACTTTAAGAACTGGAAAGTACAAGAAGGAAACTTCTGTGTTCCAAAAGCGAGTGATATACTTGTATCACAGTTAAGACTTGTTAAGCTGAACACACACAATATGGAAAGTTTAATTTCTACCTGAACGAAATGCAGAAAACAACATATCTGTGTCACTCGTCTTGTGGGGTACAGTACATGTTGTTGTTTTCACTGCAAATAGGGTTCTACCCTTAACACAAACCAATGGAAATGCACAGACTATTATGAAGTAATTCAAATTCTCATATTTTAGGTTTCTCATTGGCTGAATTAAAAACATTCATAGCCTCAATAAAAGCATCAGATTCACAGGCTCAGTTTTGTGCATTGATTGACAAGTACATTATTCACAGCTGTCAGCAATCTGACATTTTTGCTCATCTTTCAAATCCGCTTTAGTTGCGCATTGCTGACATGTCACCGCCGCATCCTTCAATATCAGAATAGTTAATTGGGCATAAAAATCGAGACACCCTTAGTGAATTGATTCTTGGTGATGCATTAGATCCTCTGTAACCTACAGAATCTCCACAAAGGACACTGAACATTTTATACAAGGTGCTCTTGAATAACAAGTCACAGGAGTTTATTTTGCTCTGCAGACACAGCACCGAGAGACAATTATGTGTGAATATGGTTCAAGCATCGCTCAGTCAAATTCATCGTTAACCTTTGTTTATTGTGCATTTTGTCTCTTTTTGAAAGTCAATTACACTCATAATACGAGTGTAGGGAGGTGTAGAGAGAGTAACCTTTCAGAGGTGCTGGATTATTTACACAATATTATATGTGTATTATTAACATGATATCAATTATTAATTTATAAATAGCACAGTTATCGTCAATACGAGTATAAAACAACACCCCTAGTTTCCTTCCACAGTCTAGGTCCTAAGTAAGTGGATAATCGCTGTCTGATGTAAGTCAATGTGAGGTATTGATACTCTGTGTCCAGCTTAAATCTTGCTGTCTTTCACCAAAAATTTGCAATGATCCTGAACAGGAGTGAGCAGGTTAAAAAAGCATGAATAAAAGTTATGTAAAGTTGCTTTTCTTGCCCAAAAAAACCAAAAATGACAGGCCTGCCTATAGTCAGGGCAACCTTTCAAATTTAGATCAGGGGGACTAGAGGCGCTGAGTCAGGCTTTGGGTGCCCTGCAGGCGATTAATGATGATGTCGCTGTTCCCTGGCCACAACCATGAATGATTACGATACAGAGGACCTCTACTTCAGGCCTAAAGAGAAAAGCTTGGTTGGAGCCAGAGCAGAGAACAGACAGATCACCTATCAAAGCAGAAAACGGCACATTCAGATGAGTGATACCACAACCATAATCCACTCAGAGGACTTTTGTTGCCAATGGAGTGATGGTATCTTATGTGTTCTAGCTACTTGGCATTTATAGCCGGGTATTCTGTCTTTTGGTCACTGTTGCAGAGCTTTCCACAATGATATGGAGTAGCCAGCTAATGGGGAAAAAGTAGCCATCTAGGGGGGGTTCGGGTGCATGCCCTCCTGGTGAAATATTTTCACGTAAAAGCCCAAATTTGCTTCCTCTAGCACCTTCCAATGCTACCATTTTCGTCTTATTGCCTGCACTGACTGATCTTACAAAATTGCATATTTCAAAAGGTTTGCATTCCCGATTGTAAACATGTAACGAATTATTCTAAAGGAGAATAAGGCTTCTTGTGCGTTTTAGCTCACAGTCTGTAAATCTGTCTGTCCTAACTGATTAGAGCTTTTGTAAATAGTCACGTGATGTTTTTTTTTCAAACACTGGAGATGAAATAAAAAATAATATAATAAAGTAGCCGGCTGGACTTAAATTATTAAATTAAATCAGTTGTTTTGCCAGCAGCCGGGCAGCGATTGTGGAAAGCTCCGCTGTTTGATTTATGTTGACTGAAGTAATAAAACAAATAACTTTTTTCAGATCAGCCTGGTTGGCCCAGATGCTGCTGAACCTACGCAATGCATCCCGTTATTCAGCTTTCACAGCAATAGATTGCGAGATGGATGAAAGAACAGCGGTGAAGAGGATAATAGATGAGATAGAGAGAATGATGCAGAAAAGAAGAAAAGAAGATTTCCCCACTTGGGAGATGAAGTGAGAAAGTGAGCTTCTCCCTCATTTAAAACCCCTTTCAAATGACTCTTCATAGATATGCAAACGCTTATAGCCACACACATAAATAACCAAAGCCCCACCAGTAAACACACACACACACACACCCTCGCCCATCAAATATTTATTGAAATATGAACCCCCCCGTAGCTGCTTTTCCAAGCAGATATACCATAACAAGCCTTCTCCATCAATGAGGCTATTCATCTCCACTTAAACGTGTCTTCATTTGCCTGATGATGGACAGTAATGACTTTCTCTAATACCCCCCCGATACTAGGGCAATATTATCCTCTCTGTTCATCTGCCAACTCTCTCTCTCTCTCTCTCTCTCTCTCTCTCTCTCTCTCTCTCTCTCTCTCTCTCTCTCTCTCTCTCTCTCTCTCTCTCTCTCTCTCTCTCTCTCTCGTCAACAATCATCACAGATCTGTCACTGACTCACCCATTACCTCCTCCGCTATAGTAGCTGAGGGAGCTGCTCAGTATGCAGGAAGAGAAGATAAGGTTATGCTGCCAGTCTACAAAATTAACAATATATAATAAAAAATTGTTTTTACTAGACAGTTGGGTGTAATTGGCCATGAAGTCACATTAGAAGTAAGAGCATTGTCTCTATATTTGAGGTGACAAAAAGCATTAATCCTTGTTTTATCAATCTCATTTTGAGATTAACGACTAAAATGTTCATTAAGGCACTTTACAAAACCATGAGTGGTGCATTTATTTCTTGCACTAAACTAATTTACTTAAATATTCTGTACAGATTGAACAAGTGAGACGGTTGGATAAGAGCGTCTGTGTGTATGTGATGATGAAAATACAATGAGAATGTCACATCTTGATTATTAAAAATGTATTTTCATTTTCTCAATACATTTTTTCATGAAGACATTGTATTGATGGTTACTTTGAGTTGATTACTTTTAAATAATGTTGCATATCTATTTCCCTTAGAATCATGTAACAGCCATGGACAGTTTATTTCAAAGAAAGCTAACCCAGCACAGAAATAACTTCCTGCTTGGCCGCCCCTGTAAGTATATGGTCAATATTTGTCAGTGTTTTATTTATGGGTGTACTTTTCCTTTAGTGATTTTGTGGAATTGGTTTCACTTTTGTGACCGATTTCAAAAATGAACTCTGAATTACTGTTTACGACACAGAAAAGTTATGAGTCACGAGAGACCGTCTGACACACTTCTCCATCGAGTCTAAAACAGTGTGTGTGTGTGTGTGTGTGTGTGTGTGTGTGTGTGTGTGTGTGTGTGTTAGAGAGAGTCAATGAGACGGGCGGGGGGAGAGGACAAGGAGGAAAGCAGGAGAGCATGCCAAAGGCCACCTGAGCTCCAGATAAAGTAGGTTACAATGTTACAGTAATCACCCAACTTTTGGCAACACACATTGCTCGTCTATGTTGAAACTTCACACTCCATGGAGACGACAGGATCTGGAAAGTGAAGCCAATGCGGTAGTGCCTTAAACTGGCATTCTCTCTAATGGCGACTCCTCTGCTTGCAAAAATAATTCTGATTGTATGGAAGTCTATGAGAAAATGACTCTACTTCTCACTTGATTTATTACCTCAGTAAACATTGTAAACACGAGTTTATGGTCTCAATCACTAGTTTGAAGTCTTCTTCAATACAGCATGATGTTCATTTAGTAAATTCTGGTCCCATTTAGAGTAAAACTGACCATAAAGCAGAGTGTGCTAACCATAATCTATGGTTTCTGTTAACTCCATTTACTGTTTGAATCTCCCTCTATGTCACTGTCTTTCTGTCCGTCTATGCCTTCACAAATGTTTCTCTGTCCCCACTTTCTTTTTTTTCCCTGTTTCTCCACATTGGTTCTCTGATACTTCTTCATTGCCCTCTTAGTTTGACTATCTGTTGTCTTCACACATGCAATTCTCCAGCACTTCATGACAATCAACCTTGTGACCTCATGTAAAACCGATCTGCACAGTAACATGTTTGTCCATCTGTACAAGGCAATTATGTTTATACAGTGCATTTCATGACTTTATATTTAATAATCAAATATGTACTATTTTTGTTTTGGAAAGCATTTTACTAGTTTTAGAAAATCACCTGCAAACATTCAAACTACATTGATTGGTTTTAGCTTAAACAAAAACTGATTACATGTAGTTTTGCAAATCATTTAAAAGCATATACTGACATTGCAGTAATCATGTGTGCATCCATCTCCTCTCACACAGACCAACAATCTGCCCATCCTCTCACCCTTTTTTTTTTACCACCCACTTGCATGCTATCATCCATTAAACATGACAACTCTGCAACCAGTCCACTGTGTCGGCCTACATTCATCACATTCAATTGCATATTCAACTGCGGAGGTCTGCAAGGTGCCTGAATTACGCAGTAGTTTACTTGGCAACTTGGCAAACAGCCCCTTTACTTTTTGTTTCCTAGCTGCTGCTGACTTTTCTACGTTTTCTTGTGTTTCTCTTTTAAACATCTTCAACTTAAGATTCATCCAACTCCTCGACATATTTGCTGAGTTTACATCACCAGAGGAAATAAATGGGCCAAGTCCTGTTAGAAGTCTGCTCATGTGATAGGGATGTACAGAAGAAGATGAAACACTAGAAAGTCATTCTATTCTGTAGCTTTAAGATTGCATAACTGCAATTGGGGGGGGGGGGGGATAAGACATACACATTCCTAATCAGTAATAGCAAGTTGTGATAATATATTGGCATGAAATATTCTCTTGGTTAAAGGCTGCATTGCTAATGACTTCACTTGAGAGGAAGAGGAAGCCATCTGTAGATAAGCATCATGATGTGCAGACTAATTATCTCTCCATAGCTAATTGACTGAGTAATTAAGAGAGGGAGATAGTTGCGATGATTGATTAAAAAGAACTAAAAAAAGCCAACACAGATCTGCTGAGATATCAACTATGAGACACATCAATAAACTCAGATGAGAAAACACAAAATTCTGTAACCTCCGATAAAATGTCACAACTTCCAAATCCTACAAGATGTGCGAGCTTTAATGCAATTATGTCGGCCAGATGGAAAAACGGAACCAGAGAGTGAAAAAAAAAAAAACAGAGCAAGCGAGACGCTGATAAACTGCACCAGGGAGCTGCAGATCAGAACAAGACTGTGTTTATGGTGATTAATGACATACCAATTAAAGACTTGATTATAATTAGGGGTGAAAAATGAGAGTGATGAAGTTGCCTTCAGTAGGAAACAACGAAGAACAGACTGAAATAAAAACAGACAATCATACGGATACCCTGTGAATGCTATCCTCTGGGTCTTTTAACTGATCTACTTACATTGTGGCTGTAAAATAATACTTTATCAATGATTTCTGCAAAACAACCATTGATTTATTGCATGAGATTTAAAAAGCTGATACACTACTATGGCAACTACATCCCATGGACCAATCAGCTGCTCCCTCCCTTTCTAAGTCCAATGTACCAGTCGCTACGTAGAACAACAGTCACCATGGGCAACAGTCAGGACGTTCTAACTAAAAACACCTTGGAGGGTTTTTCAATCAAACAAAAGCATTATGCCGAGCATCTTGTTTTTTCTTTTGTTCCCAATGAGGAGAGAGCATTAGAAGCATTTCAGAGCACTCTGTATGCTTCTAGTTGAAAATCTCTGAACTTGCGGGGGGGGGGGGGGGGGGACCAAGAGACAGCAGAGGAGCAGCATCGTTTGTTGACCAGCGCAGAGAAATGCCCGTTTGGTGCGAGCAGCCAAGCGCAACCACTGGGTGGGACTCCATGGCCTTGCGCTGGAAAGTAGAGGATATTTGAACTGTTAGGCTCGTCTAACACATCTAAGAAAAAAAGCAAACCGCTGCAATCCGCAGAAAAACTGGGGCCACATTCTGAAAAGTCATAAAGTACTGAGAGACGGACTAATTCATTTTTGGTTTGGATCTTTGTTGACAATGACAAAAACATAAAACAACTCCAATCATATCTTTTAGAATCTTTACGTTACATTAAACCAACACAACACAGGGAGAAATGTCCCCTCCTCACATCCACCACGTTATCTGCCGTGCTGCAATATCCTGCAGGCTGTAGCTCCAGAGCACATCCATCCACCTTCTGTCCATTGCTTCAAAGACACCCATAATCCCATAGGAAAACAAATAAATGCTAAAAAAAAAAAAAAAAAAAAAAGCATCATTTTTTTTAAAAGTCTCTTTTGGAAGTAATCTGTGTGTGCGTGTGGTTGTGTAAATGTGCCTTTGCAGTTGTGCAGTCATGCATGCATAAACACATGAATACATTTGAGTATGTGGTCGCGGCACATGCTGGGCTGTACATGCATCTGCTTGCATGTTGTGCCTGTACGTGTCCGTACCTGCGCGTCCGTATGAGCCAAACGCTTTCCGTGAACTCGGGAGCAATCTCAGCAGTGGGACCATTTCATGCCCATCTAGCGCCGAGCTCTGAGTGGGTGGGGGGTGTTTGAAGATTGTGAGGGAGGGTGCAGCTCTCAAAGCCTATATGAAGGCAGAGTAATGCAGCTGCCTGCGTATGGGAGTAATATAATAGCTGTCACCTCGCCAGCGAGGCGAGATAACACCGCCAATGGGACTAGTAAGAAGCACACTTTCAGCAAATCAGTCTTTTGACACATTCACAGTTGCAATACTGTGACGAGAGCAGTAAACGTGAGAGTGTAGAGATTTGTGGTGGTGCCTGTGTGCACACGTGTGCTTGGTGTATTTGATTCAGCAATGGATCATGGGTAAAATGCATTGCTGTGCAGTATTTGCACCCTTGGTGTATGTCAAAACTAAATATACTGAAGGTGCTGCATGCGAGATTGGGAGCATTTCTATTGCCTCTAAACTGCCCTCAACTTCTCAACGCCTGAGCCGGAGGCTGGTAGCTAACGCTGGGATAAAAACACACACACACACACACACACACACACACACACACACACACACACACACACACAGAGAGAGAGAGCAACTTCATTCTCTGCTCAGGTAAAAACTGATTCCACTATAGTTGTTTTAATCCTCGGAATGTCATTCATTGCTCCTTTAATACAGGTGTGTGAGAGATCAACACCTCCTGTCATCAACATGAAACAATAAACCTCCCGACAGAAATAGAAAGGCATCGAGAATATGACGCTCTTGTTCAACCTCCTTCATGCAACTCTTGGCTTTCTTCTACCTACCAATGCAATGCTTCTACCACCCACACATCTACAGTATAGAAAATTGTTATATAAATACACTCACGATAAATGTGTAGCCTTCTAGCATCACTGTTCACTGTAGGTGAACTTACAAAGTTTGGACAATTTGTCTCTGCATGTAGCTTGCTGTACAACTCTAAGTGTGTCAGTATGGAGCTCTTATATTCTTCTTTTATATTCTCAGTCTTCTACTGTCCTGGACAATCAATTTGAGAAATGTAGAAAAATATATATTACTTTGTTAGTGTTCATAAACCGCCGATGAGGGGTTGAGACTCACAGGAGCTTAAATTTGACTGCACATTGCTTAAACCCCAATGTTGTGTCTCAGCTTTTTAAAGAGATTAATGAGAGAACTCCAGGCTTATTCAACAGAGGCTAACTTGGACATGAGGAATGAGGTCTCAGGTCTCTATATGGGAAAATAATAAAGAACCTACAGCGTACTGTAATTCCACACCTACAGTAAGAACACACCACCGGGTTTGTTAGAACTGGATTGCTACCCTGGCGGTGTCCTTGTTATGTAAAATACACACATACCTCTTGATTTTTTTTTCCTCCTGAGGCCAATTTGCATTAAGTAAGGTGCTCAAAATGCAAATTACCCACAATTAGCTTCATGCTCACAGAGACAGGCTAGTGATGTATTTGCTCATGTGTTATGGTGTTCATCAGTGTAATGGCACTGCTGAAAGGCTGAGTGGATGTTTTAACACGTGTTGAAGACAATTCAGAATCGATCATCTATGTATGTGGGTTCACCAGTCACTATGTGCAGGGTTGAGTAGTCACAGACGGACATAA
The DNA here is from genome assembly GCF_023349555.1 of Cebidichthys violaceus. Taxonomy (NCBI): domain Eukaryota; kingdom Metazoa; phylum Chordata; class Actinopteri; order Perciformes; family Stichaeidae; genus Cebidichthys; species Cebidichthys violaceus. The sequence goes on along the minus strand of NW_027176262.1, from coordinate 6,668,561 downwards.
CCGAGCACAGCTCCATATGTGCCTGCGGTGGCTCAGAGTGGCTGCGTGGGCAAAAGATCCTCACATTTCAGCCTGACTCATTCTGACAAAGTCTCTGATCCATTTGTTGTCAAGTGGTCTTGCTGTTCAGCAACAGAGACTAAATGGTTTCCAAAGCTATATATATAAAGCCAGTACATCTGAAAGAGGACAAGCAATTTCCACTGACCAAGATCCATAACACTACAGAATCATTTCCCTCTAACAGTCAACTACTACAGTCATCTTTTGTCCAATGTTTTTTTTTTTTTCCATCCGAGGCATTGCAAACTATTGTCAGACACTGTATACTTGAGAGGCAGAATACAGTAGAGAGCTGCAGCAACTTCAAGTGCAAACTAAGGACAGAATGTGGAGGAAATGCTGACGAGGGAAGAACTTTTTTTTTCCTCCCAGATTTGTTCTAAAAGAAATGGCACTTGTTTCTGCACAGACATGCTTTTGTTTCTGACAACAGCTGTTGAGTAGAATTCTGTTGAAATTAAAGATATGGAAATTAAAGCACTCACATTGGAGTGTGGCTTGAGGGTAAATCCTTAAAGATTACAGTGGCACAAGCGTAAGGAGCTGAGAGTCATGATTTCTCTTCTGAACGTGTTAATATTGCGAGACACCAGCACCAAGAGGATGAAGCTATAGGCTCTTGAGTACTTAACAAAACTCTTTTTCAGAACATTACCACATTGTTTGGGGTTCCTTCTTTGAGAAGGGAAAAAAATCAATGCATTCTTTCTAGTGTGTGAGAACAGCTAGCTCTGATGCAATCTTCCCCAAACCTCGAATGTGGACCTAGACTCAAAGTCCGGAGGCAAAACAAAATAAACACTAAATGAGATTCTTAGAAGATCCCAGATTCTATTTCACACATGCAGCTTGAAGCTCGTACAGTTGTAATGCTATCCTGTATTCAGTGTAATGAGATTCAGCACCATAATTGTGATTGTATGAAAAATGTCCCTTTGATTTTCTGCTGTTGAATTGGGCTCTCTCCCCATAAAGAGGGAGGGGGATGGACAAACAGACCAACTGACCGATTGACCTAGTTTTATTCGGCATTCAGTGAAAATGCCATCGACCAACCAGGTGACATGACACAAATAAATGATTTACAAAAGAATTGGTGCGAGATGTTATTGAGCCTCTGGTCTCCTGTGACACTATTGAAATGATTGCTCTAATAGCAATATACTGTATTAAATAAAAACATTAAATATTTCAGCTACAGTCAGACTATAACACTAGTCCAGCATATATGCAGTTAGTAATCCATTTTATTTGGATTACACCTTTACAGCGGCCAGCCAGAGCAGAGAGAGGGGAGTTCACATGCACATTCCAGTTAAAACAAACAAAATAGTTCAGTATGGCGTTCATGATCCACAACTAACATGTATATGACTGAAAAACAGCAATGCGCTCTGCTGTAGATGTGTGTAAGAACCATTATAGATGGGATGTCTTACAAAATTAAACCCTAATAACATTCATTGCTCATTAATCAATAACGGTTGCTGCCGTTACTCGCTCTGGCCGCCAATTCTAACTTTGCCCTCTTTCATGTAGGCCTCACTTCCTTTCAACAGGGGTTCAGTATCCTGTGGGCATCTGTTGAGTAGTCTGACCAGCGGAGGGGAACAATGCGTATATATCAAACTCAAGTATACTTAATTGGCTCCAACAATTGGTGCTATCATCATTCAAATCATCCTAAAAAATGTCCATCTTTGCATTGACGAACCAGCCGGACTCTGGGCTAAGAGGTGGATCGTTGGTGAAGCAGCCACCAGCCTTCAATTATGCCTTAGTTTAAGCAATAACATAATTTATACAGGTGAGTTGTATAAAAGTTCACCCCCCATACAGTTGACATGAAGGGGCAATTAGCTATCGAGACTGTACACACGTTCATTCTGCTGTAAAGTTGGGCGTTTTAACAGAGTTTCAGGTGAAAGTTGTTTGTCTGTCCATTTGACTTGACACATCGCTCACTGTGAGCGTGTGTTTCTCTGTGTATAATAGAGTGATGTGCCTATAAAGTGTACTACAAATGGATGTGTTCACGCTATATATATTTGCGACTTCTACCGTGTTATTGATTTCGCAACCTTGCATTCAGTAGTGAGGATTTATATCACGATTCGGCCTAGATTCATTTTACCGGGGGGGAGGACCTGTAATGCAATTTTTCCTTGTTATGTGTACGGCTCCAGAGAATTTTTTACACAAGATGAAGCTCTCAACCTGGATGGAAAACATGCTGATCTGCACTTCCACATACATGAGCAGCTGGTCAGACAAACTGCTGCACGACAAAAAAAAAACGTGATGTCGTGTTACTTTACATGTCAGGCGAAATTAGTCTGCTTTAACAGTTGTGTGTTGGTTGAACACAAAGTTTGTACTTGAAAGGTATTATAAAAATGACAGCCACATCAGATTCATATTGCTCTAAAATTAAGGATGCAACATCCACTATTACCAGACTCTAATAGTTTAAATGGGGATTAATGTGTCTTTCTGCCAACAGATCCCTGCAACCAAAAGACGAACGAACAAACTGCTGACAAAACAACAAACTCTCAGTGCTGTGATAATGAATGAAATGTAAGAGAGGACTTATTCTCAAAGATCCATCTTTACATATAGATCTGTCAGACACACTAACACTCACCAGACAAGGCTGGCATGGGGCAAAGACATCACATTAATACAGATGGAAGGCTTGGCCGCTTATAGTGATGACTTTGCATTGTTTATGATTCAAATTTACAAACTAGGAGGAGAGACAAGGAAGACAGGCAGGCTGATGGCTGTGAAAATAAAACTCAGCAGAATTTTCTGTCTGATGTCCAAAGGTCTGTCTGCCGATGCTGCTGTCACCTGGGCAGCATCTCTGTTGCTGTACATGAGGACACACGGTGGATTTCTTTGTGTTGAGACTCACTGCTGCGCTGCAGAGAGACGGAGGTGGACAAACTGAGACAGCAGCCAACTCACAGAAACTGAATCTAAGTGGTCTAGAAGAGCGTAGGTTGAAACCCTGAACTGTGTGAATGTCACAAGGTAAGATTTAAAATAATTTCTTCTTCTTCGCAATGATTCAACTGTAGACACCTCATTGATAATAGATAGATCACAAAAAACACAGACCAATGAGCAATAAGAAGAGAGGCCGTTGTTGTTTCTGTCGATCTGCAGCATGTTCAGCTAATCCTAAAGGGTCATTAAATACACCAATTAAGACTTCAGTTCAATCGATAGAGGACATTGATGTGTGGACACACACACACACACACACACACACACACACACACACACACACACACCACACACTGAGGCATGTTCACACACAGATAGGCACACGGAGAGGAATTCATTTTCTTGTCATCACCTGTCATGGTCTCAAGAAATCATATTGAGTTGAGGTCATGAACCACTTGTGTTTCAGAAACAACAATTCTGCACAATTTACTTTTGTTAGATGTATCCATATCCATACTTTATAAGTACGCTTGCTTTTTAGAATCAAATTGGAAATTCTTACAAACTGTGTTCTTCTTTTTTTCAAGCACTACTTAATTACGCGACATAATTATTCAAAGTACCTCATTTTCAGTAGCATGGGAGTCTCCATGGAAATGGACTAAATATATCTACAAAATAATTGAATGAGAGCTGTGGTGACATTTTAATGCATACTGTACATAACACTCATAACATATTAGGAATTGTTTAGTGCAAAGGCTACATCATTATCATGCCATTTCATATAGGGCTATTTTTTTGCATTATTGTCAGTGAATCTGAGATCAATAGTGAGGGATACAATCAAACCGCCTGGCATTACTCCCCATTCAAGTGGTCTAATTTATGCAGTCTATAGAAGGGAAACAATGTTGATCCAATGACTATGTGACAATGAGACCAGGCTTCCAATTAATTATTTACACAAATGAGCTTTTCTTTCATCCACTGGGTCACGGGCCTTACATTAGAGAAGCACGTTTTCAAACTAGAATGTCATTGCATGATGGGAGAGTCCACCAGGAATGTCTTAGTGAAGCACTGAGTAATTAACTAGATAGCATTGGTGGAAGAAAAACATAGTGCAGAGAATATCAAGTACATCTAATAAATACTGATGGTGCTGTGGTATTTAAATAAATAAAATAGATTACAATATGTGGGGAAATGGTGCAATATGAACAAAAAACATGTGTAAAGTGTATAAGAATGTGTAAACTTTCTCTGTTTTTTCTTCTTTTTTTGGTGTTTGTCTACCAAACTTGAGCCTGAACTCCTACATTTTCACTTAATCCCTGGAATCTTTAAAAACATTTGACTAAGACTAAACATTTGCTATCATAACGACGGGTAGTTACGAAGCTTTCTGCAGCTACTTTCAGAAAGGAGTACATTTCTTCTCAGAGAACGATATATCATCATTATAGAATAATAAACTGAAATAGTCTGATCTCTGTAATTTACTGAAGGAACAAAAAAAAATGAAATGCAGATAATAATATCACCTTTGATTAAAACTACCTATTCACTGCATGCATTCAATGGGAAGACACCTTAGCCACAATAGAACTTTAGCCCGCGCTGTAACTGTTCTGCTGGTTCGATCATACCGACAGCAAAGCATTACGTGTGCTGTAGAATCACTATTTACTGTTAACTGAGGTACTTGAGATTGCACATTTTCCCCCTGTAGATGGAGTGATCACAATATCAGTAGAAAAAGGGCCGATTCAAACATAAAGAAGCTTATTGATGTTTTTAATCTCTACATCTTGCAATAGCCACCTTCTATATAAAGGTCTAGAAGTTGTAAACAGAAGTCATGGTATGGTGTGCGGGACTTGGACACTAAGGCTTATGTAACTGTATGCTCGACCAGAACTCATAGTTGTAATCAAAAATGTGAATAGCTGTTTTGAATCGGCCTCATTAGAAGGGGGAATGAGCTGCCAAATATCATAGAGACAGGGAGACACATGCACTCTGTGTGTTGTTCACATCAAGAGTTTCAAAGTTCAAACCACTCTTCACCTTAAAGTCAGATGGACTCACACTGAGTGAGTTTCAGCCTTTCATGCTGCAGGCTCAACAAAAGTGCATTCAGTCCATGTGGCTTTAGTAAAAGCATGATGGACTTGTCTTATAATTTACCATCTCTGGGATTCACGAATGCATAAAGAAATAGCTAAATCAGTTCAGATTGTTCCCTTGAGTTCATCTCATAATGTTCTGCCGCCTATGAATGTCAGCATCTATCTGCTTCTAGCTGTAGAAACATATGGCAATGAATAACATTATCAAAAAAACATGTTTTATATTCATTTCCTCTTGCTGGTACAATCAGATTCTCCCTCACAATAAATAAAACCACAGTTGGTTGCATGTACAGAGGCTCACATTTTTTGGTTTGTTTTTAAGGATTGAGCTGAGTTGATTTGAGGGTGCCCTTACAGTAGAATTGGTTCTTTATATACCTGAAAAAACGATTTACTATGGGGAAGGAAACTATTGTTGTATCTTGGTGTAAGCATGGATTGAAGGTAAATAAATCTCCATGTTCCTCAATACTTTCCTAGAAAAAATAAATATATAAATAGTACTCCTTCATCCCCCAAAGACACACTGTTGCTGTTAAAGTTCTCACACAAGCAGTTTACTTCAAGGCTTCATTCAGATTAAAGGAGAACACTTTCACTCTGATGGGCTGTGATATCGTTCAGGAGCCTTTCATCATGAGGAATGCTGTAGCTACACAGGAACAACTCTGACACACTCTAAAACACATCCAAATACACACACACACACACACACACACACACGCATACTCATATTCGTAGACACACACGAACCCTAGCACAAACACACATATGCAAAAACAAAAAAAAATACATATGCATGCACATTAGCAGACAGAATTTAGTGAGATAAATGCTTCTTTTTACAAGCATTCATACTTCCAACATGCAGTAGTTCTGACACACACATATTCACACACTCAAGTGCAGAGATTTAATTAAATTTACTCATGGGATGCAGAGAAAAGTCAGAGCCAGCAGACTTTCTGGCCATATTGGGGAACTGAGGACTGTGGGGACACAATCAATAAATCCTACAGAGCAGCAGACCAGAAACGCTCCGATGGTTTCACTAAATTACTGCTTTATAGACTTCGATGAACAGCGCACATGCATTCACACACACACACCCCATTCACATTAATACAGATACACACATGCATGCCTGCACTCCCACAAAAAGGTCTTGAAACACACACACACACACACACACACACACGAGTACACACACTTAAACAGTTTAATAAATGTCATAAAACTGCTGTAGACAATAAAAAGCCTAGGCTGCTCCAGGGGAGAGACAAGCCCTGCTGAATCTCCAGCATATTATTATTACTTATTGCTGTTTTATGGTTGTTATCACTGTATTGTTTTATAGTGATGATGAATGACACTGAACAAAGCCAAAATAATACAAGATACCGTTTCTTTTTAGGGATGTGTTTTACAATAAATAGTATTAAAAGGACGTCATGTGTGAAATGTCCTGTCAGGAGCAAGGCTCTATGAATCAGCGTCGACTACTAAGAGACAGTAAGAGAAAGAGACAGTTCCTGTTTTCCTGGAGGAAAAAGCATCTGCAGCCTTTTCAAAGAGCAGAAGGTGGCAGAGTTCACGCTCTTGCAGTCTTCTAAACATAAAAGGAAAGTGCTTTTTCAATGCCGGACGACATTTTTTTCTATGCTTCTTCAACTACCTCGGCATTATTTTGTACAGGCATATTGAACATACGGTAACCCACCGCATAAACTATTCTTTGTTTGCTTATTTTGTTCGTCTAAAGAACAGCACAAGATGTTTTTGGACACAATTTGTTTTTAATGTATTGTGCATGTTAGTATGATCTATTATGAATTCAGAATGCTCTAAAACATTACGTTAAAATGTTACAATAGAACAAGGTGACTGTTTGGCATTTAGACTGCATCGGCTAAATCCAGCCCGAGCATCCTCCCCCGCTGTGTGACACCTAAATCCCTTCAGGGATCAATAAATGTCTCCAGCTCTTTGATTCAATTGTGAGATATATAAAAGGTTAATAAAACAAAGTGAATCTTGAATTAACTGTAACACGGTGACCTTTGCTGAACTATAATGGGATTTAGAATACATTTGTAGGTTTACCAATCCAAACAAAACACTGTGTACAGTAACTACATGCTGCATGAGTGTAAGAGTGCTAATACTAAAGTGAGCCATAACAAATTCAGGTAGCATACAGACTGTAGACTTCTCCATCGACTCACTCTCCTGTAGATCTGCACTGAGAAACAGATGTATCTTCTTCATGAACTGTACTGTTCTGTCAGTCCACCATATGATCTGTGAATTAGTTCATGTATGAGATAAGCACACTCCGCAAACATTGCTTGATCACCCCATCCTGCATTATTCACCACACAGCACCACTGCTGCTCCGCCGTGCACCACACTGCAGCATCCCTGACTCCACCTATACGGTCTGTGCTGTCACCTTAGAAGAATCTCCATTTCTCTCTCGTTTGAACACTTTCCAGGTTTTGTCCATCACCAAGAAATATTTGCTCTATTGCGCTTTAGCTCTGTCTCTTTTACTCAACATCTCAGAAGATGGGAATTAAAAAAAGGAACAGAAGACTCTTTTACACACCATCAAAGAAAAGCACGCCGTCTGCCTGGACCAATCAGCTTCATCGTTACCACAGAACCTGATCTAGAGGAGCTCGCTCAGGTTTCATTATCTCAGTGGGTCATCATCCCCCGTTAGGGGTTTGGGATTGCTGGGAATTAGGGGTGCTTTCAGTTTGTTTTATTTGTGATTTTTTTTACACCTCAGTGTAGTGCGAGATCAATTCAGCATTCACCGTTCTAGATTTGGCCACTTAAGGTCGTATTCATCATCTCATCAAAGCGGATGCAGGGGTGAATTCACGCTTTCAATATATTATGTGCAATATAACTCATTTTGTTTACTTTTATCATTGACAATATCACTCTCAATATCATGGACAATAGTACTTTTCTATTAGGCACTGGTGCTAGTTTTACTTCTTTCTTTTTTACCAGTTTTTCACTTGTGATAGTGATCACTTTCATAAAACAGGTGACAGTTGTTAATGTGACGTCTTTAAACTTGTTAACTTTGCCCTAGTTCTATTTTCTATAATTAGGCTACTGTCATCAATTTAACTCTCCTAAATGGAGTAGTATTCTAAATATGTTGCACATTTTCGTCATGTATCAAATTTTAGCAGGTCAACAGCTTTGTCTTTACTGAAAAGTTTACACAGCGGATCTGACTTTTCATCACGTCAATTATTCAACATCTCATGGCTGAAGTTCATTGCTTCAACTGTTCCCATTGCGCTGGACTGCACCTGCTGCTTCCCAGAGGCAGTGAGTTTTTAAGTGTTGATAACAGGCAGTTAGTGAACATGGTTCATGGTCAGAAATATGGGCATTAATGTACTCATAGTACGGTTTAGGTGACATGAGTCCCTAGGTATGTTTGTGTTTGCCAGCTGTTTATGTTTATGGTTTAGTAGACTCTAGGAGTGTAGTGTGATAAACTAGGCTTCGGTTGAGGAAGTGCTTGCTAAGTGGTATAAACCGATTTACTGATTTGCTGACTGGCGAAGCTGTAATGAACCTAAAACCATTTTTTTCACAAACAAAATCATATTAGAAATGTATTCTCGATTGGGTCTCTGTTGA